>NC_055966.1:27475064-27485064 GCF_018492685.1 Alosa sapidissima | reverse complement strand
AAATGGCAGCTAATGTCGCCGCACAGACAGACACACAACAATCTTCTGTGAGGTGGCTGTCTAGATAGCCAGTCAGGACAATGCTTCTCCCTAAGGATGGAGTCACTGGTGTCAATGACCAAAATGGAGAGGCAGAGTTCTCTGAGAGTTCAGCGTAAATAGTTGGACTAGATCGAGAGGGGCCCTCAGAGAATGCAGTCCTTTAACAAGGCATCTGCAGACGAGTGTGGTCAGGTAGATAAAAAAAAACATCTGTTGGCATTATGATTACACCGAAGGATTGTCTGACAGTGAAATGTCTTCTGTTTATTGGGTGTGAAGTAACACTTCACAGCCATTATCCCCTGCTGTTGTAAAAGAGATTTGGCAACCTGTAGGGGTCCAACGAAAAAGGTCAGTTGTAATTTCCCTGTTAATCAGGGGTTAGCATCAAAAACAAATCAACAGACATGGTAGCTTAACTCTTAGCTCAAGTCTTAATCTCTGAATAAAAGAAGAAGAGAAAACGATTGGCTAGATGAAAACGTTTGCTGGTGGAGAACTTTGCATTATTGAGAAATGCTTTGAGGGCTCATAGAGACATCAATGCTGTTAGTTACTTATTTAAATCTGTTAATTTGATTGGAGAAATATTAACTGCAATGTTGGTCTGACCAGAATAGCATGTTCAGACCCATTTGACCATCATGACAAAAACATCCATAGTACTGGCGGTCAAGACAAGGCAATTGTTCCTGAACAGTAATTGTTGCATCAGCAGCCATCTCTGATAGATTGTGCTTTTTAGCAGCGGGTGTACAAAGGCATTCCACCAACCGAAATAGAGGCATTATCACTTAGCACCAAGCTAATATCAGCTATCAGGCTAGACAGAGACAAGCAGGGCCGAAATGTTTCAGCAATTTTCCCTCAAATTAATATCCATTAGCACAGAGGTGCTATCCCTTCAGAATAACACATGTGAAAGTGTAAGTTGCAATTTATCACCTGAGTGATCCTAGCTCAGGACAGAATGTAGGATGGTTCAGTCATTCTTCCCTGAAAGGGACAAATGCTGAAACACACACACACACACACACACACACACACACACACACACACACACACACACATGTCCACATGTTTGGTCAGGAATTTCAACTAGGGCAATGTAGGTTAGTTGTTATACATTGCTTTCCGTATTAGCTTGTTTGTTATAGAAGATACGACTTTTAGCTTGGATCTTCATTACGCTTAGGCAGTTCAGCTTTGCTGCCAAGCACAACCCAAGGCTCCTATTTCCAGATGATGCCAATATGGCGTATCCCATCAAAACAACGGCTTTCAATGGAAATGGGTGTGACTTGACTCCATTGTCCTACTAAAGTAACACACATTTGTGAAGTATGGACCCTTTCAAGAGAGTTCCATTATCAGCATCATAGTTGGCCCCACAAGACTTCCTTTTTAACATTCCATATGTTATCTTAATGCAGAGAAAGTAGATTGGGGCCCAAATAGAACGTTCAAGCATTGTTTTTGTTTTTGTTGTTGAAAGGGTCTATAGACCCTTTAAACAATAAAAAAACAAAAACAATGCTTGAACGTTCTATTTGGTTCCCAATCGACTTCCTCTGCATTAAGATAACATGGAATGTTAACGGAAGCCTTGTGGGGCCAACTATGATGCTGATAATGGAACTCTCTTGAAAGGGTCTATAAAGCAGGGTATCTGCACATTTTCCAAGTGCAAATTTAAAGACTTTTAAGACCTTTTCAAGACATCTAAATGGAAAAATTAAGACTATACCATGGCAAAAAGATACATGCGACACCTTAAAACTGTTTCATGCAATAGTTTTTTTTTTTCTACTAATTTTAACCCCCACCCCATTTTGGATGTCTACAGAAGTTACCAAATATATTTTGGCGAAAGAAAAATAATTGTGTGTGAATTACCTTCACAGCTATGAATGCCCAATTTTAGGGTCTGAGCTGCTTGCTTTTGAAGCTGGCTGTGCATATTTGGTTGTGCTTACTGGCTGAGGCTGACTGTTCTTCACCTGTGTCTGTAGTAGCCTAGGCTACTTGCCAAAGACGTGCACTGGACTGGATTCCCTTAAATATTTTTTTCAAAGTTAGACTAAGCTATTTAAATATTTTAATAGGCCTACTTAATATAATTTACGATCATCTATTGTCCCATATGCAGCACAGCAAGTTAAAGTTAATCCACTGCTTTACATTTTGCATACCAGTTGTATCTAAACCAACCAAATCCTCCTTGCATGATCCTGCTGAAAACTGCTGGTTTCATCTCAAGCACGCACGTATTATGAACGCACGTTTTTGTTTTTTATGTAGCCAGTCACCGACATTCAAAAAATATGCGGTTATATTTCACAACTTTAGCGAAATTGGCTGCTGACAGATATTACAGGTATTATAACTTAGACAGATATTTTCTTCCCTAGGCTAGGCCAGCAACACACGCTGGAAAGATGCAAACATATCAACTTAACATGTACAATATTTCCTCCTGATTGCGAAAACATTTGTTTTCTTTTTCTGTCAGTCCGTGGTTCCTTCATAAATTGCGCAGCAAATTATCAGACGAGTGACAGAAGCACTGCGCATAATTTGACCAGCAGTCTTCGTGTCCATAGTTTGTGAAACGATGCTGCGTCCGAGCAAAGATTCTAGATGGCCAGCGCAACTCCAAAAAGGAGGACAAATGAGCGTCCGGTTTGAGGCTGCGCCGGACGCCGGACAGGACTTTTAAAATCCATATGTCCGGCCTAAATTCGAACGTATGGCCACTCTATCGCTAACTGGCTTACCAACTCTTTCTCCTGCTCAATCTACCGCTCACGTACTGTAGGCTACCTGCCTCGTGGTACACCACGAAAACGTCAGGCATATTTGTACATACTGTATTATTACCGTTTTCACACCTTTAACCACACCCGTGAAAAACATCTTCACTCTGCAGCCACTACACTTCCTCCCGTAGCCTTATAGTCACTTTTCCTTTTTAAATGCACGAAACCGATGGAAACATTATTCGCTCTCTTGCACTCGCTCACTCACTGGCGTTCCCATACGCAAATTTAATACCTCCCCTTTTGACAATTCAAGACATCCCAGACAATTTAAGACTTTTTAGGCCTTAAAAAACGTTGTATTTCAGACTTTTTAAGACTTTTTAAGGATCCGCGGGAACCCTGATAAAGGCTAAGCCCCATAAACCACTATCATGCTCAGCCACTTAGGCATGCTCAACCACTTAGGCATGCTCAGACCCCAGGTACGCCATGCACTAGACCCGTTACAGTTTGCTTACCAAGAGAAAGTGGGCGTGGACGATGCCATCACTTATCTTCTACACAGGACACATTCCCACCTGGACAAGGGGAAAAGTGCTGTGAGAATCATGTTCTTTGATTTCTCAAGTGCTTTTAACACCATCAAGCCCCTCAGATTGGGAGACAAGCTCTTGCAGATGGGTGTGGACGCTCACCTGGTAACCTGGATTACAGATTACCTGACCGAGCGACCACAGTTCATCAGACTGAAGAAATGTCTCTCTGACACTGTGATCTGCAGCACCGGAGCGCCACAGGGAACTGTGCTCTCTCCAGTCCTGTTCACCCTGTACACATCTGACTTCTGCTACAACACCGAGTTTGGTGCAATGGTGCAAACTCAATCATCTTCAACTTAACACTTCAAAGACAAAGAAGATGGTGGTGGATTTCCGTAGGTCTAGCCCACTCTGCTACCAGTCCACATTGATGGGGTCAATGTGGAGGTGGTTAGCACCTACAAGTATCTGGGTCTCCACCTGGACAATAAACTGGACTGGTCAGCCAACACTGATGCACTCTACAAGAAAGGGCAGAGCAGGCTGTACTTCCTGAGGAGGCTGCGGTCCTTCAATGTGTGCAGTAAGCTCCTCAGGATGTTCTACCAGTCTGTTGTTGCCAGCGTCCTCTTCTATGCAGTAGTATGCTGGGGAGGAAGCACAAGGAAGAAGGATGTGGGGCGAATTGACAGGCTGGTAAGGAAAGCTGGCTCTGTAGTGGGAGCTGAACTGGAGTGCATCACTTCACTATCTGACAGAAGGACCCTGAACAAACTGATCAACATCTTGGACAATGAGTGTCACCCACTCCACAGCACTATTGTTAAGCAGAAGAGCCTGATCAGCTGGAGACTTCGCTCACTGCCTTGCGCAACTGACAGACTGAGAAAGTCATTTGTCCCCAGGGCCATTGAACGGTTCAATGCCTCACTTAAGGGAAGAGGAGAGATAGACTTCTCTGCATAGTCTGTATGCCTCTTCACCCCCTCCATGTTTGGTACTGTCTGTCCACTAGCCACTTGTACCACTGTCTTTATGCCTCACTGTTAGCACATTAGCACATGCATAACCCCCCCCCCCCCCCCCCCCCTCCATGCCACAGCCGAACTGTGGCCACACTTATACATTTTCTTAAATAGTTAAATATATAGATATATAGACTTTACTTTACTTTATTTCTGCATTGTTGCACTGTTGGACTTCCACTATCACCATGACCACTATCACCATTGCACTACCACCATGACACTCATTCACACAGAGCACCTTACCGAATCACAGGCTCAGTCCCTGCCTCAGTCATTGCAAGCGCCTCTGATTGATTAATCACCACTATGTGGATACTGTTTTTAGAATAGTATAATTTGTATTTTAGTATATTTAGCATATTCTTTATCTTCTACTGTCCTTACTGCTTAGTTGTGTTTTTATATTATATACTTTAATTACTCTTTCTGCTGGTAAAGAATGTGTTTGTGCTGTATGTATGCTGCTGAGACCTTGAATTTCCCCTGGGGATCAATAAAGTATCTATCTATCTCTCTATCTCTCTATCTATCTATCTATCTATCTATCTATCTATCTATCACTCTACTAACTACTTACTCTACTAATAGGTGCCACCATAAATCTACCACTTCACTTTGGACAAAAGTGTCTGCCAAATACCATAACCATAACCATATATTTGTCGCGTCTAAGCCAACCTTAGCTGTTCTGATATCAGGCAACTCCCTCATTTCAAAAAGGTGCTTAAATCCCATTTGTTGCAAATGAGTCTGTTACCTCTAAAAGCAATTTCAAATGATGCTCACTCAGTCCATTCATTGAGAGTAGGCTGAACAAAATCATTTTTTGTTTGTCCTTTTTCTGAATTGATATTGAGAACTGTACATTGCTGCATTGTTGGGTTCAGGGGACATTTCTCACAATGAACTTTGGACTGTTATGCAAGTGTACTATGTGTTCCTGGTCAGTAGGAGTTCAGGGTGCAAGCACCAAAACCACTTTGCAGCTTTGAAAGGCAGGGGCATCGGAGTGAGTCATATAGCTGTGCCTGGTTTAAAGCTCAGTGAATAGACCTTCCCGTTTTAGTACATACAAGGGAACTTGTTGTATCTGTGTGTGTGTTTATGTGTGTGTATGTGTGTGTGTGTATGTGTGATTATTTATGTGTGTACGTCTACATGCATGTGTGTGCTTGTCCAAGTGCATCCAAGTGTTTGTTCGCATGTGTGTGCGTCCACAGACAGACACTTTGGCTATCACATTTCCTGTGCATTGTTCATGTATAAGTGTGTGTGTGTGTGTGTGTGTGTGTGTGTTTGTGTGTATGTATGTGCTTTGACTAGGCTATTACATACGTACATGAAGGGCTACAGATAGTCCCTCATTTCAGACATGACTGTCTGTGTTTGATCATTAGTATTGATTATAAATGTAAAGGTACTGCTGTGCTGTGTGTGTGTGTGTGTGTGTGTGTGTGTGTGTGTGTGTGTGTGTGTGTGTGTGTGTGTGTGTGTGTGCATGTGCACACTGCCAAGAAAGGCTCATCTACTGCTTCACCCATGAAAAACCAGAATAACCAGAAAACCCATTTGAACGGACTACCGTAAAAAGACACACACACACACACAGACACACACACATGCCAGAACAGTGTCTCGACATCAGGACACAGACAGATGCCCTCTCTAAAGCTACTCAGGAAGCACCATGGAAACAGCGCACACCATGGGGGTGAGGTAAATGTGGGGGTGTGTATAAACATCTGTGTGTGTGTTCATATAAACATATACATGACCAGGCATGGCAAAACCAGGCTCAAGTCGCAGAGACGCAAGTCACGAAAAACGACTTTGAAGGTTTTTTTTTTTTCAAAATGAGTTATTTTCGTTTTTTTGCAAAATGTGCAAGTTGAAGTCCTAAAGAAGCAATTCCATGTTTCAGATAACAGCATTGGTTGCTTTAAAGTGTATATTTTGTCTTTGAAAATGGTTAAGTTTCAGGAAGTAAACCAGCGTTTGAATTGGGCGTGACTAGTGCTCTTTTGTTTTGTCGCCAATCAGCTGTATGCTAGAAGTAACCTCATGGCTACTTACTGAACCAGCATGCTGTTTGTTTACAATTGGAATGGAGATGGACAAAGCACAGCGGATTGCAGATGACCTGAATCTGATGATGAAGGCGACTTCATTACATTGGAGAACATCCCTAATCTAGAGCTGACCTTAGCCGAAGATAATTACAACGAGGAAGAATCTCTCGGTCTGGCAGCAGAGGAACTAGAAGATATCAGATTATCAGAGGAACTAGAAGATATCAGAACTATTTCCACAGTTACATTTGACGGGGATAAAGTTTGTGTGTTAGAAACTTTATCCATTGCTACTAGCTAACGTAGGTCTACTGGCGTTATCTATTGGCACCATAGGTTACTAGCCAAAACCCATTACAGATAGTTTCGGTGGGCAATTAATTTGAATAATGCGAGAATGTCTTGTTTTGACTGATGGCAGGGTGCCTTATCGTGTGTGCATTCAAATTAACAGGGTTTGCAAACGTGATCTCATGTTTGTTTAGTTCACGTTTTAGACTATATTATCCATTGCTAAACCTGCTAAATCCATTGCCAACTTGGTGCCTTGCACTGGGTGTTCATTCAAAATAACATGGTTTGCAAACGTGATCACATGTTTGTTTTAGCAGTGATGTAGTACTCGAGTCTGGTCTCGGACTCGAGTCCGGTCTCGAGACCGATTTCGGCTTTCTCGGACTTGATTCGGACTTGTTCCTTCAAAGACTCGGTCTCGGACCACAGTGGGAGGAGAAGGACTCGTAATTTCAGACCGAGTCTTCGAGACCAAGGCATTTTTTTATGTTCATATAAAAAAAAAAATCAAAATAAAATTTCACGGCGGCCACATCTTTGACCCTTGTTGGCCTTGGTGCCCCCTTCTTTCAATATTCTGCTTTGCGTCCGTTTTTTATTTAGCCTATAGCCTGTCAAAATAATCTTAGCATCACAGCGCAAACTAATTCAGTCTTACACAGTGGAGAAAATGACAGCTCATGGCAAGACAGAAAGTGCGTCCAAATTCACCCATTCTTCTCAGTTAAAATACTCGCAATCGCTAAGCCTACTCATCACACAGGCACATGTATCACATCACATGAAAGAACTTTTTCTCAGCTTTTAAACAGCCGCTAATTGCTGTGGTGAACGGTTCGCGAGAAAAGTAAATAATATAATTACATTTAATCATAACGTCTACATAAGGTGCTACACCCATCTCCCTACCCATTCATCTCGGTGGAATACTTCACGAACCCTTCGTTCAACACATGACAAACCATATATCAGAATAAACAGCAGACCTTACCGAACACAAAGGTGTAAAGCAGTCCCCTGTACAGTAGTTCCAGAGTATTCCGGTTAAATTATGATTCTCTCTTCATGATTTCATAACAGGCCAAATACAAAATAAATGTTACAAATATTGCCTAGATATAGGTAAATATTAAAATCAGATATACAGCTGAGTAAGAGTTTGTGAAAGGAGTCTTAATGATCAAAAAATGCTAAGCATGCATCTAGGTTGCATCAGTTTCTTAAAGCTGAGCTGTGCTTAAATTGTTCAATACATGATTCCATAACAGGCCAAATATAAAATAAATATAAATATTAAATATAGCCTAGACATCTAAATATTAGATGATCAGATGATTTACAGCTCTATGTAATATGTCATGTTTCATGTTTTTGTAATGTTTCATACAGTGATTCAGGTCTACTGCTGTGAATAGGCTAAATACAACTTTGATTATTTTTATAGCCTACTACATGTGGCCTTTGTGCCCCCCACCAAATATGCCCAACTGAAAGTCAAGTGGCCTTGCCCCTAAAATGGTGAAATTCCAAGCCTGGGCCTAACTGTTGATTATTAATTGGGGTGATATTAAATCATATGAAAACTGACATGTTTTTATGGTCTTGGTCTCGACTCGGTCTCGACTCCTAAAGGACTCGGTCTCGACTCGGACTTGCTTCCTCAAAGACTCGGTCTTGACTCGGACTCGACTGTATTTGAAAACCAACGGACTCTGTCTCGACCCTTCAAAGACTCGGTCTTGTCTCGGACTCGGCATAGGCGGTCTCGTCCCCATCACTATGTTTTAGACTACTTTATCCATTGCTACTAGCTGGTTCTGTAACCCATTAGGCTACAGATAGTTTCGATGGGTCATTAGCACTGCAGGCTGACAGATCAGTGACCATGACTGGGGGAGGGTTGATCTTAATGTCATGTAAATGAGGACCATAGTGTTCCCCTCCCATGGATTGAGGGAGAAAGTAGTCAAATTGAAAACCCTGATTTCTTAGCTTGTAGCTTTGAGATGTGTATACTTTAAAATGGCTACAACTTATTAAAATATTATCAGATCTCCATGAGTGAGACATCATTGGATAGCTTTGAAACTACACTTTCAGAATCTGTAAATAACTCAAAATGTCTCTGGGGAGACATGTGCCTGGTTTTGCCATGCCTGGTCACATACATGTGTGTGTGTGTGTGTGCTCACGTGTGTATGTGATCCCCCGTGTCCTGCTGCTGCTCTTCCCATGGCTCTCTCATCTGGCTGTCAGTCTGTAAAAGTGCAGCGAGCAAGAAGCAAGTTGGAGGGAGGGCTGGCATCTTAATCACAGGCCCGGCTTTCACTAAGAGCCTGTCACTCCACGCCAATTACAGTCATTACGCCTGATCAACATGCCATCAAAGAACTTCGGGAAGCTCACATGGGGAGCACTGAGAAGATTTATGAAGAGCCTCTGCTCTCTCTCTCTCTCTCTCTCTCTCTCTGCTCTCTCTCTTTCTTTCTCTCTCCCCCCTCTCTCTCACTCTCTCTCTCTCATAAGGGCCAGATTCAAGTAGTATGTCTTGAGGACTGATCTCTTGATCACTTTCTTTGTAAACATTGACACCCTTAGCACCCTTAAACGCTCTTACTGTGTACTTTGACACCCATAGCATACTGAAGCACTCATACTGTTAAGCGCTCTTACTGTGTACTTTGTGTAATTTGACACCCATAGCACCCTTAAGCGGTCATACTGTGTACTTTGTGTAATTTGACACCCATAGCACCCTTAAGCGGTCTTACTGTGTACTTTGTGTACTTTGACACCCATAGCACCCTTAAGCGCTTATACTGGGTACTTTGACACCCTTAGCACCCTTAAGCGCTTATACTGGGTACTTTGACACCCTTAGCACCCTTAAGTGCTTATACTGTGTACTTTGACACCCTTAGCACCCTTAAGCGCTTACTGTATACTGTGTACTTTGACACCCTTAGCACCCTTAAGCGCTTACTGTTCACTGTGACTTTGACACCCATAACACCCTTAAGCGCCTATACTGTGTACTTTGACACCCATAACACCCTTAAGCGCCTATACTGTGTACTTTGACACCCATGGCACCCTTAAGCGCCTATACTGTGACTTTGACACCCATAACACCCTTAAGCGCTCTTACTGTGTACTTTGACACCCTTAGCACCCTTAAGCGCTTACTGTATACTGGGCACTTTGACACCCATGGCACCCTTAAGCGCTCTTACTCTCCCCGTTCTGCTCTTGTGATTAGTATGATC
>NC_055966.1:27445064-27470064 GCF_018492685.1 Alosa sapidissima | reverse complement strand
TTAAGTTATTTATATAGCACATTTCATACACAGGGGTAATTAATTCAATGTGCTTTACATAAACAAAAGCAAAAACTAACTAGATGTACCGCAGAGCGGTACAAAATATGACCGCCACCCAGTCCAGCACATGTTTTCCACAAAAATAAGTCACGCTGAAAGGCATATATGATTCTAACTGTCTCACTGAATTGCATTATGCACACTCAATTCTCACTGGTATCTGCTAGACAACAAGTACCAAAACATGATTAGTTCATAGATTTCACATGTAATATACATTTTATACAACCCCACCCCCATCTTGCCTGTTCATAATTCTGAGAAATTCTTGAATTGTGTGCATGTACATGTATATGTTTATGTGTGGGTGTGTGTGTGTGCGTGCATGTGCATGTGCTTGTGTGTTTGCCTGTTTATGTGCCTGTGTGTGTGCATGTGCATGCATGCGTATATGTCTACTGTGTGAGTATGTGTCATACGTAGGATTACAGTGAATGTTTGTGTGTGCGTGTGTATCTGTTTATGCACATGTGTGCATATGGAATGGGTTTACATGACCCCCGGAGGCAAACATACGCAAAAAATTGGTCATCCTAGGCCCTACAGTTCTCAAGATATTCACAGAAAACTGTGTCTGCCCTACCCTCCTTTCGGGGGGGTCCAGTTCAGCGGGGGGGGGGGGCTACAGATCAAAACGAAAAGCGATGGTTAGATGCTATCCATGTGGGGTTACATGCCCACCAAGTTTCGTGTACCCCGGTCTTTCAGTGTCCCGGGAATCCTTTTTGGTGTACAGTCACTAAATGTACACATAAATTATTTTATTGTAAGGCCCCCCATGAACGAAAGTCCACGAAACTTGGCATGCATTCGGAGGGTGTCCATAATGATCCTACACTTTCAATTTTGTGCAGTTTTGACCATGTCAGTCAGAGATATTGTGATGAAAACACCTAATGTTTTGCTTTTTAATTTTTAACTAGGTGGCGCTATACATGAAATAAGTGGTAATGGGATAGGTTGACATGCCCCCTTAAGACCAACATACAAAAAAAAAGGTGGACCTCCTAGGCCCTACGGTTCTCGAGATATTCACAGAAAACTGTCTCCGGCCACCTACAGGCCAGTTGGTGTATAGTAACATAAATTAATTTATTGTGTGGCCCCCCATGAACGGAATTCCACGAAACTTGGCGTGCATTCAGAGGGTGTCATAATGATCCTACACTTCCAATTTCGTGCAGTTTTGACTATGTTAGGTCACAGATACCTGCGATTACAACACCTCATTTTTACTTTTTTGTGTTTAACTAGGTGGCGCTATACATGAAATGAGTGGTTACTGATTGGTTACTGTATAGTAACACTTAGTCATGTATCTGAGTATGTGATGAAAAGTTCAAGGCACCAGTGAGGTGCCCAAAGAAAAAAAGAAGAGGCACCGGTATACATCCAAAAAGACACAATAACACACACTGTAAGGCACCTTTATTGTTAAAATAGTAATTCCCTTCAGTGTTATTCCTGTTTAAGACCAAAGGTGTGATGCACATGCTCGAAAGAGGTGCTCACACATGCTAGAGTGATGAGATCAACATGCAAAAAAAAATGGTCCTCCTAAACCCTACGGTTCTCGAGATATTCACAGAAAACTGTGTCTGCCCTACCCTCCTTTCGGGGGGTCCAGTCCAGCGGGGGGGCTACAGATCAAAACGAAAACAGGAGGTTCCATGCTATCCATGTGGGGTTACATGCCCACCAAGTTTCGTGTACCCCGGTCTTACAGTGTCCCGTGTACAGTGTACAGTGACTAAACCTATATACCGCTTCGCTGCACGGCGGTCATAATAATACACAAAAGCTTAAATGGGCAATAACTTAAAAAAATGTTTAAAAAGTAAATATGCATAAAATAGTAAAATGCATAAAATAGAATAATAAGATACATAAAAAGATACAACAATTTTTCACCATGCGCTGCACTTTTATTAAACCTTGCACCCAGGGGTGTGGCAATTAACGACATAAGGTGTGGTCTGGCGCATGATCTAAAAATCACTATCTTACACCCTCTAAAAATCATAAATAAAACTGGTCTATAGCGAAAGGTACATATAAAACACAGCTAAAGATACACTGTCACGAGATGTAAGCAGCAACTCCTCTGCAGGATAAATATCCTTAGGAATTTTATTCAGTCATTTGAACATTATTGGGGTAAGTGTTGCTTTTTTCAAGCTATGTTTTCGTTGGTAACCCCTTGTCAGTCAATAGTGAAAGTAATTAACTGTGTAGAACTGTTCTGAACTGTTCTGACCATGAGACCACGGTGAAGTTAGTTTCACTTTGCCTATGAGTTCAAATAATAGGCGAGTGCAGATGCATGTAGGCTATACTCTGCTAGTAGTCTCACAAACAGGTTTTAGTAAAGCAAGGTTTAATGGAATCCCTGTTACATACTGTCTCGCGTGCAAGCAGATTCCTTCAAATGCACCACTGACTATCAAAATAACAATGCGCTGTTTGAAGTTGCGCTGTTTGCTGTTAAAGGGAATGACAGATGTCATTCTCATTGGTTTAAATAGATGTTACGCCCACACACACCCATGACTGATTAAGAAACATAAGAAAAACCCTTTTGTGCTCAGTACCCAGCGTTTCATCATAAAATCGCGCCCTTAAATTAGTGAATGTGGACTGGCCACGCTTTTAATGTCTATAAACATTATGCCTCTGACTATCCATTTTTGATTGCCAAAATGCCAATATTCAAAACAACAAACTACTGGAACACATCCAACAACTTATCCTCATGCTTTGCCATACCTCCAGTTAGGCTGTTGCATCAAATGTACTGTAGCTATACATTTAACATGACATAGAGGATTCCTGTTCTTTGTTTAAGATGCTTCTTTGTCTTTTTCTTGTTTGTGTTTGCGTGTGTGTGTGTGTGTGTGTGTGTGTGTGTGTGTGTGTGTGTGTGTGTGTGTGTGGTTAGGTCCAGGTTTAGTCTTCATCATTTACCCAGAGGCCATTGCTACACTGTGGGGGTCTCCAGTATGGGCTGTGATCTTCTTCATAATGCTGGTCACTCTTGGCATTGACAGCGCTGTGAGTGGACACTCTCATTCACACACACACACACACACACACACACACACACACAGAGACACAGAGAGAGAGAGAGAGAGAGAGAGAGAGAGAGACTCCCATAGCCATGTGGTTACTGCATAATGAACAATCTCTTAATTAATTCATGTCAATGTCTTGTCAATCACAACTGACTTTTCAGCATAGACATGATACTTGGTGTATTTATTGCTGTATATATATATATATACTGTATATTGTAACACAGTCATGATGTATTCATCTTAGTGTATGAGGACTGTGACCGTGACTGGCATTGTATGTGTTTCCTCTGCAGATGGGCGGTATGGAGTCGGTGATCACTGGCCTGATAGACGAGTTCAAGTGTCTCCACAAACACAGAGAGCTCTTCACACTCTTCATTGTCATCTCTACCTTCCTCATCTCCCTACTCTGTGTGACCAACGTGAGACCCTTGTGAAACCGTGTTAAGGCCTTTAAATCTTGCACATTAAACCTTGTGATTTAGCATACAGACTGTGCATAATTCAATACAAAATGTTTTTAGCTAAAAATGATTGTTTTATAACCCTAAACCCTTTCCATCACCCCACCACCACCCCCCCCCCCCCTCCTCCCAACCCTGGATGTTCTTTTGTCTTGTTAGGGTGGCATCTATGTTTTTACTTTGTTGGATCACTATGCTGCTGGAACCTCCATTCTATTCGGGGTGTTGATTGAAGCTATCGGCATCTCCTGGCTCTACGGTGAGTGGCCCAACGGAGAAACCAACCTGCACGCACACACACACTGAGAGCATATTAGGACCTGAGATGAGCAATTGGCTGAACTCTGCCTGGTGTCTAATAGTGGATATTCCTCCTCCTTGGGTGGTGTTTATACACTCTCTCTGTCCTGAAACTGGAACAGCTGAGATTCCAGCTGAGACAGCTGAGTTTTATTGCGAGAGCTTCCATTCCTGTTGGTAGCTATATATATATATAGAGAGAGAGAGTGTGTGTGTGTGTGTGTGTGTGTGTGTGTGTGTGTGTGTGTGTGTGTGTGTGTATGTTCCCTTTTGGCATCATGGTTGTGTGATTGCTTTCGAGCATGTGTGAGCACCTCTTTCGAGCATGTGCATCACACCTTTGGTCTTAAACGGGAATAACACTGAAGGGAATTACTATTTTAACAATAAAGGTGCCTTACAGTGTGTGTTATTGTGTCTCTATATGGCCAGGGGCATATCTGCCATAGAGCTGTGAAACGCTTCTATAATTATTTGCCACTAGTGTGCATGTGAGTTTGGCTGTGGTATCACAGTTAAAGAATACTGCAGTTTATCGGAGTTGAACTCTCCAGAAGGTTTGGGCAGGTGACAGGGTCTTGACGGACTCTCGACCTGAACTTCAGCAAGTTCTCAGAACCGCGGGGAGTGGGTGAAACTGAAGGGGACACTGGACCTCCAGGGGAGGGCAAAGGTCACATACTCTGTGCCCCCTCCATGAGGGTGTGACCCCTGTAGGGTCACTCAGCTCCCGTGGCATTTTCCCAGCATGCATTTGTGCTTTGATCGTGCTGCTCATGAGAAACCTCTGAACCCACAATCATGCCTGATCCTCATTGCTGAGTATGATGGGAGCCTCACGGGCACCATGTGTGTGTGTGTGTGTGTGTGTGTGTGTGTGTGTGTGTGTGTGTGTGTGTGTGTGTGTGAGAGAGAGAGAGAGAGAGAGAGAGAGAGAGAGAGAGAGAGAGAGAGAGGGAGAGAGAGAGAGATGGGAGTGTATTTGTGCAAGGTTGAGCCTTGTTACAGCTCTTCATCCATAAAACAAGCCTCTTGCTGTGAGCACTCAAATCTAAACATCAAAGCTCTGCTAAAATGGAGAGCTCTGTTTGTCCGAGTGCTGCTCCTTAAAATAACTTAAGATGTGTGTTCTCTGAAGGTGTGGATCGCTTCAGCGATGACATCGAGGAGATGATCGGACAGAGGCCTGGACTCTACTGGAGAATGTGCTGGAAGTTTGTCAGTCCCTGTTTCCTGCTGGTAGGACACTTTTAGAACATCATCCCCTTTAGAATTATAAGGTTCTATGTACATTCTGAGTAGTTCTGAGATATTGAGCTTCAAAGTTTTAGAATTCCATAGAGTTATACTGATAAGTGGAGCAAACCTCTTTAGATATAATGTCCAAAAATGCATACTACTACAAGAAACACCTCACCTCACCTTCTTAAGGTGTCACAGAATGAGAATATGTCAATAACTCAATTTTGACAAAGATGTATCTACATGTCTCTACTTTCTCAAAAAGCTTTAAAAAATTGTAGTGTGCTATCAGTTTACAACCATTTAGTCTTAATCATGCCCAAATCTGAGTTTACAGAGTTGGGATCTGTGCAGTCTGTAAAAATGGGAGAGCTCCAGAGACTGTTCAGTGGTCACAGACTCATCAGCCAATTACTGTCAGTGACCACTGACTAACCAGTGCTTAGTGCAAGGTGTTAGAGGCTCTGGCCAAAAGTAACCATTCCCTGGACCACCCCCTGGTGGCACTAGCTAGTAGTTTGTAAATGGTGACTGGTTTGAACGCTTTGAACAACAACTGTTTCCGTATGCATTTCAAACACCAAATTACCCCACTTGCTATAATCCTGTGCTGAATGATGTATCCCTTCTGTCTAATCTGTCCCAGTTCATGGTGGTGGTGAGCTTTGCCACGTTCAACCCTCCTAAGTACGACACCTATGTGTTCCCGGTGTGGGCCAACGTGGTTGGCTGGTGCCTGGCCATCTCCTCCATGACCATGGTGCCCCTCTACGCCATCTACAAGTTATGCTCACTGCAAGGCAGCTTCTGCGATGTGAGTGTCTGGGTTTTTGTAGCTCAGCTGATGGAGAGAGATGCTTAAAGGTCCTGATTCCAAGCAAATACTACATGAATACATGTTACTGAGTTATATGTATCTGGAAAACTAGGGGACACCAAACAGTGTATGTGTTGGTGTGATTTGATGTACATTACATAGGGTTAGGTTTAGGCAGGGACTTTGTAATAAGGATACACAACACTCAAAGAATCTCCCATAGAAATGTATGGGGTTAGTTCGTAACGCAAACATGGCAGTTGTCTAAACATATTCCGCCCCTTCGGCCGTGATTCATGAAGCACTGTGCACGCACAGTTCTACCCGAAATAGATGCCTGATAAGTGCCCAAAAAGTGTTACAATATGCCTGCCGGACTTGCCTAAAAGGACTTTGGTTTAGGTTTCTGGGTGATATTGTTAGACGTGCAGCAAGAGAAACCTGAGTTTGCGTAACCTGCGTAGATACATTTGTGGAGAAGTGTGGTCAGTGTTTTTTCCTGATTATGTCGGGACAATGATGATCAGATGAATCTGATTGAAAGCCAAAGATTCGAGAGTGAATTGAAACTATCATGTAAAAGAGTTCCAGAGATGTGTCACTCACAGACAACCAGGATTCTGAATTTCAGCATCTAATAAATGTCATAACACTAATGATCATCACTAGGGGCAGCTGTGTCCAGTCCCTGACTGGTAGGAAAAATGTGGGTGGGTGCAGTGATTGAACACCACTCTCCCATGTCCACACCCATGGCTGAGGTACCCTTCAGCGAGCTAACCCTCAACTGGTCGCCAGGGCACCACTGCAATGGCTGCACAAACTGGATGAATGGGTCAAACACAGCGGAAGAATTTCCCTCGGGGTTAAAGGGACACCTGGCAACGTTTTCGTGTTAATTACTCATCTTCGTAAATCAGTATATGGTTAAATGACTCATTACAAGGCGAATGAAGACTCTCTCGCCTGCCCCTACTGCCTGTAGGAAGAATATCCCGCTTGCAAGTTCAGTGTATCGTACCCGCCGACCGAAGCAGGATCAGTTTACATCCTGCATCCACAGCACAGAGGCAGGCTAACTAAACGCTGGCGATTGTTGCAAACGTGTGTATAATGGCAGAGCTGGCGAAGAAGCAGTGAAAACCCTTGATGGAAGATGCAAAGAAAAGATAAAGAGCTTCAGACCGAGTGAGAGGGAGTTTCATAGAGAAAAAGCATCAGGCTTGCCTGGTGTCCCTTTAAAAAACAAATATCTGTCTGTCTGTCTGTCTGTCTAAATGTTGGTCTAAATGTCTGTAAATGTCAAAGTTCATTTACAGTCAAAATGGTATGAACAGGTTGTACATAACTTAGACTTTATTTACAAATATTTAGATATTTACTTACAGATAGATTATACATGTTATTGTCACCTATCATGTCATTATCTGATTTTATTTCATTGATACTGACATGACTGTGTCTGCTTACAGAGACTGGCATATGCCATCACCCCAGAAACAGAACATCACTTGGTAGAACGTGGTGAAGTACGGCAGTATACGGTAAGTCTGTACTGTGTACAGTGTTATAATTTGTAATCTGTAAAGTTCAATAGATTGTTACAGTATGGCTGATGTTCACATAAAAGTCCCTCGTGCTTGCTGACTTTATGCAGCTCCATCACTGGCTTGTGGTTTGAGTCGCGCCAATCAAAGGGAGGTAGACAGCACAGCAACCAATCAGCAAGCTCACTGCTGGAAAAATCTGTGGACGTGTCAACCAAGCTGTCAAGAAATAAATCCATAGAAACTAGTCATGTTTTCTCTCTTGTGATTGGGTATGTGGCTGTGCCGTGTGGTTGGCCGTCTGTCGCTCTCAATCTAAACTCGATATCCAATGACTGTTAAACAATGTCTATGTTGTTCCCCCAGTACTTGTGTGTGTGTTTGTTTTTTTTGTTTATATTTAATTATTTAATGACCTCAGTGGTAGATTGCAGCTGAGACAAATTGATTTCTGAGATGTGCTTGAAATGTCACTGGCAAATCTGTTCCGCAAAAAAATAAATAAAAAAGACACAGCGCGCATATAGCAAACAAACATAGCATAGATCCAGCCAGAACTACAATTAAGGGAGCAACCAATCAGGGTGACTCTCTCTGTAAGAGGCGGCATTGTCTGGGTTTTCTGATTCATTTGAAATTATCCTGAAGAACTCAGATATAAGATGGCATTGAAATGGATCATCTGGACTTCATCTGGCTTTGATGTGGCTGGGATTTGATGGTGATCCATCAGAACTAGATTCATAGCCATTCCCAAAATGAGCTCCAAGTCAAACATTTCTAAATGAATCAGAACACATAAAATGGCCTATTCTAACCATAGCAGGGAATCCTTAACATACTACACCCCTGCACACATGTACAGTACACACACACACACACACACACACACACACACAGACACCTTATATGTGACTGCAGGCTAGTAAGAATCTCAACTGGTTATAACAGTATTAATGACTGCTATATCATTGGCAGCACCCCTACACTCTTCCCTGTCAGTAGGACCCCCATCTTATTCATACCACTCCACTCCAGAATACTCTATCAGCTTAAACTGAAACCAAAGACTTGAGATGAGCAGAATTGACGACTGCACAGCTTTGAGTGAGTTTTCCTGTTTCCTGCAATGATTTCTAGTGTGTGTTTCCTAGATCATCATACTTGCTGTGAGGTTGCTTTTCTGTGCCTGTACAAGCTTTTGAATATGTTTCTGGAGGGGACGCTGTGGGTGTAAGCTTGTGATATATTTGTTTATCTGGTATGAAAAAAATCTGAAATCTTGTATGCTTGTCTCAGTTGAGAGGGTCCATGCAGATGTAAGCCCATTTGGCAGGAAGATGTGGGCGTGCTTTGTAGGAAAATGACATAGATCAGTAAAATGACAACAGTCACTTGGCCAAATCCGCAAGCATGAGACACACACAGAGAACCAGCTGTGCGGAACTTAGATGATGATGGGTTTCTTAGTTGACAGTCTGTCTTAGATGTCCAAAAGCAACCCTCCCTACAGTACACCCCCCTCGCCACCCTTTTACACCTGTTGTGGTGGATCAAAGTGGCTGATAAGATACTCAACATGATGTCCTTTCTTAGAAAAATCATTTGACATGAGTGTAATCATGTGACCTTAAACCACGTTTGTCTCATTATATGGAGTCTAGCTAGTTTCCCTGTGTTAGAGCTGATATGAAGTTGAGAAGGATGAGATTACTTATAATGACATTACTACAACAAGTGACAAGAGAGGTGACATCACACAACACTACAACACGTTTCAGGAGAGGTGACATCACAGAATTCTGAGATGCACTTGGCATTGATGGTGCAAGCATAGAATTTTGGTGACTAAGTACAATAGAGTAAACATGACATACACCACTGTCTGTGTTAGATCTGTTTTGATAACATCCTGATTCACTGTAAGGATGTGCTCTAGGACTGAATTATAAATGGTCAGCTATGTATGGTATGTATGAAATCAATCAGTTTATCTTCTCTTTTGTGATGTATTGCTAGAAAAGGCATGTAGAGTGCACACAGGAAAACCCATTCACTGTTAATGATCATGGAAACAGATCACACCCATTGCAGTACATTTAGGCATAACATACATTCAAATTTATTTTAATATACTATATTTTAATAGTTTGAAAGTCTTTGTCCAACTCCCCACTCCACCCCACAAACCCCCCACAAAGAGCCAGTTTTTAAAAAAATGATTATATCCTTGACATTTTGCTGAAATGAGATAAAATAAAATGGATACTGCAATTATTTTGACTGTTTTGTACAGACACTCTTCCTAATCTTTATGCCATAACATAATTTCCTATAATAGTCTATAAAAATAATGTAAAGCGTTGTGTAAATTTGTGTGATTCAGTTCTGTCCATGTGCTTTGAGAGTAAGCATTCTGTGAAATTTCCTCAAAATGTCCTTCTTACCTCAATCTTGTAACCCTCCAGGTCTTACTAGAGGGCATCATTGCTAATTTGATAATATTTTGTCTGTGTAAATGTCTCTATGTATATATAAAGTGATGTGCAATTGAAATCCACTGCCATATAAGCTAAGACTGTAAGCTAAGACTAGCTATTTATGTCATTCATTATGGTATGTAGGCTATCTCGTATTTGGAAAAGTTTGTTCGTGTATATCAGTGAAGTATTTGTATTTGTGTATAATATTTTACTGGTTTGATATATTGGTTTGCACAGTGTTTATTTATTTTTTTTGAGAATACAGATTATATCTCAATAAAAAACATTAATAAATGGTATGAGACTTCTGTGTTATCTTCTATGTAGCCTAATTCCCTGCCTCTCCTGTGCCCAGTGCCTTATTTTATTCCACCAGGACGCCTGGGTGGAGGTTATCTCTTTCCCTCTAATCTTACACACAAACACATCACCAGCAGCTGCCTAGTGAGGACACTTCCATTGAATTTAACTAGCTCTTACCCTACAACTGAATTAAAGTTTGGCCCTTCTCTTTAGACAACTTGAATTAAAGTTTGGCCCTTCTCTTACATCCTTACACCAGAAGACTTTAACAAAATGCGGGTAAAAGCTAGTCTGACGTCGTCATACTCAAATTCTAGTCAGAATATCTGAGTCTGATACTGCTCCATTGGGATGTGATTATGGTGCGTTTTTCAACCGATACAGGGGGTGAATCCTGTAGGAAGAACACCCAAACCATCCTTCTTCTCCACAATTGTCTTAACATTGTTTTCTGGTCGTTTTGCACTGTCAATATCTTCTACAACAGACGAGATGGCGAAATCTAAATGTCTAACTTCTAGCAACAGCGTTTTTGTTAAGGAGAACCGGGATGAATGAAACACTTTGTAGCCTAATTAAACATAATTTACGAAGACATCGTACCATACTGAAAGCTAATATTTTGTCACTGGCAACCTACTGTACATCTGTCCTCTGTCAAACACAGTTGCATTTTCAGCTCTGAACAAAACCGTTCAGGAGTTCTTCTGGTCCGAACCGCTCTGGTTCGGGCATAGTTGCTCCACAACGGAGCAAGTCCAGACCGAACTTCCCAACCTCAAATGTTGTGGGCGGGGCTAAGTTCGGCTGGCATCCAGGCTAGGTAAAAGCTTGAGTAAAGCTTGATTGGGGTAGCCTAGAAATCTAGACACACCCTAGTGGCAGCAAATGTATTTGTAAATGTAAATGTAATTTGCTGCCCGGGCTAGTCTAGCAACTCTCCGGCTTGCGAGCTGGAAAAATGTAACTTCGATAGGGCCAATCACATCATGTATAGAGACGTTAGGCGGGCTTAACATAATGATTGATGGCAGAGTTGCAACGATTTGGCTTGAATTCCCTGCTACTTGAAAACAAAGAAGATGGATGTTGCTGTTGGCGAACAGCGTGACACGAGTTAAGCTTTTTTTAAGTTGGCTAGCCAACTAGCTCCGCTGGTGGGACTCATAACGCTGTCCTATTACGTGGGAATTTGAAAGACAACCGATTATCCCGCCCCTCGGACTGAGCACTGCCAACGGTGAGCACCCAGACCCTATTTTAATGTGGGTCTGGCTCGTCAGGCTATGATTGGGGGGGCAGTTAAAAGAATCTTTCAAAAATATTTCCCAAATCTTGTCAAGGTCTTCTGGTGTATGGTTAGCATCAGATGAAGACTATAATATTACTCTGCCCCAACTAAGTTACTGTTGTGTTACTTGTGAGAGTGTGTATGAACAATGGCAACAGAAGTACAATAACTCTACTGTACTGACACTACTTCTTCAACACTAGACCTACCCAATCATTTTCTTAACCAACCCTCCATTGCAACATAGTGGATAAGTAAACATGGCTGTAAACCCAATTTACTTTTATTTATTCTCTCCCTAAGTGTACAACCTAGAGGTCTCCTGAAGGTAACCATCTCTCAGTAAACTGCCCAGTAAGGAGTTAACTAAAGACAATCTCTTGAAAACCTGAGGAGAAGGCTGTTGTAATATTTTGGCTGTAACTGTGACTGATGTTTAATAGATCTCTCTTCTGGGAAAGGTTTCAATGGACAACATTCTTTCATATTCATAAAGTCTGTTCATTAGTTTTAATTGGGCTTGCCAGAAATATTCAAACGATGCATGAATCAATATAGAGTTGAGAGTTGAGAATCAATATAGAGTTGAGATGCCTTGTGTGGTTGTCATAGTGATTCATGTCAGCTGTGTGAGAACTCAGAAGAACATGTCATCAGGGGACATTATCTCTCTGTGGAAAACCACCCTTTTCCTGTCTAGGTGATCATCACACAGGTATCCATGAATGACTCTGCCTGCTTGAGGGCAGGATGGAGTCCTCCACATTCCCACAATGCCTCTCTCAACCCCTCCCACAGCCATGGCAACACTCATTCC
Organism: Alosa sapidissima; assembly: GCF_018492685.1. Lineage (NCBI taxonomy): Eukaryota > Metazoa > Chordata > Actinopteri > Clupeiformes > Clupeidae > Alosa > Alosa sapidissima. The sequence goes on along the minus strand of NC_055966.1, from coordinate 27,457,663 downwards.
ATTGCGAACCTGGGAAGTTTTCAGTTTAGACTCTTTGAATAAACCTTGTGAGATCTTGGCCTTTTTGTCAATGGTGTCATTTGTCCTGTCTGGGGAGTTCCCTCTGTCTTGTGTGTACTTCCTGCTGTTTGGAGTATAGTTCTTCTTGTCTGTGGAGTCGTACTTCCTGTCTTGTGTGTCATTCCTCCTGTTTTGAAGATAGCTCTTCCTGTCTGTGGAGTAGTCTCCCGGGTAGTTTTTTTCCGTCTGGGGATGAATTCTTCCTCTTAGAGAATGAAATCTCCAGGCTAGCCTGGTCCTCAGGTAGGATGGGACCTGAATTAGAGACATCGAGTGTAAATGACCATGGAGAAATTTGTGTGTGTCCAATGCTTGTGTATGCAGAATAAATAACAGGAAAATATGACATAATCACACCCAAGATTATAATATCTAATACATAACCCAGAGCAATGCAAAGTGTCCACACAGCACAATGATTTTTTTAATGTCTGTTAAATGCAAAGCCAAGTTCAACTAAACATATGTAAAAAGACAGATAAATCAGGTAACCAGAAATATATCACATATAGTATATAAATATATAGTATAAAGTATGTACTGTACAAATATGTTTCCTTTACTACACTGTATGGCCTCTCTTTCAACAACCCTTGATGCATTGTGTGCACTTGAGTGTGTGTGTGTGTGTGTGTGTGTGTGTGTGTGTGTGTGTGTGTTAGTTATCCATCTTCAGACACAAATCTGCATCATGAATTATGCCAGCAACATCCATCATGACACTTTACAGGTGTGTGTGTGTGTGTGTGTGTGTGTGTGTGTGACCTGAGCGCAGGTGGTGAGCAGCATCTCACAGAACACACACATCTGCATGAGAACACGAGCGGGACCTCTCTACAATCTGCTCACTATTTATGTTCACATGTATACTCTCTCTCTCTCTCTCTCTATCTCTCTCTCTCTCTCTCTCTTACTCACTCTCTCTCTCTCACACATACACAAATACCTGGCCACACACAACAGACAGGTGCCCAGAAACACATATAGACAGAGACAATCAGTGAGCACACAAAGAAAAGCATCAGATAGTCAGAACTCACACACAAACACACATTAATCACTGAGCACAAAAGGCAGCCATTTTGCAAGCCTACAGTGGCCTGTGAGTAAACAGTCTGCTAATCTTTACGCAGCTCTCCGTTGGCCAGCAGACTGACAGCCAGAGACTGCACCCTACTACAGGCTCAACTCAAAACCGTCTGCTAATATGGCAGAATCTATGAGGCCACAACATGCAAGGACTGAGGAAAGGGTGTGTGTGTGTGTGTGGTGTGTGTGTGTGTTTCTAACTGCAAAGTGCCACTCTGGTGAGAGATGGATACATGTGTTAATGGTTAATGGGAACAAGCCCTCAAGACAGACACCCATCAGTCAGACAGGGCAAAGACAACTCAGCGTATCCATTTACACATCATGGCTCTCAAAACCTTGATCATATCAAGGAAGAACAGCATAACATGAACATCATCATCATCATCAATCATCATCATCATCATTGCAATCTTCATCACTACTGTCTCCTGTCTCTGCCTCCCTCAAAAGTGTATAAGATTTGAAGCAGCAGACGATTACGTTCACACACCATCGTCATCATCATAATGTGGAATAGACGTATTGTCACTGAGACACTCGGTCGACTCGGCGTCCCCTTAGAATTATAAGGTTCTATCTATGTTCCGAATAGTTCTGATATATTGAGCTTCAGTTTTAGAATTCCATAGAGTTATGCTGATAAGTGGAACAAACCTCTTTAGATATAATGTCCAAAAATGCATACTACTACAAGAAACACCTCACCTCATCTTTTTAAGATGTCAGAAAATAAAAATAGGTCAATAACTAAATTTTGACAAAAAATGTCAGATAGAACCTTATAATTCTAAGGGCACAGCCTGGTCGACACTGGTTCTATTACTGAACCCTCCATTGTGAGTCTGTCACTTTGGATTAAAGTGTTTGATAAATATCAGTCAGTCAACTTTACCAGTGGTTTGTTCACCCAGTTTGATTCAATCCTCAACTGAACACTGAATGGAAGAAGTGGTGGCCGCTTCATTGTTAACCTTCACTACAAATAAATGACTCCTCCTTTTGACTTGCCCCCAGGGAGGTGTGTGACCTTTAACCCTAAAGAGTACATTTAGTAATGAGTAGGTAGTTTACCTGTGTGACTGGTCACACCTTGCTTATCCTTCTGGTGGATCTTTGCATCTCTACTGCAGCCCTAAAATCAAGGGATTACATAAGGGATTACTCAAACACACACACTCTCACACACACACACACACTCACTCCCTCATACACATACACAAAGGACAGTGAGGACTGATGGATGGAGCAGGAGAGAAACATGCCTGTTTGCCATCGTGCTTTCTCCGGACGCCCCCTCGTGCAATGGACATCTTCGTCATCATCCTGGAGAGAGAGGAGAGAGATTGGTTCCAAAACGCTATATTATCCATTTTAATGAATTTTAATAAATCATTTATTTTCATATTGTTTTCCAAGTACTTTTGTAATTGGGTATTGCTATTTGCCTTATCTTTACTCAGTCAAAACAACATAACCGCAATTTATACCTGAATACCTGAAATACACAATTAAAAAACATGACTTATTAATGTTTTATAATGATTTATAGCATTTTGAAACCACACTCTTCAGTTACTGTAGCTTCAGTGAGGGTGACGTACCAGCCTGGCTGCCGATATGATGCAAGTGTGCGACCGTGAAGTATCAGCTGCCAATACAATGCCAGCGCGCACCCGAGGAGGATGGAACACAGCAGCAGCTCTGAGTCCGTCTGTCACGGTCTGCTCTTCCTTGATGTTGAGAAGGTGTTGCTCTCTGTAGCAAAAGCAGACTTTCTTACAGAAATCACTGAAGGCTCTTTCACACCAAGTCAGAATTTTCAGACAAACTATTCGCATGAGATCACGCTGGCAATTAATTATACGTGCTCTTATTAGTCTATACACTGAGGGTGAAATCTGTTGCGATAAAAATAAATTTGAGACTGACTGAATTTCGTCCTCAGCGTGTATAGACTACTAAGAACACATGTACTTAATTGCTATCGATTTTGTGTGAATATTTTGTCCAAATATTTTGCCTCCACTTAAGAAGAAATATCATTGTTCTCTTTTTTACTCAGTGCAGACAAGTCTATAGACATGAAGGCCTATTTATATGTACAGTAGCATACTGCACTCAGACTTATGCTGCTGAGTTGCCCAGAACCCCGCATCCTGTCCTCTCTCCAAGGTGCCATAACTAGGAGTGGACAAGGTCAGACAGAATGGATGTCTGATGGAGATGTCTTACTTGGAGGAACGAATCAACTATTACCATCTGCCTGGACACTTACACTTATAAATGATTTGGTCTTCAAAATATTTTCCTTCCTTGTGGAACAGGGTTAAAAATCAATTCACATCTTCTGCATATGAACTAAATGGTCCATAATAATTTATCCATAATAAAAAAAATAGCTTTCCTCTGCCCTCAGGTAATATAAATTGGAACATCATCTATTTAATCAGTCTACTACAACCCTTCCCATGAGCAGCAGTGAGGGCAGCCGATTGCTTTGGCCTTCCCCAGCTGCTGGTGGCGTGACAGCCAATGTGGCCAGTTCATTACAGACCCAGGGAGTAATGTGAAACGCGCTCTTGGACATCCTCAGGTGATTGTCCCCCCAGGTGAGGGCGAATTGACCAGCACTGACGGGAGAATATGTTCGATAGATTCCTATCAGCTAAACAAATAGGAAGGAGGAGGAGGAGGGGGAGACGGGGGGCAATTCAAGCACAGAGAGAGGATCGATCAGCGTGCTGCGATCAGCAGGTGGTTGTATTTATGCCGCAAGATTGCCACAAATTGAGAGAGGGCCATGCTGCCGCCACACGACAGCAGTCAGCATTAGGTATTGATCAGCATCTGCCATTTGAAGACACTTCAGTTCAGCTGAATCTGAGAAATAGGAGAGCTCCCAGGGATAGGGGTATACCATAAGGGTGTGTGTGTGTGTGTGTGTGTGTGTGTGTGTGTGTGTGTGTGTGTGTGTGTGTGTGTGTGTGTGTGTGTGTGTGTGTGTGTGTGTGTGCATTTGTGACTGACTCTGTGTGTGTGTGTGTGTGTGTGTGTGTGTGTGTGTGTGTGTGTGTGTGTGTGTGTGTGCGCGCGCATTTGTGACTGACTCTGTGTGTGTGTGTGTGTGTGTGTGTGTGTGTGTGTGTGTGTGTGCTCTTCTCACAAGCCATCTACATGTCCCCTTCCTGTCTGGGCTATTTTCAGTGGTCAAAAAGAAACTGAGCGGATCAGCGTCTTAAGTGAATCAGTTTAAACACGGGTTTTCGTATCAAGTCCGATCCGCATCCACAAACACTGTAGCCAGTGATGGCCACTGTAGCCGTAATCACTACACTGTTGTAATTCTGATTCTTGAAAATCATGACAAACGCACAGTCAATACAGTAAGTATGGGTACAAGGGAATACATAACCATCAGATAATATCTGAGAACTGGGGGGAAATGGGCAATGTTTCGCAAGTTCACTGCCTGGGTGCAGGACAGCTCGCTCACATGCTACTTTAAGGGAATTTACATTATAATGCCAGGAAGCTTTGTCGACGAACGACAAACAAACACTCATAATTAGGCTATGCTTAAAGTTAGCTTCTCGGAAATTCCAAGGATAGGCTATGTATGGACACTGTAGTCCCACTGTTCATAGGCTACATCTTTTTAAACAGATAGTTTGCACAACCGTGAGATTGTGTTTGCCATTCATTTTAAGACACGGAGGATTAAAGAAGTATAATAGAATTTAGGTCCAAGGCTTGAAAAAATCTTGAAATCACCAACAGCTGAGGTGACACTGTTAAAAGATTATGATGGTGCAGTGTTTGATGATGTCGTGCCTTTTCATGCTTGTTTTGTGTGGTGTCACAACCCAAACCACAGAACTTAATAGTGCAGAGCCAGGATGGCTTGTTATTATGTTTTTTTTTTCATAGGTGTCTTTATCTGTCCAATGCAAGCATTCCAACTAAATGCATTTAAAGATAGAGAGAGCTGTGGTGCAAGCAGCACCTTCCTGACTACCACGGTTCAATTCTGACCAGCGGTCACTTCCTGTTCCCACCCCCATCTCCACCTCTCTCCCACTTGTTTCCTGTCATTCTCAACTGTCCTATCCACACACACACACACACACACACACACACACACTCAACTGTCCTATCCACACACACACACACACACACACACACACACACACACACACACACACACACTCAACTGTCCTATCCACATAAATACGAACCCCCCCCCCCCCCCCCCCTCTAAATATATAGTATTTGAAGATGATATCAAAAATAGTTGCTAATTAAAAGCATACTTAACCAAGTTCACAGTGTTGCAGATAGTTCAATGAGTTAACAAAAGAGATCCATCTGGTAGGGATGGCTGTCTAGTGTATCTTAAAAGCCAAATATTTGTCACTGTCTGTCATGTCTGTGATATGGAAAACAAGCGTGGCTGTTTGCCTTGGGTCCAGCTGCTGCATCTTAAACAGGGTGAGACGGGAGGGTGGGGGGCAGGGTGGGGTGAGACTCTTAGGAGATAATCTGGTTATTGTTTATTCTCCATCATCATCACCTCTCCGTCGCTGACAGCCTGGCCTCGCCATTCCCCTCCTTGGCCGCGGCGGGCTCCTTGGCCGCGCGCTCTGTCACCGGTGCCCAATTATGGGCCACTTTGGACTGTGGAGACATACATACAACACAGTGGCAGCCATTACCCCCCCACACACACACAGCACGACACTACAAAGTACAACACAACACAACACAATTACCCAGCATTCAGCGCTGCTTGGCACAGTTGCTCCAATCTGCGAAAGTGTCCTCCATGAGGAGAAACACAATAAGCTTTTCTCTCAGCAAATGTGGGCCTTCATCGTCTGATTAGTGAATGTGTTATAATGCTGCTGTGCAGTGGTAATTCCTTACACCTGACACACACTTGAGGTCTTTGGTGTTTCCCGTAAACTTGTGATACCATTTACTAATAATAGACTCTTCATAATACCCCTTTCTCTAGGTACTCATTGTTTGCTCTCTAAATCAACTGCAATTAAATGATAAAGTGGATGGATTTAAGATGAAAGAAATAAATGTACAGATCGATGAATAGGCGTAAATGAATGACTGAAGAATGTGTGTGTGTGTGTGTGTGCGCATTTGTGTCTTAATGTGTGTGTGTGTGTGTGCGTGTGTGTGTTCTTCTCTCATAGGCTATCTACAGTCCCCTTCCTGTCTGGACCGAGCGGATCAGCGTCTTACAGTAAGTGAGCTCTAATGTTTGATACCGTGAGCTCGAGACCAAAAGCACACAGGAGGTCCCCCAGAAACCCAAATGGGAAACCAGAGATTTTTTTTTTTTTAGCATATTTTTTTGGCCTTTTATGCCTTTAATTGACAGGATAGTAGAGAATGACAGGAAGTGAGTGGGAGAGAGTGTCGGGGTGGGATCCGGAAAGGACCACGGGGCGGGAATCGAACCCGGGTCGCCGGCGCACGTTGCAGGTGCCCCAGCCAGTCGCACCACGGCTGGGGCTGGGGAACCAGAGATTTTTCACCACAATCTGCTGACTGCAAATCAAGCCGGTGTCTTCACATTGAGATTGTGTTTGGCATTCATTTTTAGACACAGAGGACTAAAGTCAAGTCAAGTCAAGTCAAGTTTATTTATATAGCGCATTTCATACACAGAGGTCATTCAATGTGCTTTACATAAACAAAACCAAACAATAATAACAAATAAAAGCATAGAAAGGCAATATAGTCAAAGAATAGTTAAAAGGTAAAGATCATAATAAAAAGAAAACATAAAACACAAGGTAAAATCATTTAAAAATAAAAAATAATAGGTAAGCAAAAACGGTAACACTTTACTTGATGGGTGAGTTCATAACACATTCATAGCAGCTGTCATAAACGGCACATAAAGCATTCATGACTTTTTCATGAGACATGACTCAACATTCATACCAAACCTTTCATGAATGTGGAAGACAGAACAACGACAACTTGTCAAAATAAAAGTCCAACACAGAGGTTTTCCTGAGCCCATACAATGACAGTTCTGGAGACAGGTCTGGTGTTGATGCAATGCAATCTGAGGTCCAAAAGACCACGGCCATCCAATTTGCTTTTCAGCTATGTCCCCTGTTCGCAAAGATTTCTCTGTATTCTCTGAATGTTTTAATAATATTATGTTCTGTAGATGATGAACTCCCTAAATACGTCACAATTTCATGTTAAGAAACATTAAAATTGTTTCATCATTTGTGCACACAGTGCATTTGTGCAGGTTTACACAGAGTGATGAATACCCCTACATCTTTACTTCTAAGAGACCCTGCCTCTCTGGGATGCTCTTTTTCATACCCAATCGTGTTGCCAGTTATCCTAATTAGTTGTGAAACATTCTTCCTTTTGTTTTCTTTATCATTACACAACTTTTCCAGCATTTTGTTACCCCTGTCCCAACTTTTTTTGAAACATGTTGCTGGTCTCAATTTCAAAATTAACATATATTTTCCATGAAATAGTCAAATTTTTCATTTTCAACATTTGATATGTTGTCTGTGTCTTTTTTGCAACTAAATATGAGTTTAAGAGATTTGCAGATTATTACATTCTGTTTTTATTCACATTTTACACAACGTCCCAACTTTTTCTGTTTTGGGGTTGTAATAAAAGACAAGGTAGAATAATTATAAAGGCAGATTCAGAATTATAGAGCTGAGAGAAAGAGAGAGAGAGAGAGAGAGAGAGAGAGAGAGAGTTGTGTGATATAAGCAGTAATGCTCACCTTCACCTGAATGCCGCATTCAGAATGCGCATGTGTGGCTGACCTCTCTCCTTAGCTGGCACCGAGATGAGAGGTGGGACTACACCTGGGAACCACACACACACACACACACACACACACAAACACACACATGTCACTGCCATGACTTAACTTAGCTTCACTGGACCTCAACGCGCGTGAAAGTCTGATCTTACCCACAATCCTGCTGACTTCTGCAACAGCCACACACTCCCCCTGCCAGGCCCTGATGGAACCAGAAGAAACACACAAGTTCACACACCCCAGCCTGACATAACTCACACACTCTCACACACACACACACACACACACACACACACACACACACACACACACACACACACACACACAAGCTAGATAATATATATAAGTCCAAGGGTTAGTAGGATCTATTATCCAGTGTTGCTTTGAGGTCTGTGAATTGAAATCCTTATCATGGCCACCCACTGCATTCAGACTACATGTTTCTCTCAACAGGAGATGTGAGGCTGACATCTTGTGGTACATGATATGCACTGACACAGACCCGCCCTTCAAGATTTACAATGATTGGCCTATCATGAACTGTGTTCTATGCTGGTGCTGTGCTGTGCTGGTGGTGGTATAGTATGTATACTCTTTTGATCCTGTGAGGGAAATTTGGTCTCTGTATTTATCCCAATCCATGAATTAGTGAAACACACTCAGCACACAGTGAACACAGTGAACACAGTGAACACAGTGAACACAGTGAACACACAGTGAGGTGAAGCACACACTAATCCCGACGCAGTGAGCTGCCTGCTACAACAGCAGCGGCGCTCGGGGAGCAGTGAGGGGTTAGGTGCCTTGCTCAAGGGCACTTCAGCCGCGGCCCACTGGTCGGGGCTCGAACCGGCAACTCTCCAGTTACAAGTGCGAAGCGCTAACCAGTAGGCCACGGCTGGCCCTAAGGTGAAGCTGGAGAGCTGCTCCCTAAGGGCCCTGGCCTCGGCCTGTGTGTCCCCCAGGTCCCTCTGCAGCTGCCGAACCCTCTCCTCCAGGGCCCACACTGCCTCCTGCCTCTGTCTGTGGCTGCTGGGGCTCGCTGCTCGCTGTACCTTACGGCTCATCCTCTCTGGCTCTGGGTGGTCGCTTACACCACACTGCATACAGTATAGATATTGATTTTTATTCATGTAGAATAGAGAGGACATACATAAGCCTACAGCACTTGGGCATTTTTCTCAGTTTTGTTATCCTGTCTTAGTGTGTCAGTTGGAAATAGCACATTTAGATTTTAAAACATTATTTATTTTTTTAGTGAGAGAAGAAGTAGAAGGGGAGAAGGAAGAAGAAGAAAGTGGTGGGTAAGTCCAAAGAAGACACTTACACACTTGCAAGCATGTTGACGTGAGTGTAGAGCGCCCCCCTCTGGTGGATATATGCAAAACTCCCAGGAGCAACTTCTCCTTTTGATAGGCCACAGAGGAGAATGAGCAATAATCTCAAGGTACTTTCCATTTTAGACATGATAAACTGGGCCATGAGGTCAAAATCATATGTTGTCTGAACAGCTTTTGAACTTCTGCAATCATAAGAAATGCCCTTATAGGCAAATATGGCCACTGAAGAGTAAACACAGATGCAAAATGTATCCTTACTCTTAGTATTCGACCTACAGTATAATAGTTTCATCTAGAGCCAATAAAACATATAATGGCTCTTGATTTTGAAACCAATAACTAGCTTACTCAAAAATAGACCTGTCAATATAGAGGCCTATTTGAACTTTGCAAGAACTAGGCCTACTTTTCATTAATTTTATGAAAGTCTGCAACATGTCCACAAAAGACTCTTTCTATTAAAATATAAAGTCTAGCAATTAGGCTACACATTACACTTTTTCTCCAACTCACCTGCCGATTATTTACAAACGTTTTATGTGTTGTTATGCAACACCCAAAACAAACACTTTTCCCCTAAGCCAGATCTACCATAGAGACTGCATAAGAGTCCCCTGACATCTCATTAAAACGGCGAATTTATCAAGGTAAAACTATCCCCCTCGTTCTATTTGTCTGAGCACATCAAAATACCTCTCCAAAACGCAACGCAACTTTGTTTTGCAAACCTTTGGTAGTATCTGAAGTTGGGGGCAGTGTAGGTCCAGTCTGGTTAATTAGAAATCCATGAGTAGTAACCCACTAACCGCGATGCGACATGAGAATTGGTTCGTTACTATAGAAACTCTTCGACATAACAGAAAGGTTCCCATGATACCCCACGCGCCCATAACAGGTGGCGCTGCAAAGGTGTGTGTGTGTGTGTGTGTGTGTATGTGTGTGTGTGTGTGTGTTACGTGCAGTGCAGTGCACAGTGTAGGGGACGTCTCTTGCATAGATATCTTACACACACACACACACACACGACCATAGTTGGGTCACCTGTGACCTGTAGCCTAGACTACTTTAGGCTACCTGACGACCACACAGTGTAGGCTACGCGTGGACAGAACACCCGGAGTCGCTACAGATCCGTGTGCGCCTAGCGCTGTTTTTCTAGCATTTTATCAGGTGTAACATGAGCGCGGAGAACCAATACCCCCCCCCCCCCTCCCATCTCTCTCTCTCTCTCTTTCTCTCTCTTCCTAGCGAGGTCGTTCCCTCGGACAGATAGTTATGTCCTATGCCAAGTCCCCGTGCCAAGTAGATGCACTTTTATGTGTCTGTCTCTACTCAATTAAGTGAACTCGGTCTCGGTGTTTCACGATGAACGCAGAGAGGCCACATTTCTTGTCGCAGCCCGTTGTAAAGAACATTTTTGTCTATCGAAACGGAGATCCGTATTACGAAGCACGGCGTTTGGTGATAAACGAGAAGAGGGTGTCCAACTTTGAGACGTTTCTGCGAGAGGTGACAGGTGGGGTGAAACCTACGTTCGGAGCAGTGAGGAACATTTATACCCCTAAAGACGGGCATCGGGTGGCTTCGCTGGAACATCTCCAGAGCGGTGAGCAGTATGTGGCGGCTGGCAGAGAGAAGTTTAAGAGACTGGAGTAAGTGACAACCACATGTGTGATGGGAATTGTTAGTCTTATTTTGTCTGTCTTTTAATCCAATCCATCTCATTCTTTTGTGATAACTCTTTACAGAGAGCATCCATATAATCCAATAGTCGATCCGTTTTCATGCCTCGTTACATGTTGAGCACACACACTGAGCTTGACCTTTTTCTTGTTGACAGTTACTTGCAGATTGCAGCCAGGAAGAAACGAATGCAGCAGATCAATGGTCTGGTGAGTTACCCAGCCAGCCTGTGAAAGGGGTGCACATCATTACATCTCTATCCACACATTGATATGTGTACGTACGTGTGTGTGTGTGTGTGTGTGTGCATGTCTATGTATGTAATCACTAATGAAGTGATTGGTGCATTTCTTATATACGGACCCCTAGAGGAGGGGTCATTGCATACCCAGAAAACATGCGCTCATTTGACTAAATCGTGTGCACGTTTTACTAAATTGTGCACTTATTTTACTATTGTGCTCTCATTTAATTGTTGTAAATTGAGCGCACAATTTAGTAAAATGTGCGCACAATTTACTAAATTTTGTAAAATTAGTGCACAATTTAGTAAAATGTGCACTTGATATAGAAAAATGAGTGCACTTGATATAGAAAAATGAGTGCACACAATTTAGAAAAATGAGTGCACTTGATATAGAAAAATGAGTGCACACAATTTAGAAAAACGAGTGCACTTGATATAGAAAAATGAGTGCACACAATTTAGAAAAATGAGTGCACATTCTTTCATTACACAAAAATATCTTGCAATGACACCTCCTGGGCTCCGTACTACGTATATCCCATAGACAGAAACAAATAATTTAAAGACATGCAAATAAAGAATGCTAGTTAGTATCACACATGTTCTTAGTAGTGGTATCTTAGAAGTATGGTAATATTATATACAATTGTTTGGTTGGGACCAGTTACATTACTAAAGTCAAGAGCTGTTGCAATAAACTGCAATACTACTGTACACCTCTGCCTATATCAGTTTGTGGACTCCGATAGGTTAATGGACAGATGACAATGACAGCTATAAACTGGTTATGCTATCTTTACACTGAACATAGAGCAGTGAGCAGTGTACTTGTGTGTAATGAATAAATGAACACTCAATAATTACACAGTCATACAGGGATCAGATGGCTGCACTTCAAGAGGAGGCAGGCATGCGAGGCATACAGCTTAATGACTCGTAGCATCGGTCGTCTAGTCTGGGGGGGAACCACTTTGTCTGTGGCTCATTGGTCATGCCTGCATTACTCATTCATGCGTTATTATCTGACGTCTACAGTGTGTGCACTCATGGAGGAAGTGCTGTCAAGACCAAAACAAAAAAATACTGGAGTTAGCCTCTGCCCTGTGGTGCTTGCTGAGAGGGTTGGTTTGTGTCCATACAGCTCATGCCAGACACTTTTGGGCACACGCACACACACACACACACACACACACACAGACACACACACACACACACACATATATCAGGTGTTTCATATCTCTTTACATGTCTTATGCAACACGTCTTAGAAAGACCGAGGGTGCAGTATGGTTGCCAGGGCATTTAGTCAAAGGGTCACCATCATAATCAAGCAAACTGGAACTTG
>NC_055966.1:27435064-27437564 GCF_018492685.1 Alosa sapidissima | reverse complement strand
ACGCACGCACGCACGCACACACACACACACACACGCACCACACCACACCAATAAATAAAGACAAAGGCAGGTAGAAAAACTCACATACAATAGAACTCACACAAAACTAGATGTACCGCAGAGCGGTACAAAATATCACCGCCGCCCAGTCCAGCACATTTTTTTCCACAAAAATAAATCACGCTGAAAGGCCTATATGATTCTAACTGTCTCACTAAATTGCATTATCCACACTCAATTCTCAAGTACCAAAACATGATTAGTTCATAGATGTAAAATTCATTTTATACAACCCCACCCCCATCTTGCCTGTTCATAATTCTGAGAAATTCTTGAATTGTGTGCATGTGTGCGTGTACACGTTTATGTTTATGTGTGTGTGTGTGTGTGCGTGCTTGTGTGTTTGCCTGCGTATGTGTGTATGCATGCGTACATATGTCTACTGTGTGAGTATGTGTCATACGCAGGGTGCGATTTGTAGGGGGGGATGGTGAGGATTTCCCCCCCTCTGGTTTACCTATCCCTACCTATGCTAAATTATTTTTATCCCCGGTGGGGACAACATTTATCCCTCTCTGCCCCTCATTGATTAATGCTACTTCATATAAGTAAAGCGCTGCAGCGTAAGAACAGTCTAGTAGGCTAGCCCTACATAATAATCTGACATCAGAAACGCACCGTCACCGTCAGCTCATGCTGCTGACACAGTGGCTGCGTGATAACTTAATTTGGCCTTGATCGTGCAGGACATTTCAGAATGTCGAGTGTGTAATCCATCATAAATGGCTATTTTCAATGGAAAAGTTGACAAATGAAAGAAAACGAGAAGGATTCAGTGAAGCATATTAATGTTTTAGAACCTTCAAAATTAGAAAGCTGATGCAACTGAAATGGAGGACAACTGCACGTAGAGTAGAACGTAGGCCTATTGTCCGAAGGAACTTACATTAAATGAGGAGATGTTTGCTGAATGTCACAAAAAGTGTTACAGAAATTGCTTGGCATCGCTTATTCAATGGCTCTCTACCGAAACACCTGTAGTTTGCGGAGGACGAACGAGAAAGCACTCGTTTGATAAATCAGCCAGTAGGCTAGGCCTAGTAGACAAATAACTTTTAGAAATAATCTGTACTGCAAAAACGAATGTTGGTGGGTATTTAAACTATCTAGCGGGTGTTTTAACAGCTGCAAGAAATAGAAGCTTCATGGTCTTTATGTTCTGGTTCGTAAATTATTTTCATAAAACTTCAAATTGCCCTATAACTTTACTCTCCAAACTCTTCACTGCACTGTAGGCAATTAACTGACAGTATGATAGGCTATTTATTTTCTGTAGGCTACAATAAACACATTTATTATGACCGCCGCACGTTTTTCGTTTTGATCTGTAGCCCCCCCGCTGGACTGGACCCCCCGAAAGGAGGGTAGGGCAGACACAGTTTTCTGTGAATATCTCGAGAACCGTAGGGTTTAGGAGGACCATTTTTTTTTGTATGTTGATCTCAAGGGGACAGATACACACGCACACACATGCATTCACAGTAATCATACGTATGACACATACTCACACAGTAGACATATGCATGCACATGCACAAACACACATACGCAGACAAACACACAGGCACGCACACACACACACACACACACACACACACACACACACACACACACACACACACACACACACATAAACATAAACATGTGCACGCACACATGCACACAATTCAAGAATTTCTCAGAATTATGAACAGGCAAGATGGGGGTGGGGTTGTATAAAATGAATTTTACATGTGAAATCTATGAACTAATCATGTTTTGGTACTTGTTGTCTAGCAGATACCAGTGAGAATTGAGTGTGGATAATGCAATTTAGTGAGACAGTTAGAATCATATAGGCCTTTCAGCGTGATTTATTTTTGTGGAAAAAATGTGCTGGACTGGGCGGCGGTCATATTTTGTACCGCTCTGCGGTACATCTAGTTTTTTCAACTTTTGCAATATTACGCACTTGGCTACTGAACGCAAATCAGCAGGAGAGAGAATGCACATAGCCTACGCAGCGTGTAGCGCAATGTGTAGGCTATTTGGTTACCAACACTTACTTTGGTTACTAACACTGTTAGCCAATTCACTAACTTAAGACTTCAGTGCCATCATATACAACGTTTTTTTACACAACAAATACAGAAAGGATGGAGGCAGCAAAAGTAGAGGAGTCATTTCAGATGGGGCAAGAACAAGGTGAATTTGTATGCTTGTCAAAACGTAGTCCTAGCCTGCATTAGAGGAGCTGATCATCATACCAAGCACACTCGCTGTTTAAAGTCATAGACCTTAGAGATCAACCTTAGAGATCAACATACAAAAAAAATGGTCCTCCTAAACCCTACGGTTCTCGAGATATTCACAGAAAACTGTGTCTGCCCTACCCTCCTTTCAGGGGGTCCAGTCCAGCGGGGGGGCTACAGATCAAAACGAAAAACGATGGTTCCATGCTA
>NC_055966.1:27427564-27430064 GCF_018492685.1 Alosa sapidissima | reverse complement strand
CAGAAATACAATCCCAGTGGGGAAGGTGTCTTTTTGCATTCAGCCTGAAGAACATTAGTTGAAATGATCCAAATCTAGATCCTGCTGCCAGAAACTATTTGACAATAACAGCAGGTCTCCATAGGCCCAGACAGTGTGTGTGTGTGTGTGTGTGTGTAAGTGTGTGTGTGTGTGGGTTAGAGAGAAAGATTGAGAGTTTGAGAGGGAGAGTTTGAGAGAGAGAGAGAGATATTTTGTCTGAATGTTGTGTTGTTTTTATGCAAATGCCATAGTGACTTCAGTGATTAAAGGAACACGCCACCCAATGTCAGTAGTAATATATGTTCTTACCTTAACTTTCACGAGTTGAGTCATACCTCTCCCGTGTCGGTACGTGCACGCAAACGCTCTGGTGCGTGGCGCGAAGGTGTTAGCATGTTGCTATGCTAGCGGGCTCAGGCGTAGCCATAGATAGAAGTAATCAAAACATCCACGTTTTCCCTACTTAAATACAGTTGCACAAGTAGTTCATAAAAATGTGTAAGGTCACACAACATGAAACGTGGCGATTTTCCAAGCGAATAAACAGGAGAACTACAATGTGTGGCGCAATAGCACTTGGGAGTACTTCGACCTAGCGTAATAATATTGTTAAGTCCTAATTGTAGATCCTATCCACCACAGAGTTCAGCTGACCCCTCAGCCTCCTCTTTGAGGGACACACACAGTCATTTCCGTAAATAGAGACAACGTGCCCTGCTGGCGTTAGTTTGAGCTGACTTAGCAAAGTAGCAGGTAGTGGTAAAGTAGCCTGGGTGTTCCCATGCTGCCTTGCGCGCGATTTGATTCACGCTGCTAAGGCAGCCTGGAGACCATGGAGCAAATTTTCGCCTGAGATAGGGAACCAATCACAGAACAGGGGGGAAAGCAAGACGATGATGAGCTATGCACAGACGCATTTGATAGACATCCGTGGCACCCAATAAACGGATCTGGGCATTTTTTTCAAATACGAGAAAATGAACGTTTGGTTCCCAGACCACGTCTCATTGAGAAGTGGTGGCGCTAGCCAGGCTAGTGGTAAAGTAGATTGTGAACAATCATGGTTATAACATGCATTGTGAAGGGTTGTAATAACAAGCAGAAGTATTATAGTGATTTCATGTTTTTATAGAATTCTGCTTTTCGGCAAACGGCGGAAAGCATGGCTGGGATCTACTTCTAATTAGGTGTTATTAATATTACTACGCTAGGTCGAAGTACTCCCAAGTGCTATTGCGCCACACATTGTAGTTCTCCTGTTTATTCGCTTGGAAAATTGCCACGTTTTATGTTGTGTGACCTTACACATTTTTATGAACTACTCGTGCAACTGTATTTAAGTAGGGAAAACGTGGATGTTTTTGATTACTTCTATCTATGGCTACGTCTGAGCCCGCTAGCATAGCAACATGCTAACACATTCGCGCCGTGCACCAGAGCGTTTGAGTGCACGTACCGACACAGGAGAGGTATGACTCAACTCGTTAAAGTTAAGGTAAGAACATATATTACTACTGACATTAGGTGGCGTGTTCCTTTAAGGACAAATCTCTGTGTGTGTGTGTGTGTGTGTGTCTCTGTGTTTGTGTATGACATGTGTCATGTAGTGTTTGTTTGATACACGTTGCAAACGTCTTCAGTAGGGTTATTGTGGCACCTCGGGGGGCACTGGCTTCCTCACACACACTTACTCTAATGTCACCTAATGTCGCACTCACACACACACACATACACACAAACACGCACAGGCACACACACTCTTTTCTCTCTATCTCTCTGTTACACACACACTCTCAGACACACACTCTCTCTCACACACACACACACACACACACACACACACACACACACACACACACACAATGATCTTTCTCTTCTCTCTCTCGCTCTCTCTCTTTCACACACACCCACACACACACACACACACACACTCACACTTACACTCAGACACACACACTTTTACACCCAGACACTCACTCACACACACAGACACACACACACAGACACACACACACATACACACACACACACACACACACACACACACACAAAGAACTCTTGTACTCATGTGCTTGGCTCTGGGACTTTCTCTTTGAATGTAATGAAGGAAGGACTTTAAAATGTTGCATTTAATTTGATTCAGCATTTTTATGGGCCTGGCCCCTCACTCAATCACATTAAAAATGTTTATAGTCACATTACATTTTCTTGCTTACAGTCAAGGCCTTGGACTACAGTTAATAAATGCAGCCCATTTCCATAAAATATTCAGAGAAGCATATTATTGCCATGGCGTTTTATCTTCTCGGTTAAACCTTAATCTGTTTTGCATTTGAAATGCATTAAGTGCCGGGGTAAAATAATATCATCTGTGAAGTCGTATTTTTACAGGAGGGCAGTGGAGCCAGAGAACCCTGCTGGGGAGCACATTCATTTCTGCTGTTAATTATTTAAAATGTATTGATTTCTTGCACATTAT
>NC_055966.1:27267564-27425064 GCF_018492685.1 Alosa sapidissima | reverse complement strand
GCAGTGAGCTGCCTGCAACAACAGCGGCGCTCGGGGAGCAGGTGCCTTGCTCAAGGGCACTTCAGCCGTGCCTACTGGTCGGGGTTCGAACCGGCAATCCTCCGGTTACAAGTCCGAAGCACTAGCCAGTAGGACACGGCTGCCCCCTGTGTCCATTAAGACAGTGTCTCCTCTCATTGATGACCCACAGACTCAAGCAGAGGAGCCGCCAGAGCAGGGAACTGGCAGTGACCAGCCGGACGCCACCACAGCGGCAGCAGCAGACACCCGGAAGACAGAGAAGAGCAAACCAGCGGAGGAGTCTGTAGCAGACAGCAGCACAACAGACACCGCTGACAGAGAGGCAGAGGTCAAGGGGGAAGATGGGAGGGAGGAGACAGGAGAGGGTCAGTCAAAGGCCGGGAGCACAGGGAGGACCGATAAAGCTACAGAGAATGGAGAGAAGGAGAAAGGAAAGGAGGTGGGGGAGGAGAAAGAGGTGGAGGAAGAGAAGGAGGTAGAGGAGGAGAAAGAGGTGGAGGAAGAGAAGGAGGGAGAGGAGGAGAAGGAGGGAGAGGAGGAGAAAGAGGTGGAGGAAGAGAAGGAGGTAGAGGAGGAGAAAGAGGTGGAGGAAGAGAAGGAGGGAGAGGAGGAGAAGGAGGGAGAGGAGGAGAAAGAGGTGGAGGAAGAGAAGGAGGGAGAGGAGCATGGGAAGAGTGGAGGAGATAAACTGAAGAAGAGTGATGAAGGAGAAGGAAAGAAAGAGGAGAAGGAGATAGGAGGAGGGGAAGAGGAAGGAGCGGTGAGCCCAGAGTCTGAGGTGTCCATAAACAGCGGCGGAGACTCAAAGAAGGGGTCTGACTCGGGAGAGACAGATGGACAGAAAGAGAAGTGATACAGAGAAAGAAAGAGAGATACACAGAGAGTAAGAGCAAGATAGGACACTTACTATGAAAAGTGAAAAGGTAAACTCTCATGGAACTTTTCAGATCCAGATATTATATTATTTTAATCTATTTAGTAACATTTTTTAATAGATTACTAGTTAAAACTCAATATTTTGAATGAACTCAGACAATGGAAACACCTCAGAATGCTATCACTCTGCTTGCTTTCCGCAGAGAATGGGCCTTAGAGAACAGCAATACAGATGGGGCCATAGAGAACAGCAGTAGAGATGAGAACAGCAGTAGAGATGGGGCCATAGAGCATTGGTTCTCAAAGACTGGGTCGCGACCCACGGGTGGGTCGCAGGAGATTTTATTTGGGTCGCCAGCACAATTTATGTTGTGTAATAGGCCTAACTTATACCATTTAGCCAGGAAAGCTAACAGTTTTCTATTAGGATCTAGTTTGTTAACTACAGTCACGGCCCTCTGTGCAATTTTGCATTTAGAATAGCTCTGAAACTGGGGGGAGAACGCGTCGCAGAGGGGACAGCGTGGACATCTCACTCGCAAAATGAAACATTTCTGTGGGGCGCCTGCCATGGACCTCGCAGTTGCAAAATGCAAGGGACATGAATCCAGCTCTTCAGCTTGACCGATTAAAATCTAGTTACCGTGCTGTCAACTAAAGCAGACATCCGAATACCGGACATGGCTATTCAATTTGCGTCATAGGCTGTAGATATTTTTGATTGTAAATGCACTCTTTAAAGTTAACAGCAACCTCCTCACATTCCTTATTATTTCAGATTTAAAACACACTAAAAAAGTTTGAGAACCTGTGGCGGTTGCATGTTTGCTCTGAAGTGAAATGGGTCGCAATGGTCTGTCATTTTTAAAAAGTGGGTCCCCAGAAAAAAAGTTTGGGAAACACTGCCATAGAGAACAGCAGTAGAGAAAAGCAATAGAGATGGGAACAGCAGTAGAGTTGGGGCTTTAGAGAACAGCAATAGAGATGGGAACAGCAGTAGAGTTGGGGCTTTAGAGAACAGCAGTAGAGATGGGGCTTTAGAGAACAGCAGTAGAGATGGGGCCTTAGAGAACAGCAGTAGAGATGGGAACAGCAATAGACATGGGGCTTTAGAGAACAGCAGTAGAGATGGGGCCATAGAGAACAGCAGTAGAGATAGGGCCTTAGAGAACAGCAGTAGAGATGGGGCCTTAGAGAACAGAACAGCAGTAGAGATGGGGCCTTAGAGAACAGCAGTAGAGATGGGGCCATAGAGAACAGAACAGCAGTAGAGATGGGAACAGCAATAGAGATGGGGCTTTAGAGAACAGCAGTAGAGATGGGAACAGCAATAGACATGGGGCTTTAGAGAACAGCAGTAGAGATGGGGCCATAGAGAACAGCAGTAGAGATGGGGCCTTAGAGAACAGAACAGCAGTAGAGATGGGGCCTTAGAGAACAGCAGTAGAGATGGGGCCTTAGAGAACAGAACAGCAGTAGAGATGGGGCCTTAGAGAACAGCAGTAGAGATGGGGCCTTAGAGAACAGCAGTAGAGATGGGAACAGCAATAGAGATGGGGCCTTAGAGAACAGCAGTAGACATGGGGCCTTAGAGAACAGCAGTAGACATGGGGCCTTAGAGAACAGCAATAGAGATGGGACCATAGAGAACAGCAATAACGAGACGGGGCCTTAGAGAACAGAAATAACGAGATACACGCTATATCCAGGTGCTGGTGAGGATCATACGTCTTCATAGTGTGGCTTTCTCAATCCACCAGATTAAAGGCCTAGACGGTATATGTGCAGTTTAGTGTCCCAAATTAAAGGGAGAGTCCCAAAGTAAGAGGATCTTCATTTTTGGGATTCGTTGTTGAACAACCTGCTGCCAACTGTGCTTGACCGTAGCAAGACAGGTTAGTTTTACCCTACCGATGATGTGTTGTTGCAATGGTAATTGTGCGAGAGGAACAGCAGGTTCGGACATTGGTTCGTGCACTTGGCTGAGGAGCCGCTGGTGGTCTAGATTAGCTGGGGCCCCTGGTTCCCCGTGAGCAGAACCGTTCGTGACTGGGTCGGGGTGCGGCTGGAAAAGCGCCGCACCTCTCCTGACACTACACTGCACGTTTGTGAAGAACCTGGTTCTTAATCACTCGTAGATGACCAGTGTGTAACCGTGCCATATTCTTTGGTTGTTTAACATCCTTTATCGATGACCTATCCGAGTCGACATTTGGGAAATAAATGCTCACGACAGTCCATTCCTCCTCCTTAATGTGTTGTCCACTGAAGATATCGCAATTTTTCCACAATATTTTCTGGAGAACGCAGTCGCCCTGCCATTTTTTTTCGCTTGCAATTCTACATGTTTGCACTAACAAAAAATACTTCTTGAGCGGCAGACTTCTCACACTCACAACTATTTTTATAAACCACCTGTTAAATAGGTGTTTTTTAGCATGTGCACAATTAAGGGACATAACAATTACACGTACAACTTTGCATGGGGAACTTGGGACACTAAACTGCACGTAGAATCTTGCGTGGGGAATTTGGGACACTAAAGTGCACGTAGAATCTTGCGTGGGGAATTTGGGACACGTATACCGACGTGGACTATGACCCCCAGTTTAAAGGCCTGCTGCGTAACTTAAGAGTATGACACTCAGTTTAAAGGCCTGCTGCATAACTTAAGAGTATGACACTCAGTTTAAAGGCCTGCTGCGTAACTTAAGAGTATGAACCCCAGTTTAAAGGCCTGCTGCGTAACTTAAGAGTATGACACTCAGTTTAAAGGCTTGCACATGACATAGACTATGACCCCCAGTTTAAAGGCCTGCTGCTTAACTTAAAAGTATGACACTCAGTTTAAAGGCTTGCACATGACATAGACTATGACCCCCAGATTTAAAGGCCTGTTGTGTGACGTTGTGTGTGTAGTGAAGCGGAGCTGTGGAGTAGAGTGTGAAGTCTGGCATTAGTCTGGCCCAGAACTGGTCCTCCTTTGGGCTGAAGCCAGCATTGGATGTGGGAGCTGAATGTTGTAAGATTTTTTAATATCTGCAGATATTTAAATTATATTTTTATTATATATTATTATTTATATTAACATTTATCACAGATGTTTTATTTTACTCCAGTATGCTGGTGTCTGTGTGTGATAGGCTTTGCATTGATTGTGAATTATTTTAGAGCTCAAAGACTGTTAATGTGAATGATGTCATGGAGAACTTACAGTATACATACTTTTATGTCACAATGCTGTGATTATTACTAACTAGAAACACAACACACTGGCAGAAAAACAGTGATCATGATATTTTATTTTAAGTAAGCTGCACTGCCATAACACATATCTGCTGAGCCTGACTTTTCCAGATATTTTCAGATTTTGAGACAAACCTGATACTGGTTTCATGTGGTTCTGGAGCCTAGTACGCCCAGACCTGATCATAACTTACCTGCTCACCAGAGTTGATCCTGATTCTGAGCCAAATAGTCAGATGCACCTCAAGTATACCTCGTGTTCTGCATTCTATCTTATATTACTGTAGGTACTTCTGACAGACATATCACACATGTTTACAAACCCAAGGAAAAGGCTACAACTTCACTAGATACTGTGTTCTCTATGTGTGAATGTAGTCCTTTCATTCTGTGGCAATCTTCTAAAGAAATCATGCAACATCAGTTCCCATTACATGTTAATACCCCATTCCTATGTCTTGTCTTGTCTGATTATAATTAAATCAATTAAATAACTGCAATCCCGACACACTTTTGTAGTGTATTCCTCAGAGTGAGAATTAAACCTGTGTTTAAGGTACCACTAGGATAGTGGTATCTCTTATTTATGGGCTGATTCTATCTACACCCATGTACAGTACTTACTTTGACTGTCAGTAATCTCTTCCACTCTCAAGAGTGTGTGTGTGTGTGTGTGTGTATGCGTGTCTAAGTGGTTATCTAATGCAGTGGGTCCGTGCTTTTTACATCTCAGCCATTCAAGTACTGAAACTAAGCCAATCAAAATAAAGCTGTGGGGCAGAACTCTCCGTTCTTGCGGACGCCCACGACTTCTGTCTCTACTTCCTCCCACAAGGCTGACGGATGGATCCAATTCACCGGCCCCTGATGGACCCCGCACTCTGATCCAATTCCCCAGTCTCTGATGGACCCCATACACTGCGAGTCCCTTTTTTTTCTTTCCCTCCACACTGAAAAGCCTTTTCTTTCACACTAAAAAAAAAAACATCTTCTTTTTTCATTCTCTCAGTTCATTTAATCCCTCGCTCACACACAGAAATGGAAACACTGTAGCTTGAGTGTCACCACTCGTAGGTCGCTGTCGATAGGAGCATCGGCTAGATGAATAGATGTACATGTATATAGAGCTGTCGGCTAGATGAATAGATGAACATACAGCTGACGGCTAGATGTACATGTATATAGAGCTGTCGGCTAGATGAATAGATGTACATGTATATAGAGCTGTCGGCTAGATGTACATGTATATAGAGCTGTCGGCTAGATGAATAGATGTACATGTATATAGAGCTGTCGGCTAGATGAATAGATGTACATGTACAGTATATGTATATATAGAGCTGACACAGACTCGTCCCTGACTGTGAAGGAATGTTTTAACACTGTGAGCCTGTGCCTGGTGTGTGGAGTGTGCAAATCGTCAGGTAGAAGTGAAATGGGTGTGAAGAGGACTCACAAGCCCTGTAGCCAGACGAGACGAGACGAGACGAGGGCCCCCCCCCCCCCCCCCCCCCCCCTCCACACACACCCCACCCCCTTCTCATGTGACTCACAACGGATTCACAAATAAATAGGCTATCGGTTGTATTATGTACAACACCCCTAACCCTCCCCATACTAGAGGGAGAGCAGATAGCTAACAAACGTTCAGAAAAAGTCCTGTTGGTAAATTTGAGGAAAAGTCGTAAAGGGGCTATTTCACACAATTTGAGGGTGCTGAATTCAAATATGTTGTTTACCAAGCTCAATTTTGAGTTTTAAGCTTGCTAATTAGCATAATTCCCATACTTTTTGGTTTTGCCATCAGATATCATAGGAACTGCAAAAAATAAGGCATTAATATACTCTTTATGTATCAGATATGTTGTAGGACAGGACAGGAATTACCCCAATGACCCTCAAGTAGCAAATGAAAATAAGATAAAATGAAAATATAAATTGAAATAATAGCTAAAATTCAGTATGATGTTTAGAAACAAAATAGATTCCTTGATAATAAATTGATAGAATAGTAGGTGGCAGCTCATTTTTCTGTAGAAAGTATTTTGTCACTAACTATTATGAACAGTTGTCAGTCTTTACAGAGGATTTACACTGCATTTTTTTTTTTACTGTAAAGGCGACTGTGCTTGCCTTGTTAAAACATCTCACACTGGTGCTCTTTTCTATTATTCAAATGCCAGCCATGCAGAAAAATGGAAGAGTGTGCATGTTTGAGGAGTGCTGAGGAGTGCTATGGAGATTGCATTATTTGCAAAACATTTAGACAAGATATCCTTTATAGTGCAACAAAAAGAAACATTCTCCAGCGTATCATTACTACATATGATGCTAAAGTGGGCCTAGGACAAATCCTCAGCTATTAACTGATTATTGTCCCTTTACTGTAGCTATTGCAGATAGCAATGGTTATTTGTGAAGTGGAAATAAGTCATCCTCACTCAAGTGCTGTCTAGCAATGTGGAATGTCCAGTAGTGATCACTGCAAAAACTGCTCATTCAACACTGGTAATAGATGCTCAAGATCTAGTTATGTCTTTAGGACACCCATCTGACTGCAGCACATTTAAGAAGTATGCAGGGAAGTTTGTAAGAAACTTTTGTATTGTTATTTGGTATTTCTTATGTGGTAGCAAATGATGTTAACTATCAAAGAAATAGACCTAATGTAGGAATGCACACAGATATTGCAACAGATAATAGTGTAGGCCTATCTGATTAAGACCTGAGTGGTTGAAACGTACTGTAGTTATTAAATTACACTTGGAGGAAAGAAGACTATCTTTACTTTTTTCCCTTTGCAACTTTGCAACTTGGAAGGCCTAGGGTAGCCTACATCAGATGGCCAAAAGATTAGGCTCTTCTGCATAGCATTAAGTGATTTGCATGCTGTAATTTGAACACTGATCTTGATCTAGCCTACTTTGGCTATTTAAAGGTAATTTATTGCCAAAACACCACAAAATATAAATGAGCTATAACAAACAATAAAGGACTTAATCACACACAAACTACTATTTTACTGACTACAAAAATAATAATTATGTAGGAAGTTTAGAAGTTTAAACCCCAGAATTGACCAAAAGTGCACCAAATTCAACACAAATAACTCAATACACTTGGAGGAGGCCTGCATCCTTTTTTTTCCAGATATTTTAGGATTTGGATATCGTTTCACTATCGAGTATCAAGATATTTATGGCAGGGATTGTATCGAAGTCATAATTTTGGTATTGTGACAACACTGCCAGAGCCACTCTGTTTTCTAGATGTCGAGGATCGGAAGCTCTACCACCAAGTGATGCTGCTCAATGGCATATTAGAAGAGCACATTATCAAGCTCTAGTATGGATGCAAGCACACATACCAAATCCAGTGTTACCAGAATTAAAATGTTTTTTACTTGTCGGTTGTTGCTGACGGTAGATGCAGTTCTGCATTGGGCTTATTCCCGCTATCTAAGTTCATATTATATGAATATATTGTGATAAAATGAATTAAACACCACGAGTGACTCACTATGTTAGCAATAGAAATATGGTTGTGTTTTGATTAGAATTTTCGAGTTTATTACATGTTAACTGTAATCATGTTCCCATTACATACGTTAATAAACTATAGTATGGCTTCTTTAATGCTTAAACATGTATTTAGAGAACACTTTTATTTGGTTTTAGTGATTACTTTTGAAATCAACCGAATTTAGGTAAAAATAGGGGGAAAAAATCACTATTTTATGTTAAAATGCTGATTATGCGGCTTAAAACTCAGAATTGAGCTTGGTAAACAAAATATTCAGAATCAGCACCCTCACATTAGGTAAGAGGGGTGGTTTACCAACTTTTCCTCAAATTTGCCGTCAGAAGTTCTCTTCTGTGAAGCTGCTCTCCCTCTATACCAGAGAACTCAAACACACACATAATACACTGATCACTTACTCTGATGTGATGTGTATAGTGCAATGTATCACAGACACACACACACACACCTCTGCTGCCACTAGTTCCTCAAAGCTGCATATTTACAGGTGCAACTCTGAGACCTCACCCATACCTGCACAGCAGAATATGGCAGCTAAAACAAACAAAAACAAATACTAGTGCAAACAACTGGCGAATGACAATGTCACTTTTTATTCTTTTGTTTAAAAATAGACATGTTTGGAGCAAGAAGAAAAGACTGTTGTCTTGATATAGATTTATATGAGTATGTTCATGTTGTGTAGACATTGAGCTTATTATCTGTGATACAAAGCTTTCGGAGATACATGGGACAGATTTAGGTTCAAAATGTTTCACAACATTTGGACTGCGTGACTTACACACGTCAACACACAAGCCACCGCGTGCTCCGTGTTCAGACAATTAGGTGTTCAGCACGGGGGTCAGAACTGAACAGACTCCCGAGCAGGACTGGGGCGCCCAGCTTCGGAAAATAAAAGTCCTACCACATATTTGTTCCAACCATTCACTTTAAAAAAAAAAAAAACACTGTAATCAGCACAACTCCTCAGCCAGGTAGATGAGCTAATTAGTGAAATCACAGGTAGAACCGATATGGTCAGACTTTTCCTTTCTGAAGATGGGGTTCCCACACACCACACTACCGCTCCTTTGGGTTGACACTGAGGTCCAAACTTTACTGCACAGCACACACCTGGCACAAACAGCTAGATAAAATCAAATATTATTCCAAATGTTCTGAGTGTGTGTGTGTGTGTGTGTGTGTGTGTGTGTGTGTGTGTGGAAGAGCTAAAGAAAAGAGGTAGAAACGGATAAAAAATTATACAAAACATGAAATGAAAGATATTACCGGTACTGGAACCTGGAAATTTGAAATTAAATTACAGAGTGTACAGTCTGTAACACAACTTACAGGAAAGAAGAAGGAAAGTTGTAAAAAAATACTTCACAATATATAACAAATAAATGTTTTTACTTTACATGTATTTATTCTGTTTGGTGTTTGTGTGTGTGTGTGTAAGAGAGAGAGAGAGAGAGAGAGAAAGAGAGAGTGAGGTGGCCTCTAGGGTAAAACTGTTTACTTTACTTGAGTGAATACAGTATGTCCACAATAATACATTTCACATCATTTCTACCTTATAAACGTCATCACTTCCTCACTGAATCACACACTGATCCTACCATCACAAACGTTTATATGCTTCAAGCAGTTATGTTAAGGATCGCGTTGGTTTGCATCTTGTGGTTGTTTGGCATGCATATCTGCACTGACATCTGAATTTTAATCCCGGCTTCAAGAAAAGGCTTAATGTTGAAAGCAGAGAAGAAAAAACCAATGAGTTGAACTTTTTTGCATCTGTCTGACTCGTCCCTTCACTGCGTCATCAGCGGTGATGTGCTGGCTTGAGAGAGGAGGTGTTTTGGGGTGAACTGATCTGAGTGCTGACTCAGCTACTGCGTGTCCTCCCTACAGATCAGGACCTTGCATACTGCGCCGGCCGGTCTATTTCCAGCTACCTGCATGCACACTGAAGGCAGAGGCATCAGAACTGGATGGAGGTGAGAGGGTATGTAACTGCCTCAGTGCAGGCTCCAGGGGGCTCACGCTCCAGGGGGCTAGCCCTCTGGGCTTTGCAAAGCGCCCTGAGACACTGTCGATTGCTATTGACGCTGTTGATGCTATTCACGTAGTTGATGCTATTGATGCATTTTGGTGTTGATGCATATTGATTGATTAACATTAAATTCCATTCTATTCAATTCCATTCAGTTCAATTAAATTCAATTCAGTTGAACTGAACCGATTTGTACGTGAAGACATGACTCCCTAGGCAGCTGCTGATTGGTCAGAATCCTGACCAGTGCTGGCTCTGTTCCCTCTGATCACGACTTCAGGGTCAGCCAGGGGTCACCGCTGCGGCAGAGTTAGCCATCGATGATTGACATTGACAGCGAGCTTATGCCAGCCCAAGGTAGGTGCCGTGGGTGGCAAACTCTCAAACTGACATTAATCAGGAACGTGTCAAATCAAATCATGTACAATCACATTCCTGGAGGGCTGCGTGGCATGGATCTGTTTTAGACTAATGCTGTTTAAATGTATCAATAGTCCAGGGAGGGGGGACTATCATTTTAAAGAAAATGTTTTTCTGGTCTTGTTTTTTTTCCTATAATGGTCAACCTTTACTGTAAAATGATGTAAAACTCAACGGCACTGTATGGTACATGAAACCATGGCTGTACATACATACTGTGTGGACATCATTACATCAGAGGTTATCAGGTGAGAGTGCATTGCATCTGAGGAACTGAACTGATTTTTTTTTTTGAAAATGTGCTTGTCAACTTATGTTAGCTTAACTTAGTCCAGAGTGAGCTGCACTGAATGTGAGGTTGGTGTATGAGTGTGTTTGTGCCAGCGTGATCAGGTGTGTGTGTGTATACGAGCGTGTGAGGTCTTGTGTGAGTGTGTTGGTGTTAGCGTGACCAGGTGTGTGTGTGTGTGTGTGTATAAGAGCATGGATGATGTGGGATTGAGTGCAGACGGCTCTCTGTGTACTGTAGATCTAAGGCGGAAGTGAGAGATGTGGATAAAGCTGTGTGTTTATGTATGTCGGTTGTGTGTGTGTGTGTGTGTGTGTGTGTGTGTGTGTGTGTGTTTTAGCGTGTGTCTGTGCGTGTGTGTGTGTGTGTGTGTGTGTGTGTGTGTGTGTTAGTGTGTGTGTCTGTGCGTGTGTCTGTGTGTGTGTGTGTGTGTGTGTGTGTGTGTGTAGTTCTAGTGTTCTACCGATCCGGTCAGGTTCCCGTTCCCGGCTGCACGCTCTGCACCCTGGACAGGGTGACGGGCACTTTGGCGTCCCCCGGCGTGGGCGCGCGCGTGACGGGGTGGATGGCCGACTGCAGCTCGGCCAGCCGGTCGCGGAAGCGCTGCTGTATCTGCTGCTCCTCCTTGGAGGCGCCCGCCTGCGTGAACGCGGCCAGGAGCAGCCCCAGGGCCGTGCCCGCGCCCCCGACGCAGAAGAGGATGGCTCCGGCCAGCTTGCAGGCGTCCAGGGCGCGGTTGAAGCGCACGGCGCGCTCGTCCACAAAGAGCAACTCGTCCTCGCCGAAGGCCTCGATGCGCGGCGGCGTGGCGTAGCCCACGAACAGCACCACCAGGCCGGCCAACATGATCAGGCCACCGAGCACGACGCAGACCTTGAGGAGAGGAGCGATGAGGAGGAGGAAGAGGAGATGAAAGAAAGGAGTAGAGAGGAGAGGAGAGGAATAAAGTAGACAGAAGAAAAGACGAGAATATACAGGAGGGGAAAGATGAGAGGAGAGGAGTAATAACATAATTACAAGGAGGGCAAAAATGATGAAAGGAAAGTAGGCAGGAGAGGATGGATGTGAAGATGACAGAAGTGGAGACAAGAGGGAAGTAGGGAAGAGGAAATGAGATGAGAGGCGTGGAGAGGAAAGCCAAGTGGGGGAACAGGAGAGTTACATAACACATAATCACACTATCTCCCATGTTAATTCAATCTGATGCTAATCCCATTGTGCAGTAGAATTAACTTTGGCCATTTCGGACCACTCCTTGAATTTAAACCGAATGGCCACACCACGGGCTCACTCGAAACCAGATCTGGGCTGAATCAGGACTGGTCCTGAGCTACGTTAGACCCGACACGGGGCCAGAAGGTTATTCTATTTTGGGTTCCAATGGAGAGCTTCATCTTCAAGAGAGCAGAGCTCAACTGGATCAGAACCGCATCAGGGTCAGGTCTGGGCCACATCAGGCCTGGTTCTGGGCCAACAGGGCCTCACCTTCCAGAGGACCGAGCTCCACCGATTGGGCGATCTCTGGGTCTGGAAGTCGGCCTCCCGGTCCCACAGGGAGCCGGTGCACTCCTCGTAGAACTGGTGGAGGTAGGAGCGCACGCCATACTGGTGCCCATTCACCGCACCACTCTGGTACTCCGAGCCACAGATCTCAGAGCAGGACGCCATCCTTCACACCTGCACACACACACACACACATACACACATACACACACGCACACATGCACATGCACAGAAACAGACACACACATACACACAAACAACAAATACATACAGACAAAAATCAAATGAGCAAGTGTATGCTTATGCAAACATATACAATCAGTAAAATGCATAGATACAAAAGACAACATCTGTAAAGGCAGACATACAGTAAGTTACATACTACAAATAATTCAAGCAAACACTGACTCATACACATTGATATGAGTACAGTTGCACAGACCCACGCACAAACACATGTGTACACACACACGCACACACACACACACACACACACACACGCACGCACACACACACAAAAACACATGCAAATGTGTCTAACTCTGAGCTGTTTTTGAATTTCAGCATGAATGGTCCAGTTTCCTCTTATTCACGCTCTCTCTCTCTCTCCCTCTCTCCCTTTCCCTCTCTTCCTGATTCTGTGAAGGGCATCCTCCTGCTTGCTTATCAGCAGAGCAGATGGCTGCAGTGTTTGCTGTGGGATGCTCCTCTCTAAAGCAGCCCTGCCCAGCATGCACCAGGGTGGGAGTGAATGAGGTGGGCTTGGGGGTGAGGGGCAGCAATGCTTCTAACAGGCTAATTTAATCACAGCTCATTGTCATCCATTGTCATCTCTGTCTCTCTGTCTGTCTCTCTCTCTCTCTTGCACAAACAGAAGTGCCCCTTCACTGAGCCTCCTCTCTCTCTCTCTCTCCTCTACTTATGGTGAATGTCTGTAACCAATACATGTTCTCGTCTCGTTTCAGCTTCTCTCTTTTGCCATCATCCTTATCTCCCCTCTCTCTGTTACTTGTCCTCTCCTCTCTCCAACCCACTCTTTTCCTCTTCCACCTCTGCAATAATGGAACCAGCTACGTTTTGACCTTTCCTGAAATATATCAGATAAGGCTGCAAACACCTATAGGTCTCTGGTGACTGTGGTGTTTGCCTTTATCTGTATAAAACTGAACAAACATATGGAGGCTACTTGTAAAATTCTCCTTTATCTCAAACACCTAGCTTTAGTGGCGTGTATCACGCCAACATGAGTAGATTACTTGCTGCACTTGTTGATAAAATGTCAAATACAGCTTTAATACCAAGAATAATTCTGCAGCTATAGGAACAAGGGATCAAACAATCGAAAAATGTAACAATCTGACAGTGCTCGAACGGCGCATGCGCGCGTCATTTGACAATGTGCAGTCCATGATGCTAAACACATCAGCGTAACCGATGACGACAATCGGATGAACGGCTTCCCGATGTAATGGATATTTAAAAATACATAGAGATAAATAATTGAAGCTCTCTATATAAAGTTTGTGAAGAGACGCCACATGATGCGGAGCTAGTCTACCCCCTGTGTAATTGTAATCTATATCCAAAGAACTGTGACAACAGGCAGCGAGATGCTGTTTTACTATTAACAGTCAAACACAGCCTGCATATTATCAGCATAAACAATTGCCATTCACAATACAGAAAAGCCAAACAACCACCATATATTAGACCACCATTAAAACCAGCGACTGTAGGCTATTTGATCTATTTATGCTATCTGTCATGTGAATCGCGTTACTTCGAGCAATTCACATTCTTACTGACTCAAATTTCAGTGAATCCTACTCTGTTGGCAATCCAGACCCATCCCCACTCAGTTGGCTCAAATTACGGATAGCCTACCTGTCCTGACCTGCCTGGAGAGTGACGCGGTGCTGCTGGTACTTCACTTGCGTCCCATCACTCTGGCGCTCGCATCCCCGCTGCTGATGCTGGCGATGATTCACACGCTCCGAAGCTCCCCGGCGCATGCGTGACCACGGCGCTTTCCAAGCTCAAGGGGGAGGGAGGGGAGCGTTAACAGGCGAAGACTTCTGTTTTAAAAGTGAATTCTTACGGAATTATTACGTGATACGTAGTCACAAGGTTTTTCGTAATTCATAATCTTAGAATACCTCATGGTGAGCTGCTGGTCTATAGGCTAAAAGCCAACCTGAAGACCTTCATGGACTGGGTCAGGTGGAACAGGTCTGTTTCCAAGGTCACAGGAACAGGAGAGTCGGCGGGTTGTGTCTTTTGAGGCGCAATTTGGATATTCGTTGTGTGGCCTCTACGATGGACGCTCTTTCTTTTTCTAGTGCGCTTGAGTGAGGGATTCAGCAAGCTCGTGATTACTGAAAACACGCTTGTTTCCATAGGAACAAGAACCCGAGTGTTTTGGTCAGAGAGGGTTCAAGCGGAGTAATCAAGGATCTTCGTTTTGGTCTTTCCCCAACATGGACATATGCCTAATCAAAGATTAGAATCTTTGGGCCTAATCACTAATCTCTGAATAGTTCAACATTATTTGATAGTCCATGTCAGTGTCTTAGGTAATCCTTTCAGCAATCACCTGGAATTTCGTATGCTATATAGACTATTGATATAATATATATATAGGCCTATACATATTTGTGAGATACTGAGACACGACAGACACTATGCTTGCGCTGCGTGGATTAGTCACAGTGCCATTCTAAATAAATTGTGTGAATGCTCACACTGAACAAACAATCTTTAGGCTAATTATTGATATTTTCTAGAATATGTTTTAGACTTAGGCCTAGACAAATTTGACCAAATTAATTTTAGAGCTGGAAATTACCCTGTAACGGAATCTCAGTAGCTGTCCCATGTAGGCTATCTTTATTTCACATAAAATTATATTTGCCTTTATTTCGATCATGATCATATAGTTGATTGTCTAAGAACAGTCTCAGTGTTTCCATCTGTGTTCACCAGCTGCACTGGAGGAGCCAAGTGTGGTTGCCATGGTGACCATCGGACAAAGGTCACCTTCAGGAAGTTCCTGATGTGTCCCTGTTGTGAATGAGGCAGGGACAATAATACCTCTCACACGTCCTAGGCTCAAACACTTAACCACCTGAACTCCCTATACACATATGAACATGCTCAGTACACACGCACACACAAAGACAAACACATACACTCTCACACATGGTTACACACATAAAAACAGACATACACCACATACACTGACACACACACACACACACACACACAAACGTGTGTGTCTGTGTATGTGTGTGTAACACACAAGAATACACTTTCAGATGCACACTATCTCTGTAGTATGTAGTGGTAGTATGTCTCATTAGATCTGTAGCTCATCAGGATGGGTAGCAGTGTCATGACTCATCAGCAATCAGTCACAGATGCAGCTGGAGCCGGAGTCTGCCCTGGTCTAATCAACAGTAATGGGCCTCATGGTACATGCTGTGCAAATTATGGGCTTCAGTCGTTGCTGATGCCAGCCATGTCCTATGGGAAAAGGCACACCTAAGCTAACCTCTCTCTCTGTCTCTTTCTCTCTCTCCATCTCTTTGTGACCTGTATTTAGCTTACACAGTGTCATATCCAGGAACAGGTGACTCATCGATGTAACATATGTGTCGAGTCTTAGGCATGAGGTGGAGGGAGTTGAGAAGGTGATTGTGGATTGTGGGTGAGAGAGCACATCAGATATTTCATGAAGCAGGTGCTTGTGATACATTTGTGAGAGGACATTCAAATGAATCGGAAGATCAGTGAGCTGTGAGCCACATGAGAATGCTTACGATTATGTTTACACTGTGCAATGTATTTTAAATATATGACACTGAGAAAATGGCCCGCAATTCTTTTGCCTGTATGCAGCATAGGGGTTAGAATTATGGGATGGACTTGTCAGGTACACAAATGTACCTTATTGGCTTATACAGAGAAACAGTGTAAAATAAAGCCATATCAAACTCAAACTAGATTCATACAGATCTATACTTCAGTACACATATTATACTATTTCAGCATTCATACGTCAGTTCAGTTCTTCAGATCTTCATACATTTAAATCTGCATCTAAAGAAAAAACCTGCCTGTTGTTGCCTACAGGCAGTGATAACTGAATTGTACAAACTGATCTTTTCTGAACAGGATTAGGACAGAGAAATGTCACATTACATATCACTTATCCCATGCCCAGGGCTAGTTTTAGGGTAATTTCACTATCTTTTCTTTTAGCAATGGCACTGATTAGACGGGTTGACTTCCACTGATGGGCTGAGTAATGACAGCTTGCTTCCCTTTGTTTTGGCAAGTCTGGTTTTGCTCTAAAAGGACCAAACACAATGTGTGAGTTCCATTTCCTTCACAGGTCCTAAATCTGTAGCCAAAGACAGATATGGCGCCATCTACTGGGCATTTGCTGGAGGAGAAGGTCTTACTGTAATAGTGGCCATAACCTATTTTCTGTGACACTCCACCTGTGCTATAAGTCTTTGAAAACACTGTTATTGTGTCATACCTTGGAGATGGTAATCATGATAAAAGTGATATATTCAAAACAAAAACATTTCTCATGTTCTAGATAATTGGATGTTAATATACCACAGCTCTGGAGAAGTGAGTGCCAGTGGCGACAGTTTCATCTGCCTTTCTTAAATCAGTTGATGAGTGTTTGTAATGATTTCATAATTATTTAATCACACACACACACACGCACACACCAGTCCACCACCACCAACCCCAGGGGTGGAGAGCAATCAGGTTAGCACCCTCAGCAGCCTAATTTGAATTCTCTCATTTCTAATTATATTTCTGAGTGGTCATCCGTCATTCTGTGTGTTGATATATAGATGTGACTGTTACAGGCTCGGCTTTCCTGGCAGGATGTAAGTTATGGGCAGACACCCAGCTTAGCTCCTGTAACCATTTGATTCTTACAGTCATAATATACAGTAGTTTCTGTAGTGACAGGAGGATGTCTCGGCAGAAATTCAGACAACAGCAGAAAGATCTAGTAGATTACCGGTAGTTGTCATCCTGCATAATAACAGTAATGACTAATGAGTTTAATTTGTATTCCTTATTTCCAGTTCAATAAAGATTAAATTAAATAAAATAAAGATAAATATTTTCTTGCAAATGCCCCCCCAACACACACACACCTCCAACACCCATCAGAATCTACTGGTGACATGCTACAGTCTGGCCTCCATAATCTATACACTGTGTTTCTTTGATCAAGCGAACAACACAGCCACCACCAAGGTGGCCTTCACTCCCCACAACTCCTTTCCCGCATTGGCTCTCATTCTAGCACTGCTGGACAGACTATGTAATACTGATTGCCCTTCTCACTGGCCAAACCAGCTATGGATGTCAGTTCTCAAGTCACTGCTGCACAACCTGCCGACACGCGAGGACCTCCTGACGCAGGCGCAGGGGTAGATACAGTATGATACCCCGAGTCCAAGAGGGTAGGCCCCTGAACGGGTGAGACTGCAGGGCTACCCACATCAGACTATTCAGAGTGCACCGTTAATGATTGTGACCCAATGATGTGTCCCATCTAGCTGTGTCACAGGGATGTCTCCAGTAAAAAGTGATCATAATCTGTGCAGAAGTCCATCCCTGTTCTTTGTCCTGTCACAGGTGTATGAAAGTCATCATTTCTGCTCTGGTTCGAATGAAGACAGGGGAGAGAGGTGAGTAGTTTCCTTTTCTACCAGCTGTACCTGGTATAAAAGCATGCTCCTTTCTTTCTTTCTCCTTTCCTCCTCTCGTCCTGTGTGTGTGTGTGTGTGTGTGTGTGTGTGTGTGTGAGAGAGAGAGAGAGAGTATGTGTTTGTGTGTACAATGTAAAAACACTCAGTACAGAGCCAGTATGACAAATAGAGGCTTACTGGATGTATACACATTTCTAATCTACAAGATCTTGTATTTGTGAAGGAAACTTTTCCACTTGATGTCTGCTTCAATCACTGAACATGCAGCTGGTATTGGTCTTGATGTAGAGGGAATACACTAATCATATCTGAATAATCACACACATTCATACATGACATGCATGGCTCTGTGTCCTGAGGCAGCCATGTCATTACTGTGCAAATGAGGTTTGACTGAAAAAAGGTCAGATCTGTGTGTGTGTGTGCGTGCGTGCGATTTAGTTTGCACCCTGTAATTTTTGCACACCCTGCTGCTGTGGATGTCAATCAGTATCCCTGTGCCTTGGTCCTAAATTAACGTGTTATTCTCAAACCCCTGAATAGAGTAGTCTGAAACAAGCAGAGAATCCACTCAGACACATTTAATCAGGAACCACATCCAACAAAACCTTAATTGGTAGGCTAATCTATATGTGACCTCTCCCTGCATAGGCAGAGAAAATAATCTGAATCTACCTTGACAAGCTGATGATGCGCATGCAAATTCTATATATTCATAATATTCTTGTTAAATCTAAAGGGTTTGGTGCTCATAGCTCATATGCCGGTGTTATTGTTATCATATATGCATTTCATAGGATCATTTTATTACTTGTAAGATATGCAGTTAGAGTGTCTATGGTTATAAAAGACAGTTTGACAACATGGCTTTCTCTCTGTCTGTCTCTCTCTCTGAAATTCAAAGGTGTTTCATTGGCATGACAAATCAGGTACTTGCATTACCGAAGTCATCCAGAAGAATGTATGGATGTATATGTAGACTAAAACTGCACTGTTTGTGTGTACATCAAAGATTCTAGAACAGAGCTCCGCTCTAGAATCTTTGGTGTACATGTATAGAAACATCAACTCATTTAAATTTACGTTAGTGTCTCTCAGAGTGTATTTAGCTGCCAAGTCGGTCGAAGGTCTCTCGTGAGAGGATAGCCTTTTTTTTCATTTTTGTGAAGGACTTTTGTTTTACTCCACAAAAGTCACAGAAGAGGTAATTTACTGTTTACATGTGACTGAAGCCAAAGTATCACCATACTTTCAGCTTTAGAAACAAATGTGGAGTAACTTACATTGCAACTACAGCTATCAAAATACTGTACAGTTCAATACAATCAATTTTGTGGCTTTTTGGTTCGTTCTTCTTTACATTCCTCCTCTTCTTTGCCTGGTCAGTTGACTAGAACAGTGTCCATAGCCAAGACACAATCAAGCTGTCCACCACAAACATAAAACAGTAATAGCCTCCATTACATTTTATTCTGTCTGAAGATATCAAAATGTGCTGCTGTTTTCTGGTACAGACCTACAAGCAAGCCAAATGATGAGAAACCTCCCGTTACACACTTCAATTTAATACCAGTCCACAAAATTCAATCTGTTAAGATTAGCCCCTTTTGGTTGCTTGAGGGTGTCTCTCAAATTGGAAATTGGTAACGCTGTGTGTGTATGTATGTGAGTGTGTGAGAGAGCAGTCGGAGACCACAGCCGCAGGGGTTCAGAGGAAATACGGCTAATGGAGTTTTATTAATCCCAACTGCCTCAGTCTGGAATAGCCTTCTGCGGCATTCCCACCGTCTCCCCTACACACACACACCGGATCACTGTGTGCACGGAAAACCTTATCGGAGACCAAGAGTTTCAAAGTGCCACGCTGGAGTGTAATTTCAGCCGCTTCAGATCTATGGAAGCCATCAAAGATAACACACTGAGAAGGATTATACTGGCTAATATGATCTTTATGCTCTGTGATTTGGGTGTGATATTAGGTCCATGTTATTTCTGCATGGCTGATGGTAGTATGTTCATGCTTATGACTTACAGAGATGGATATAACTAAAGCACTGAAATTATGCAGGAGAACAAAAATAACACAGACTTCTGGCACTCTATGTAACAAACCCAAGCTTGACAACAGAGATATAGACAGAGTGATGCGAGACTGCCTAGGAAGCCAAATAAGTGGTCCACAAGCATGCCTTTTATTCAACATCAATGATATCTTTATTACATAATATGCATGTCTTTAGTAAGTATATATATATATACTCTTTTTAAGTAAGTATATATACTCTTTTTGATCCCGTGAGGGAAATTTGGTCTCTGCATTTATCCCAATCCACAGTGAAACACACACACAGCACACAGTGTACACACAGTGAGGTGAAGAACACACTAATCCCGGCGCAGTGAGCTGCCTGCATCAACAGCGGTGCTCGGGGAAAACCTAGTAAACCTAGAGCTGACATACCTAGAGCTAAGTAGTACTGTATATGAACATGATTGAGGATTGTTCCACTACTGTTGCTGAAAATTCTTTGCACCATTACCAGACAGAAACACCATGTCTTCCATCCCAAGTCCCTCATCCACCATTCAGGAACAGAGAGAAGTGTGTGTGTGTGTGTGTGTTTTGGCCTGCAGGCTGTGATATAATTAAGGGCAACCTGCACTGCCTCTCGTCATGGGCATGCCCAGTCCTGTGCCTTGGAGATACTTCAACTCCATTTAGTACTTAGCAAAGCAATGAGGTGACGCACTGTCAGTCTCTCCTGCCCTGGCTGTTACCGCATGTGTGTGTGTGTGTGTGTGTGCGTGAGGTAAAGGAATTAGCATACTCTCTGTGCCTCATGTATGGGTTTGCATGGGTGAAGTCATGCTAGCATGGCCTCAGGCTTATTGTGAGACTAGAGCCCATCCTATGTTATCCACAATCTGACAGACAGAGACAAACCCTCAAAGCCTCCCGCAGTTTGCAGTAATGATGCACCTAAAAAGCAACAGTGGCCAGGGCATGAAAATGGTTGCTGGGTGCAGAGACAGAATGGGTGGCTTTCACATACACTGTAATTAGTTTCAGGTAAATAAGGAAACCCTCTGCTGGATAATGATTCTGCTGAATAATATAATTCTGCTGACTGAATTCCAGATATTAAGATTTTTATTTTCGTAAGCGATGCTAATTATTTTGCTTTTTCTAAGTTGCTTTTCACCTGGTTCAAAGTGATGAGTGTGAGCAAAGTGTAAAGAGAACAAAGTCACACACACTGTCTGAGACCTGTTTGCTTTACAAAATAAAATAAAAAAGCCAAAGTACTCGAAATAGAAAAAGAAAACATTCATGTTTTCAAACAGTTTTGTGAACATTTACGAACACACACATATGGTCTAAGGAAGTAGGTTGTGGTGAACAAACACAGACACTGGCTGAAAGGGTTAGGTTTTAAATCATGATTTGGAAAGATGCACAAAATGCAATCAATTCCAACACATTCGCCTCAATGTTCCACTTTGTACGCTGAATTTGAACACACATCAAACCTCTAGGTTGTGTATAGCCCCTGGTGGCTTTAGACTGACCAGGACCAGATCTAGACAATATTTAGACCAGAATGCTTTCCGAACAAAGCTGTTATGTGAGTTCAGGGAGGCATTTTCGACGGTGGTATGGTGTTACCTGATGGATGCGCTTCAGAGGTGGTCTGCTTGTTCTCCTGGACTAACATGGGTACACAGGCGCGCCCCACAGAAAACAGCTGTGGGGTCATCAATAAGTAATCAAGCGCCAGCTCTATGGGTGGTGTGTATTAAACATGGAGCCACAAACCGCCGGATCCAACCCCCCCTCCCAACACACACACACACACACACACACACACACACACACACACACACACACCCCTGAAGGATCCCCACCTCATCTAGCTCTAATTTAGCTCACTGATGGATCCTCCTCCTCCTCCCCCTCTTCCTCCTCTGAGGCCCGCGAGCCTCATTTCCACAGAATCCATCAGCCGCCCTCCCTGTGGCATTGTGGGAGCAGGCTGGCGATCTTTGGGGATGGGGGGGGGGGGTTCTCTCTCCCTCGCTGTGGGGTGAACGGGGTGCCCTCTGACTGATCACCCGTCCGTCCCTGCTCCATGCCTCCATTATGCCGCCTGCATGCTGGGCACTGTTGTTTATGCCCTGCCCTCGTTCTAATACATTTTGCTATGCCTGTGCCACACCACATCAATAACTCCAAGCTCTCTCTCTCCATAAACACATACACACACACACACAGAGACACACACATGCACACATACATACACACACACACACACGCACACATACATACACGCACGCACACATACACACAAACATACACACACACACACATACGCACACAAACATACATCCACATACACATTGTGCACACACAGTGTGCACCTCAACTGCACCACAACAGCTGTCACATGATATGTGTCCTTCTGAGATGGTGATCACAGTGTGGGCATAATTTCCAACTAATGGTATGGCACCATGGTGTGGTGCTGGTGTAATTTCTGCTCTGAACGTCAGAACTAAGGCTATTTAGCATTTCTTTGAAAAAGACCTGCCCCTTTATTATGACCGCCACGCAGCGAACCATCTAGGTTTAGTCAGATTTTTTTTTCTTTCTTTTTCGCATGGCCAAATTTCCGTCAAGGATTCCCGGGACACTGAAAGACCGGGGTACACGAAACTTGGTGGGCATGTAACCCCACATGGATAGCATGGAACCATCGTTTTTCGTTTTTTTTTTTTTTTATCTGTAGCCCCCCCGTTGGACTGGACCCCCTGAAAGGAGGGTAGGGCAGACAGTTTTCTGTGAATATCTCGAGAACCGTAGGGTTTAGAAGGACCACCTTTTTTTTGTATGTTGATCTCAAGGGGCCATGTCAACCCATTCCATAACCACTCATTTCATGTATAGCGCCACCTAGTTAAACACAAAAAAGTAAAAATGAGGTGTTGTAATCGCAGGTATCTGTGACCTAATATAGTCAAAACTGCACGAAATTGGAAGTGTAGGATCATTATGACACCCTCTGCATGCATGCCAAGTTTCGTGGAATTCCGTTCATGGGGGGCCACACAATAAAATAATTTATGTGACTATACACCACCTGGCCTGTAGGTGGCCGGAGACAGTTTTCTGTGAATATCTCGAGAACCGTAGGGCCTAGGAGGACCACCTTTTTTTTTGTATGTTGGTCTTAAGGGGCCATGTCAACCCATCCCATTACCACTTATTTCATGTATAGCGCCACCTAGTTAAAAATTAAAAAGCAAAAAATGAGGTGTTTTCATCATAATATCTCTCGCTGACATGGTCAAAACTGCACGAAATTGAATGTGTAGGATCATTATGACTTCCTCCGAATGCATGCCAAGTTTCGTGAACTTTCGTTCATGGGGGGCCTTACAATAAAATAATTTATGTGTACATTTAGTGACCGTACACCAACAGTTTTCTGTGAATATCTTGAGAACCGTAGGGCCTAGGATGACCATTTTTTTGCATCTGTTTGCCTCCAGGGGTCATGTTAACCCATTCCATATGCACACATGTGCATAAACAGATACACACGCACACACATACATTCACAGTAATCATACGTATGACACATACTCACACAGTAGACATATGTACGCATGCATGCACATGCACAAACATAGGAACATACGCAGGCACACACACAAGCACGCACACACAAACATAAACATGTACACGCACACAATTCAAGAATTTCTCAGAATCGCACACACAAACATAAACATGTACACGCACACAATTCAAGAATTTCTCAGAATTATGAACAGGCAAGATGGGGGTGGCGTTGTATAAAATTCATTTTACATGTGAAATCTATGAACTAATCATGTTTTGGTACTTGTTGTCTAGCAGATACCAGTGAGAATTGAGTGTGGATAATGCACTTTAGTGAGACAGTTCATATATTTAGTGAGACAGAATCATATATGCCTTTCAGCGTGATTTATTTTTGTGGAAAAAATGTGCTGGACTGGGCGGCGGTCATATTTTGTACCACTCTGCGGTACATCTAGTTCCCTTATGTGGCAGGACCATGTGATGGAGACCGATCGGATAGTCCCGACCGAGACTCTGACTTCTCCACTGCAGACCCCGGAATATCGGGTGCAGTGGCGGTTGTAGGATTTTTCTGAGACAGGGGCCACATCATATACACTGAGGGGCCAAGAACCGGTCAACATCCATGCACAGAAAATTCCTTGTTCAGTATGGCAGTGGTGTAGTCTACATGATATGCAGGACTATGCAGTATACCCACTTAAAAAGCATCATCATCTCAGTATACCCACTTAAAATAGGCAAGTAAGGGTTGATCACAGTATACCCACTACAGCTAACTAGACTACACCGCAGCAGTAAGGTGCATTTCACCAGTCTCACCTTGTTCAAATACTTTTGCTAAAAAACTAAAAAGCCGATATAAATCTTAACAAATGTCCCATTTATTTATAATGTGCATTGAAAACACAATATATAAAACTAAAATATAATAGACACTTCAGCGGAAATGCATTGATATTTTAAACAGAAATCATACATCATATTAATTTGCTCAATCACATTCATTTTTGTTCAATTGGACAAGTTTTACTTCAACTCTTTCCCCTTTTGTTGATAAGAGAAACCACTTTCACTGCCAGTTTGCATATATTTAAACAAACAAACACACAGCATGTGAGCAACAACTACATCATATTTACACAAATGTTTTTTTCAACAAATATTTTTACAATGGTCTGATTTGGAATGGTCTTTGAAGCCACCGTCTTGCTTCCAGTTAGAAAAGCCTGATTCTGATTTGAAGACGATGGGGCATTTGGAAGCGAAAAAATTACGGAAGGGGTAGCAAAACACTAAAGATGGAATACTCCAACCATTTGAAGTCTTTATATCAGAAGTCATTGAGTGGCCTCTTCCTATTTCCATGTTGTTGTATCTTGCGGAATACCTTTAAAAGAGGTTGCACAGAACCATCTGCTCTATAATGGGAAATGTCTGGAGAGAAGAACATGAAACAAGTATGAGTAACTTAATTGTTATTAACTTTCATAACCC
This sequence comes from Alosa sapidissima, assembly GCF_018492685.1. Classification (NCBI taxonomy): domain Eukaryota; kingdom Metazoa; phylum Chordata; class Actinopteri; order Clupeiformes; family Clupeidae; genus Alosa; species Alosa sapidissima. Next base: position 27,400,261 of record NC_055966.1, on the reverse strand, counting down.
ACTGTCAACTTGTTTACCTTTTAACACCTACCTTTGATGTCATGATTACATTATATTAGTGGTGTGTAAGTCTAGGGGCCTTTGACTTTAAGAAGGAGAGTAACTTGTGTCCGTGTCTGTAGGCTATTATTTGGAAATGAGATGTGCATATGAGGATGTAAATCAGGATGTTTGCTATTTGATTAGTTAAAATAAATATTGAAAAACCAAACAACTCGAAGAGAACCTGTCTTGGATTGCAGAGAAGTCAGAGAAGTGTCATGCAATGTTCATTTCTGGTGAGCACTTGACAAGCAAACATGACGTGAGCTTACTGATGGCTAAAAGCAGGGGCGGCGCCAGCAGTTGACAACATTCGGGGCTTAGCCCATAGAGTCTAAAAAGCACTGTCAACATGGTGTTTCTAAAATAAATGACAAAATGTGCTCACTGTAGTGGCAATAAGAAATAGCATCATACCATTAGGTGCAGCTATGCTTGGTGACTGGTGGTTCTGAAAACTGTGGGTTGAAGTCACCAGCTTCAATCTCAGCCTGTGCCATCCCAGTCTGTAGGTGAAACACTAATGTGTGTCACAAAATCCATACTTGTATTCAGCATGTCGTCTAGCAACTGTCAAACCAGTTATTATTATAAAAAAAAATCATATAAAGCTTGAGTGAATAGGGTAGAAAATGTAACCAATTTATCTCAATGAAACTCTCCTTGTCCTAACACTTTCAGACAGAATTCATGCGAAGCCCATGAATCAAATACTCTCAGAATAGTGGTTAATAACTTTGCAATAGTAGCTCACATTAACTCTACAAAAACATAGTGTTAGCTAACGTTACACCTCAATTAGGCCTGTATTCTCATGAGATTTAAGGTTAATGTTAGCAGCTGCTAAACTTGTTCCTCAAGCGAAAAAATTGAACTTTTTTTACATTTGGTAAGGCGCACTGGCGCATGTAATGATGTTTTATAAACAAAGTTCGGGTGGAGCCTTCGGGATGATTGACAGCAATTAACTCACCCACTGCCGCCGCAGGGTAGGCCTATTTAAGCCGACCTCCTTTTCCATACGTCACACGCTCCGACGTTCGCGAAATCATTCAGTCTGCGTATTGTTCGCATTGACAAGACAGCTCTCATGGAACTGGAAATCCACCCAGCGCCAGCAAGGCGTTGACCCTACCCACCGGACAGTGGCTCGCATCCGCAGCACTCTCCATTCCCGCGGCATCGCGTTCCGTATGTCGGATAGGAAGTTCCATCTCCTCCGCCTTCTAACGCAGTCGGATAACCCGGTCTTTTCGCCCTCCCGCTCCCTCACTTTGTTTTCCACCCTGTCATTTCCCGAGTTCACCGTAGCTTTTACCAACTACACAGAAGTCGTCTGTTTCGTGTTCTCCAGTCGACGCAAATGACTAAGCTAAATGACTACCTGGCCATCATCGCCGGCCTAGACGTATCCTACGGTGGAGCTCATTTTCATACGTAGGCTACCACCGGTTGTTTTCAGCAAAATGCGCTGCCAGAGTCGGCCTCTGGAACTAAAACCCCTACTGGGGCGCGCTCGATATGGAGCTCCATAACCGCGTTTTCCTAGGACTTAAGCCATCTTGTCCCCTCTGCAATAGCCCCAGTCACGGCGCGGTCGAGTGTCCACTAGTCAACTCATTCCCCAGGGCCGCCCTTTCATCTCGCATCTCCTAAACTGCGCTCAGCAACCCCATCTCTCGAAGACGTCGTATCTCTAGATGCCCAGTGTCTGGCCGATATCAAACTCTGGAGGATGTTTTAGACGAATGGAATGGTCTGTGCATGTTCTACGACGACTGCCAATCATCTCCAGAAGAGCTCCAGTTGTACACCGACGCAGCCCCCTCAACAGGCTTCGGAGGCTTTTTCAAAGGGCGCTGGTTTGCATCCCCGCGGCCACTAGAGTTCAGAGAGCTAACAACTGGAAACGAATCGTCAGCCGTGTTCGAACTCTACCCCGTAGCCATCACGGCCCTACCTGGGGGAATGAGCGGACCTCCAAGAGTGTGATAATCCACAGCGACAACGAAGCCGTAGTGCACGTCATTAATAACTCGAGCTCAAAATCGCCTGCGCTTTCCCCTCTTATTAGGCGTCTAATCTGGATAGCAGCCAGCTACCAGCTTATAAGAGCCGCGCACGTCCCCGGTTGCCTCAATGGAATTGCTGACTCTCTCTCTCGTCTTAAATTCCAGAGATTCAGAAGCTCGGCTCCAGAGGCGGACCCGTACCCTACTCCACTCCCCAGCTTTTCGGAGACCATCTTCCCATAAACCACCCCCTCAGCTATCTTCAGCCCATCACAGCCGACCAAGCCCTTCATGCCCTCGCACCCAGGACCATGCAGTCCTACTGGACTGCTTGGTCGTGCTTCAAACAGTTCCACGCAAAGCACTCACTACCAGTTTCGAATCAGTCACCATATCATCATTATCACCTACGCCCACACTTCACTCGGGATCAAAGTTTCTTCCATTAGAGTCTACCTAGCTGGCATTCATTTCTTCTACAAACGCCCCCACGGCTCCGAATGCCCCTTCTCCGACACCAGGATAGGCTTGTTAATTAAAGGTATCCGTAGGCAACATCCAGTCCCCCAAGACTCCCGCCTTCCCATTACCTCAAGCATTCTCGCCACCTGCCTCGCTACCCTTCGCAAAGGGTTCATGTCACCGCATTCCGATTCCACCATCTCCGTTATGTTTCTACTGGCCTTTTTGGGCTGCTGAGATGTAGCGAGTTTACATGCCCTTCGTCTCTCTTCATTCCCGATGTCCACCCGTGCATCGCAGATCTAGAGCAGCTAGACCAAGACACCATTCGATTTACCATCAAACAGAGTAAAACCGATCAGTCCCGAAAAGGACACTCCATATCCATTTAACTCCGCCTCAGATCTTCAGCCTTTCCAATACCTATCTCACTACATCTCATATCGGTCAGCTCAAGCTTCGTCTACTAGCCCGCCCTTCGTGTCAGACGAAGGGCTACCCATCACTCGCCACAGATTCCGGACACTCTTAAAAACCATTCTAGTCAAATCTGGTTTTCCCGCGGATCGCTACTCCGCACACTCCTTCAGGATAGGAGCTGCCACAACAGCTGCGCTCAACGGCTTATCGGAGCAACAAATTTAAATACTGGGCCGTTGGTCCTCGGATGCCTACTCGCTCAGCAAGCACTTATGTAGTTGGTAGAGGCCTTTCTCTGTGATCTTTTGGGGTGCAAGCGGTCATCGCTCTATCGCGATATCCGCTCCAGGCACTCCAGGACCACGGACAGCTACCTTGCCAAACACGCACTTCTCCCATACATTCTAGTCTAGCTGAAGCAATCATATAGAAGGGCGAACTAGTGAAATGATGTTTTATAAACAAAGTTCGGGTGGAGCCTTCGGGATGATTGACAGCAATTAACTCACCCACTGCCGCCGCAGGGTAGGCCTATTTAAGCCGACCTCCTTTTCCATACGTCACACGCTCCGACGTTCGCGAAATCATCCCCCCTCCTCCCCCTACTCCTCCATTTCACCAATTGCCCTGTTACTCATCCTCCTTACACAGGGGGGTGCAAGCGGTCATCGCTCTATCGCGATATCCGCTCCAGGCACTCCAGGACCACGGACAGCTACCTTGCCAAACACGCACTTCTCCCATACATTCTAGTCTAGCTGAAGCAATCATATAGAAGGGCGAACTAGTGAAATACTATTAATGTTGGACCCCAAACAAACAGGATGTCCATTTCTCTGCAGTGACATTTCATATAACACCATTTCAAACACTTCATACATTACCTTTCCATGCATAAAATCTATCAGCATGCTAACAATGAATTCAAACCTGAACTCAAGTAACCTAACGTTAAGTAACAGTTCACTGACTTAAGTTAACGTTAGCAGCTTGCTGCTGCTTCTTAATTGACACACCTAACAGCAACAAATAAACATCCTTTTCACATATTAATGATAACCAACAAAGAGATTTGTGACTCACCAAGAAACTTCTGTGGAGAATGAAACGCCATTGATCAGTTCTTCACGTTAGCTGATACTTTTCTGGTTAGCCAAATGTATCCTTTCTTTCGTGCACAGACCTAAGCAGTTCGCTGTGTGCTTTAGCTTTCAAGCTTCAAAAGGTGCATTACTGCCACCAGTTGTTTGGGAATGGAGTTGCATCTCTGATCATCGCTCTCAACAAGTTTGACACTTATTGATGATTAATGGTACAGGGGCCATTCAGAGGCCAATGAGATTTCAGGTGGGGCCAGGGCCCCTGTGGCCCCGCCCCTGATTGGGCGGATTGGGCTAACGTGTTGCTGGGACTAGCCTTGCATCAGAGCAGGTGTGTAGCAACGTCAGTTGTTCCCGGGCAGGTATAGCTTTATTTCTTCTTCTCTGGGCTAACAGTGACCTTGGACGACAGAATAACACGTCACTTACCTCTTGTGTGGAACCTGCGTTTCTGCTAGACCCAGGTAGTGGCAATAACACACAGCCCTGAACCCTTAATAATGAATGGAGTACAGTATATCCTGATAATATATTTGATTTGATCAATTCTTCTGTCTTATATACATGGAATCTCTCTCCATATCGACAAATTCCAATTCTGTACAGTTATCCAGTGACCCGTGTAGTGTTATTGTGTTTCAGACGCGAGCCACTTGGGCTTCTTTGCAGTATCACACTGGAGCCCGGATTGGCATTTTGTGGGGTCCAGTATCCTTTGAAGTTCCTTACGCAGTGCCTACTTCTGTGCTACGCCCTGAGCTCCAAGTAGGGGGTGATGTGTTGCCTGAACACCATCCGTATGGACCACAGAGCGGTAGCACAAAACCAATACGTCTTACAAGGCGAACAGAAAGGCTAGATTCAGCGCTAGCTATCAAGGTAATCTGTCTGACCTAGAAAATATATGATTAGGCAAATTAGGAAAGAAACTGATCAGGAATTGAATCGTAATGTTAAACCAGTGGCCTTGCAACCTACTCTTGAATTAAGTTCACCTGAAAGTGTGGAAGTGAATGAATGTGCTGTAACAGATGTTGAACAATGTGCTGGATTACTAAACCAGATTGCATGACCTCAAAAATACTTGATGATATTGAATGTGAATAAAAGAATGGAAAATGAACCATAACTGAGTTAATGCAATGAATGTTTGTAACTTGTTAGAATGCAACCGATCTCTCCTGATGACTGTAAAAGTGTACGTTGCTAAATGTAATGTGTCACGTTGTTATAATTGTCGTTCAATGTAAACTGTGTAACTTCTGGAAACTATCTGGAAACCTACAGTACTAGGGTTGGGCGATGTCGCCTAAATTGGCATTTGACGATGTGTACAGTAAAACATTGTGATGGACGATGATATTGTGTGTGTGTGTGTGTGGGGGGGGGGGGGTTAGTGTGGTAAACACTAATTAATTAGCCTATAGGTATGTCTGTACAGAAATACATTTATAATGTTCTACATAAACAAAATAAAAAATATATTATATAGGCTATACGGCCTGATGAAAGTGGAAAGCTAAGAGAGATACTGACAGGCTACCGAAGTTGTGTGGAAGATCTGCTCCAAGAAAATTGTTGTGAAAGACGGACAATCAATCTGAACACTTGCGTCTGCACCAGCCAGCGGAATATTACACATTGCCAGCCTTCGCTGGGCCCAGCAAAAAAGCTACTTAAGACTACTATCGTGGTCACTCATTTAAAATCTTAGGACTATGCAGCATCCCACTAGCCTGGCTAGCGCCACCACTTCTCAATGAGACGTGGTCTGGGAACCAAACGTTTTTCTCGTATTAGAAAAAAATGCCCAGATCCGTTTATTGGGTGCCACGGATGTCTATCAAATGCGTCTGTGCATAGCTCATCATCGTCTTGCTTTCCCCCCTGTTCTGTGATTGGTTCCCTATCTCAGGCGAAAATTTGCTCCATGGTCTCCAGGCTGCCTTAGCAGCGTGAATCAAATCGCGCGCAAGGCAGCATGGGAACACCCAGGCTAGCATCCCACGTTATCAGGCTACCGTCTATGCTGACTATGAGGGCGGCGGGAAGTGAAAGTAAAGGGCTGCGATCGCGCAGTCCAGGCTATATAGGAGGGCGAAGTAAAAACACTTTTACAAATAACGAATCCCGATTACCACTCCGCTGCTGTCTGGGACTTTTGCTAAATGCATGAAATACAAGCCTTACATTGAAAGACAAATAGGCTACCTTCTGATCCTATAATTAACGAAAGAAATGGTTTATTTTAACACAGAGGAGAAGGACGCATTTGACGCTTGCTGTAGCCTTGCAAAAATATTTAAGCGCTAGAATGTCCTAGTCGTAGCCTAACAATAATAAATCTATATTTTCTGCTAAAACATTAGGCTACCTATTACGTCCAATGTAGGCTACAAAAAGACAATTAGGCTACACATTCACGTCACAGTCAGGAATTATTTGAATAAGAGGGTAGACTAATAAGTGTTTTATTTTACAGTCCCTCCAGGATTTCGCGAGGATTTTTTGAGATTGTTGCGATCTAAAATGCCTGATTTCGCGACAACTTTTCTAAAAAATTGCGATGGAAGTTGCGGTGTTTTTAGCTGTTTGTTGCGAAGAAATTGCGAGAGGAAGTGAAAATTGCAAAAATAGTTTTTTAATAGAGGGTAATTAAGGTTAGTAAGACCAAAATTACACGGATCATCTTGATGCTTATTAAAAAGGATAAGTATAGGTAAATAGTAAGGGTTACAGAAAATCAAAGTAGGCCTACTTTATTTGTGTAAATACTTGGGGTAATTCACAAAGCAGTATAACCTTTCGTAGAACTGTCCAAAAAAGACAGCCCCCTAAAGAGATGGCATAATGTCATATGTTTCAATACATTCATATATGTTGTAATTCATATTAACTTCATATCTTTTTAATAATTCATATTCTGTGACTTGCATAATTACTAATAGCCAACTAAGTATCTAGTAATTTTTATATTGATTTAAACTATTAGACTACACTTTCTTTAATGTTATTACATTGGTGGTGTGTAAGTCTAATTGACTGCCTGCCACTTTAAGGACGTAGAGTAGCGTAACATATAAGTGGATAGAGTGGTGAAGTCCCGCCCCTTCTACTTACTGTCCATGGGACCTATCTTTCAAAAAATTATGAACGGGAGTTAATGGAGAGATAACAATTATTTTTTGGTCCAGTTTGAATTGTGCCACAAATTTCACATATGATGTGTGTGAATTTAAAAGATAATTTTTCACGTCAAGAAAGTACTGTTGTTCGATAGACTTCAAAAGTTATGTTGGTTTTGTGCGAATCCACTCGGTGGACTACATCTCGTCTCGAACGATGTACGTCACCAACATAATGAAACGATAAGAGCTGTTATGCTAGTTAACGGTTGCATCTTGCTGCCTGCTATGTCACTTAACAGTATGTAATGTACAGTCTATGGACGGATACAACTTACCTGATGTGTTTAATCCTCTGACTCATGGTATTTTCTTCGGCAAGGAAAGCCCAATTAAGACCTGTTGCTGGTATGCTTGTACAATCTAGTGTGGCTGTGAATGAGCTAACATCACTAGCGCGACTGATGGGTTTGTAGTCATTGGAATTACAATCTTTCACAATGTTGTAATTCAATAGTTACGAAACAAACTGCAAATGTCTTTACATGAAAAATTGTCTTTAAAATTGACAAACATCATATGGGTAATTCAAGGCACAAGTCAACCGGGACCAGAAAATAATTAGTTTTTCGCCATAGACTGCCGTTCAAATTTTTTTGAAAGATAGGTCCCATGGAGGCAACCGGAAGGGGCGGGACTTCACCACTCTATTGGAACGCTTGCATCTCACTGTGTTCGGCTACGACTGGAAATAACTTTTTGCATAGTGCATTACGATATGTGGATAGAATTCGGGATGTTTTATGTCATTAGTTAAAACAAATGTTAAAAAATAACTCGTATGAAATCATTCTTGGATCATAGAAGAGGTAAATGTCTTACAATGTTATTAGTTTCTATGATTTTGGTAGCACTGCACTACACAAACACACAAGCTAGCAAACATGACACGAGCTAAAAGGACATCTCCAGGTGTAAACGTTTGCCAATGGGTTGCATATTGTAGCCTACTCAAATGTCAGTAAACCAAGTAGGCCTTAATTAACTTACTTTCATAGCTTAGGCAGGTTAGCAACACTAGGTTGAGATGACAGATGCAAGTAAAGCAGATCATTAACGTTAGCCTTCTATTTATTGTCATCAAAACTGCAGAGGAGTGAACAAGTTATAGGGCAGTCTCTGGTGTCTGCAGAAGTGAGTGTGGCATCTGAGTCAATATTCTGCGCGAGGGGCTGTTGTGGTAGGTGAAATTTCACGGGGAAACCATGATGATTGGTGAAATTTGCGAAAAAGTTGCAGTGTTTGGACAAAATTGCGAGGTCGCCCAGAATTCACGAGGATTTGCTGAATTTGCGTTAATTGTTGCGATCGCAACATCGCAAATTCCTGGAGGGACTGATTTTACAAGACGGTAGACTAATACGTGATAACTGTTTGGTTGACAGCCTTTAAAGTAGTCTCAATTTCATTTTCAGGGAAAGGTTTTTTTATGTTTTAGCCTGTTACAGCAGGAATTAGTGACTGGCATGTGGGGGCGTGGCATCACGATGGTTGCTTTCCATCGGTGCTGAATGTAATGTTAGCATCTCCGAAATGTAACCCGGATCGGAGAAGTAATGTGTGTCATTTTAAATTGTTGGTTAAGATCAGTGACTTCTAGAATGTATTAGCTACCGTGGGAATATTCCCAGCTGAAAATCCCTGCATCGTGGGAATGTGCCTGCACCTTCTAGAAGGTTTTAAACTGTTGTGGGAAAGTAGGATTGATTTGCCTTAGGAATGTGTGGGGGAGCACAAGGCTAGGCTACCTAGTATAAATAAGGGTCGAACTTAATGATCACGACTGCTTCTTCTTCTTTTTCCCTTCCTTCATCTCGTTGGATTTTTGCTTTATGATGTCGTGTGCGTTGCTAGAATTCGTCCTCCGCACTTCGTTGAGAAGCAAAGTGTTGGACGTCGTGCCATGCTGAGTCGCGGACCGAAACTCCGTGGAACCTGTAGATATCAGACCTGCTACTCCGACAGGGAGTGACTGCAGAATGACAATCAGCTGATTTTTCCCCTTTTTGAGGACTTACTTTTTTCCTTATATTCTCTTTTTCTCCAGTTGTGGATTTACTATTTTTATTGTATTTTCTTTTCCTCTATTTGTGGATTTACTCATTTTTTCTATTTGTGGATCCTTTTTCCTATTTTGTGGATTACTCATTTTATATTTTCTACAACATTGTAACCTGCAAGTGGATATGCGCCGCATTTTGTTAACACCTCTGAAGTGCTGAGTAGTTCATTTAACTATGGCATCCAACTCTTCAAGCAGTATTTTTATCTCTTTTTGTGTCTTCTACGATTTCCTAACAGGAAGATAAGGTATCTCTTCTGTGGTTCTTCATCTGTCTTTTCTAATACTTGGGTCAGCGTGACTTTATACTGAAGGATGGTAAAAAGGTCTCCACTCTTTAAAAACCTAAGCAAGTAGACTATAACCTGTGTCTCTAGATAATCTCTAGGGTCAAACATCTTTGCACGTTAGCCAACTGTCCGAGACCTAGGCGTAGCTACTCCTTATTTTATAGCATCCCAATAAATCCTCTACGGAAGCCTGATCAACTTCCAAGAGGGATATGTATATAAAATAGGAGTAATAGGTTATCTGCGCCGCAGAGGGAAGACGTGCAACTTTGCTCGACAGTAGGTCCCTGCTACCTACAATAACCTCTTGGGGGTATCATGGGTCTTAACTGCCTGGGCCTAAGGTTTCGTCTGAGAAACGTCTGACGTTGACTAGGTTCTGGGGGTTACCTGCAGGGGGCAACACAGTTCAAATCTTATCTATAGCCTATATCAGAATCAGCTTTATTGGCCAGGTTTGCGTAAACAAACAAGGAATTTGAATCCGGTTCAAAGTGTATCATGAATGGTTCCCAAAACTAAGGCCTGTAAAATAGTTCTGTCTTCCTGTCTTCATATAGCCTGACAAGCCAGACCCTCATTAAAATTTAGGGTCTGGGGACTCACCATTCGCAGTGCTCAGTCCGGGGGGCGGGATAATCGGTTGTCTTTCAAATTCCCTTTGCACGCAATAGTGCTACAACTCATGAGTCCCATGCGTTTTCCCACCAGTGGAGCTAGTTGGCTAGTTCAAACATTATGTTAAGACCGCCTAATGACTATACACGATGTGATTGGCCCTATCGAAGTTTAATTTTTGCAGCTTGCAAGCCAACGGAGAGTTGCTAGACTAGCCCAGGCAGCAAATTAAATTTGCTGACGCTAGGGTGCGTCTAGATTTCTAGGCTAGTCTAGGCTATTATTATGACCACCTCGCAGCGAAGCGGAAGAGTAATTTTGTGTCAACAATTCCCGGGACACTGAAAAACAGGGCTGCACTAAACTTGGTGGGCATGTAGCCCCGTAAGGTAGACGTGGGTCGGTCGCGAGTTCGTTCGAACGGGTCTTTAAAATGAACGACCTGAACTGATTCGCCTTTCCAGTTCTTGTTCGTTCGTCGCTGAATCACACTGACCTAGTGCTGCTGCGAATGCCTATGGCCCAGCTTCCTAAGGCGAGAGCCAAACGAATCGTATGTCTGTATTGTTTCTAAAACGTTCTCATTGAATTAGCCAATGAGGAGCATGAAAGCATAGCAACCGTTTCCATGAAAAAAAAAAAAACAAATGGGCTAGTGGGAGAGCATACAATAAAAAACTAGATGTACCGCATAGCGGTACAAAATATGACCGCCGCTCAGTCCTGTACATCCGTTCCGCGAAAATAAATCACACTTCAATTTGTCTCCATATTTTACTCTATCCCCCACTCTTGAAACTTTTGTGTATGCTTGTTTGGCATGCCTGAGTGTGTGTGTGCGGCTGCACAGAAAGTAGCCTACTGGTGCTGAAAAGGTGAATAGATTGTAGAATAGCCAAAGAAGATGTAGCATTGTTATAAAACCTTTAACATCTCTAAACAATCACAAGTAGGGCAGTTCATCACAGTTCATCCATTGCAACTGGATTGATGAAAGGTCACTTACACCTGTAGGCTACATTGTATTTGGGAAAAGCAAAAGGTATCAGCATAATGTTATTTATTTATTTATTTATTTTTTATGTATTTATAAACAAAAACATCTCTGTCAGTTCCATGGCGTTTTCAACAGCTATCAAAAACAAAGGTCATTTTTGGATGGATGGATTTTTTGTGAATGTTTCTTCTTCTACATATGATTTTAGTCATCTTTAGTTCATGTAATACTTTATTGTCAATGCACAAATTAAGTAACAGTAGTCTGAAACGTTATTGTTAATGCACAAATTAAGTAACAGTAGTCTGAAACGAAATGCTGTTTTACATCTAACCAGTGGTGCAAATAACTGACATGTCCAAATGGGCCTTGATGAAATGCGTCGCTAGACTGTTCATACACATTTTAACGGGCCAAAGTTGAAGAGCTTTTGTCCGTTATTGTTCGTGCAAATATAGGCTGATTCATGTTCCCTTGCATTGTGTAACTGAGGTCCATGGCTAGTCTGGCTTTCATCAGACCAAGCTCAATCTTTTAAGAAATCAAAAAATATATAGCGGGCAGATCAGGCTGGGTTCACCCAGCCTAGTCCATAGGCACCCGATATTGTTTAATTTTCCGATTGAGATATACACGCTCTGGCTATTCTAAATGCAAAAATGCATCAGGGAGTTATGACAAAACTGTAACTAACAAACTAGATCCTAATAGAAAGCTGTTAGCTTCCCTAAGCTACAGGTAGGATTATAAGGTAGGCCTATTTACAACATAAATTGTCAATAGGCTATGCTGGCGACACAAATAAAATCTCCTTTGGAAACCAATGGCTTACGCCTTACAGTATCAAGCGGACTTAAACTGCCATATCGTGGCGAAAAGTTGTAATAACATTCACACAGCTCCATGAGTCAAGGAAAGCGCGAATGAAGTAGCCAGTTCTAAATGGGACCCACTACACAGAAGCTTAAGGTGTGTTGCTAAAGCAGCCATAATGAAATGAAGGTGTCATTGTTTGGATACTTCACACACACGTGCTTTTTAATTTCACAGACTACAACTACCAAGCTGGAATCAAAGCACATCGATTCCCCTCTCACACCCTGCACGCACTTAAAACAAAATAAACAGGCCTCTCAGTCTCACGCATGTATAGGCAAAACTGTATCAGACCGGTGTAACGTTGGTAAATCTTCCATTGCACAGAATGATTTTGTAGCACGTGCAATAAATGACAGTCGAAAGATACAAACAGTGCTGCTATCAATTTGCTTGGTATAACCGCATTTATAGTTTTCTACAAATGCAATCAATCAAATTGGCCTCCATCACTCAACCAACGCTAACGGTAACATTACCTAGGTCCTTATTGATATTACAAGATTAACGTACCTGCAGTAAAAACCAAGCATGTCCGATAAACATCCTCAGATTTATTTCGGCTTCAAGAAGAAATGGGAATTACACTTCATGTGAACATCGTCCTATCCTTATTAGATGTTCGCTGCGGTAAATTACAGTCCTTGTAGGAAGCGTCCATTGTTTTTCCAACCCACTTTTAACTTCCAACAAAATTACGTCTCACTGCAACGATGCGCCATCTAGTGGACAAACGACTACTTATCGCCAATACTGAAAATGCAGCCATGATAATGATGATGAATATTTATTTTGGCTTTCTTTTAATCCTACTGAATTTGTAATTATGTATCGGCCATTCTAATACCGGGACCTAGGCCCCTGGCCCCCGGGGACGAAACTAAATTTTTCTGTAAAAGTCTAGTGGGGCTACATACCCACCAAATTTCATGTACCCCGGTGGTTCAGTGTCCCGGGTATCGTTGACCAAAAATTCAGGAAGTAGATGACGGGAAAAATTCTTGAATTGTGTGCATGTGTACAAGTTTATGTTTATGTGTGTGGGTGTGTGTGTATGTGCGTGCTTGTGTGTTTGTCTGCGTATGTGTGTTTGTGCATGTGCATGCATGCGTACATATGTCTACTGTGTGAGTATGTGTCATACGTATGATTACTGTAAATGTATGTGTGTGCACATGGAATGGGTTAACATGACCCCTGGAGGCAAACATACGGAAAAAATTGGTCATCCTAGCCCCTACGGTTCTCAAGATATTCACAGAAAACTGTGTCTGCCCTACCCTCCTTTCGGGGGGTCCAGTACAGCGGGGGGGCTACAGATCAAAACGAAAACCGATGGTTCCATGCTATCCATGTGGGGTTACATGCCCACCAAGTTTCGTGTACCCCGGTCTTTCAGTGTCCCGCTTCGCTGCGCGGCGGTCATAATAACGATTATGGTTTACATCAGGGGTCTCCAACCTTTTTGGGAATGAGGGCTACCTGAAGACCCAAAATCATATGGAGGGCTACTCATTTGAAACTAACAGACCCTCACCACTTTTTTGCGAGGGTAGTCCTCCTAATATAGGCCTATGTGATAGTTTTTACTTTTACTTTTAAATGATCAATATTGTAGTCCTATAAGTCTTTATATATTAAGCAACTGTATTTTCATCTGATTCTTCAATACTTTAATATCAATATGCAGCACTACCAACATTTTTGTTCAGTTTGTTCCTTTTAAAGTTTGCATGGGGAATCTAATCTAATTTTTTTGAACAAAAAAAACAATCTTTTTGTGCAATTAATAATTTGGGTTACAATTTTTACCCAATTTATACACACCATTATGGATTCAGGGGTAGTTTAAGTTCTGATTTCAGTGGACAATTCGGTTTTAACATTTCAATAGTAATCGCCCACACCGCCCTAACATATGAAGACGCCTTTTAAAGTTATTGCATACCTGAAATCTCTCCATGATCTGACAAAAAAGGTAATGCACAGTCCTGCTCAGTCATGCATGCCACAACATTTTCAGCGCTATTATACGGCAGTAGCCTACGGAGGAGAAAAGGCCTGTGAGCTAAAGCAATCGTTTTTTAGTCCTTGAACAATCATGCAAGAACCGTATTTGACGAACATGGAATGGCCACAGAACTTCTGCAAAGATATGCTTCCATTGGCTACACCAGACGAGCAAGTTTTTTCCCCCTTTACTGTCTATGCGTGCGAGCTGCGTGTATGCACTCCGCTTCCGTTGTTGTTTAAAGATTGAATTGGAAACGGATTTGGAGCCAAAGGCTAAAATTTAACGCAGATACAATTTGTAGGGTATCACCAATATCATTTTAATGTTACAGATGTATGGCTACATACATTCTTAAAATAGTTCTGGTCTAGACTTAAATATCTATTGAAAACTTCACAATGGAGCGTGTTTTTAGAGCGTGATCTGCAGGCGACCTGTTGGCTATTTTTAGAAGGTGCGCTGGGGGCGCCTCATAGCCGTCCCGCAGGCTACCTGGTGCCCGCGGGCACCGTGTTGGAGACCACTGTTCTAGCTGCTACTATAGCTGCAGATAACTCAAGGCGGGGTATCGTTGTGACCTTGGTAGGGGCAACACGTGCTTTCCCCATAACAAATGAGCAATGGACATCTCCTCTGGCGTTGATAGCTCGAAGGTAAGAGCACTCCCCATAACCTGCGACACTTGCATTTGAGAAGTGGTGGAGCTCATAATTACTCACATCTGTGAAGCTTGGGGGCAAGTAGCACCTTCTCAGCCTTACATTAGACAAATTTGGGAGATCTTGCAGCCATTGTTCCCATTGATATCTAAGCTTGTCTGGGAGTGGCTCATCCCAACCAGCTTTCTCTTGACAGAGCTGTTGCAGAATTTGCTTACCACGGAGGATAAAGGGCGCCACGAACCCCAAAGGGTCATAAATGGAAGCAACTGTTGCCAGCAATCCCCTTCTGGTCATTGGGCGTTCTTTAACAGTAACTCTGAACTGAAAGTCATCAGAGAACACACACCATTGGACGCCAAGAACTCTTTCCATAAGTGGCTCTCCAAGGTCCAAATCTCTAACACTTTGGGCACACTCCTCTTCTGGAATTGTTCTCAAGACCTCATTGCTATTAGAGATATACTTATGCAAATGAAGTTTACCAATACTGCAGAGTTCTCTTGCTTCTTCAATAAGTCGAACTGCTTCTGTTTCAGAGGAAACACTTGCCAGCCCATCATCAACATAGAAATTTCCTTGAATGAATTTGATGGTATCTTGGTTAAACTTCTCCTTACCTGCAGAGGCCAGATGTTGAAGACCAAAATTGGCACAGCCAGGTGAGGAAGCAGCCCCAAATAGATGGACCTTCATTCTAAACACGGTTTGAGGGGACTCTAAATCACCATTCTCCCACCATAAGAACCTTAGGTAATCTTGGTCTTCAGGTCTTACATGAAATTGATGAAACATTCGTTCCACGTCACACATGATCGCAATTGGGCCCTTACAGAACCTACAAAGGACCCCCACCAAAGTATTAGTGAGCTCTGGTCCAGTGAGAAGATGATCATTCAAAGACACATTCTGAAACTTGGCGGAACAGTCAAAGACTATACAAATTTTTCCTGGTTTTTGAGGATGATACATCCCATGATGGGGTATATACCAAGCAGGGGAATTGCTAACTTGTTGTTCTGGGACTTTTTCTGCATCATCTCGGCCAATAAGATCAGTGATAAAATTAACATAGTCAGAAAAGTAACTATTATCCCTTTTGAGCCTCCTCTTCAGGCACATCAAACGCTGATCTGCACAAGACTTGTTGTTAGGCAGGTTTGGTCGCTCTCCTTTAAAGGGTAAAGGCATTTCAAAGTGATCATCTGACTTATGCTTAATTCCACTATTTAACTTCGTCAGGAACAAGACATCATCTTGAGAGAAGGAATCCTCTTCTACCCGCTCATTGAAATCCGACTCCAACATCTTCATGACATCATCGGGAGCAATCGTTTCTTTAATCTGAGTCCTAAACACAAAATGGACTTTAGTTTTTAGCTGATCTGGCACTTTAAGTTGAGGAATGACTTGCCTTACAAGGATACGGTGACTCACACCAAGAACATCACCATAATGTTCACCTGGGTCACCATAGCTCACAATGCTCCAGCCCAAGTCGGTCCTCTGTGCGAATGGTTGATTTTCTTCTCCACAGACAACCTCCCTGGGCATTAGAGCCTGTGGGCAATTGTACCCTATCAACAGGCCAATTTCGCATTGTCTTTGTGGAGCAATGTGCGGTGCGAGGTGCTCCAAATGTGGCCATGCCCTTGCAGTCTCGGGAGTGGGAATATGTGATCTATTGGCAGGGATAAATTCTCTGGTATACACTGTTGGTACTGTTAATTTCTTGGTGGAATTCAACCCTCTTATTTGCAAACCCTTGAGCCTTCTACAACTAATGATTGTTTCCCTTGAGGACATGGTGGATAGCTTTAGTTTTATGGGTTCTGTATTCATATCTAAAGCATCTGCCACATGCTCTAGAATGAAAGAGGAATCGCTCGGTGAATCCAACAGAGCGTAAAGAAGAATTTCCCTCCCCGAGTCACTCGACACAATGACTGGAACTATTGCAGAAGTTTGAATGCTGTTACTGTCTCTTAAAGGTCTCATCTCATCGTTTTTTCATTAATTTTGCCATGGTCTCTAGTATTAATGAATGCCCTGTGAGCCGGTTTTGGAGAAAAAAATGCTCTCCTGCGTCTATTTCATGCTGTTCTAGTTTGGTGGGGAAGGTGGGAGGGGAGGAACGACAGGATTTGCCTCTTGCTCATGAATATTCATGACATGTTAATGACCTCGCCTCTGATTGGCTAACAGTATTGTGACGCTCCCTCCAGTGCGTCCTCATCCGATTCTGCCTGTGCTATGCTCCATATTCAACTTTAAAACTCGAGTCAAAACTGTTGCACAAAATGTCTTCGGAGATACAACTTCATGTGTTTGATCCTAGTATCCGAGAAGGAAGAAGAACCGCTTCCTGATCCTTTGTCAGTGAATGTTGGTTTAATAGAATGGTAACAATTGCATGTCAGCTTAAAATTTCTCCTAAAAGAGGTAAACGTTTGTGGCAATTGTCATCTTGCATTCAAGTAATAAACAGTTGGAAACGTTTTAAAATAAAGACCTATTTCTTTACACAGTCAAAAGTCTTTGCAATCTTCCTAGTAGATATTTTACTTCACAACACAGGTTATAAGCACCCTAAATGCAGTTCAGCCACTGACCTAGCCTGCTAATTGTATGCTATTGGAATAGATAGTTATGGTTTGAATTCCATGATACTATCATTGAAAGACCACTTGGTTATAGCTCAATATATATATAGATTTAAATGCAAACACACTTACCTACTCCTAGCTATATTTCGCTGGAATTGCACCAGAATGCCTACAGAAGCAGAGAACGTGTGCTGCAAGACTTCTCAAGTAATGAGTATAAACTATGGCTTTGATAGCCTACATTGGCAGAGGTTAGCCTACTCAAGTTGTTTTCTGTCACGTATGACCCTTAGGAAAAAGTATAGGAATCTTATAGTATAAGACTACTACAGAAAAACTATAGCAGTTATAGGATATTATAGAGTTATTAGTAGTACTTCTACAGTATGTCCCAAAATACGTATTCCTATAAGATTACTATAATATTTTGTCCCAAAATACTATAATATTCCTATACTACTTTTTCATAAGGGGATTGCTCATGTGGTTAGAAAAATGGGCAACACCAGTACCTCTGTTGTCTGTATGACCCTGTACCCAGGATTAGAACCAGTCTGCCTTAACATAATGTGCTCCCTTCAAAATGCACTAAACATTCGACTATGACGACTATGGCCCCCCGTGAGACAGAAGATATGAAAGGTAAGATAAACCTTTAGTCTAAAAGGGACAAAAACTGATGCAACTCCTAAAACTAATATACAAAACAGGTCAATCTTCAATAAATAACTTTATTATATTTACATACAGCAGTGGTACTCAAAGTGTGGTCCGCAAGCTCTCTCAAGTGTTCCGCAAGTAGATGTGGTAAAATATAATAGATGAGTTGTTTGCAATATTGAGCCAACTTGTATGTACAGTAAATCCAAACAGTTCTGCAACACTCATGTAACCTACAGTATGCCAGTTTAAATCATATGAATCCTCTGACAGCAGCATGGTGCAAAGACAATAAGCAAGGTGGTTTAGTGAGAAGGCCTATTGTGTAATATACTGTTGAAGTAGGTCTACTGTTTTTTTTTGTTTTTTTTTTGCTAGGTGGTCAGTGATCTTTATACAGATGATTATTATTGTTTAAGTGGTCCTTGGTCTGAAAAAGTTTGAGAAACACTAACAAATAGTAATATTGCAGTCTATTAAAATAATGCAAACACAAAACAAGAACATCCAAACCATGCACAGAATTAACAATGTCCTCTTTTTGCCAGACGATGCAGACATCTGGCCTACAGATCCTTTGTAAGATGGTGCTGGGATTATTTAGGGAAAAAGGTCTGAGTTGTTGTTTCGGCTTGTGTTGTCCTGGGTATCCGAAGGGCCAACACACAAAACACATTCGTTGGCTGTGATGATTCTATTACATTGCTCATTGCGCTGGGCCATAGGTGGAGCCATCAGGTGTTATTGTGGAGATGTCACTTTCATCCTCCTCCTCCTCTTGATCAACCCGAGGTCTTCTAGCTGGCCTTGGATGAACAGGCTTGATGGGAGTAGAGGTAGCAGGCCCCCATGTTCATGGTGTATCCGAAGTGCTTGTATCAATACTCATACTTTTCATGAAGTATTCTGTTTGGGTACCTAAAGTAAATAAATGTGTATTCCTGTCAAGTTACAAGATACTAATAGTACACAGGACATTCACTATCTCATACAAAACTGTACTGGCACAATGGAAACAAAAAATATTTTAGTGACTGTGGTAAGGTGTATGATGTACTAAGTAGCACACCCACAAGAAGACATTCAGTAATATCAATTATATCTGTTATGCAATTCATGGGTTTCATCAGGTCCATTTACACAGGTGTATTAATCAAGCACCATGCAGTCTGCATTCATAATCGAGGTACTTGATTTTATACACCTGTGGAAAGTGACCTGATGAAACCCATGCATTGACTTTCCCAAACATTGACGAGCACATAAGAACCTGTATTAGCCTACTAGAAAAAGACTTCTAGAAACTAACTAGCACAACAATAAAAGTTAGATCACAAACCTTTGCTTCTAGCGTGATGACCTAATGTACTGTAGGCTAGAAAGCTGTGTAGCCCAACATGAGGATGTGCTCTGGAAGACATACAAAACACTAAGTAAACAGCAAGTAATCAAACAAAACATCATTGTAGGCCTACTACATTAGACTGAAGTGTAAATACCTGGGCTCTAGTGATAGCAACTTAGCCTAATAGTGCACGGGTATTGTCTTTTTGATTTTCCCTGTTTAGACTAGAACAATACCAGTCCTTAGTTGAGCATAAGATATTGTTGCCAATATTATTATTTGTGGTTTAACGCTTAGGTTAGAAGATTATAGGTTCAACAAGCTAAATCTCTGGGTAGTGTGGTCATACAGTTTCTTATGAGTGTAGCTACACCAGGCACGTAACTGAAGCATTCCGTTCGCGTTGCGTCTTCTGCAACAATTAGCTTCCAATAGGTCTAATCCAGTGTTTCTCAAAGTGTGGTCCGGGGACCACTGGTGGTCCGCAAGCTATCCCAAGTGGTCCGCGAGCAGACGTGGGAAAATAATATAGATGAGTTGTTTACAATATTGAACCAACTTGTATGTAAATCCAAACAGTTCTGCAACACTGTCTACTGTATGTAGTGTAAATCATATAAATCTTCTGACACAATAAACAAAGTGCAAAGACAATAAGCAAGGTGGTTCAGTGAGTAGGCCTATTGTGTAGGGTATTATACTGTTGAAGTAGGTGTAATCTTTTTTTTTTTTTTAGCTAGGTGGTCCGTGTGTTTCTTTTTTATTGGTTAAGTGGTCCTTCATCTGAAAAAGTTTGAGAAACACTGGTCTAATCATTGGAAGTAGCTACACCTGGCGCGTGGCCTGTAGGCTACGTTCAAAAAAATAGACCATTCCTCTAATGGATTTTACCAGAGCCCTTCCTATTAGACATTCTCTGATTTTACACGTCGCGAACAGAACACTTCAGTTACGTGCCTGGTGTAGCTTCCTGTAATATAGGCTAGCCTAAGCCTAGCTTGTGCCCTTTTCATGCATGCTAACGTGAAGAATATGAACTTGCTATTTTGTAACAGTCTTTAGGTGGAAAAGTTTGTTTGTACTTACAGCCTGTGAGCTGGTGGTCGATCGTCGTGACGTACAGGTCCAGGTTTTCAGAACATCGATGCAAAACCACTTTCACAACTGTAGGCAGGCACAGTGAGTGTGGTCGAAATGATTGGAACACAGAACTAATGTTGCACTATACTTCGGTGGTGGTGTTCCAATGATAAATTCCAACCATTTCTTCCTCAACTCTTCTTTTTAAGGCAAAACATGCTACATTGATGTGTTATTGCCACAAATAACACAGGCACAAATTTGCTCCGCCATGTTAGCAACTTGCTGTTAGCTCCTACTAGCTGCAAAGGGGGACAATCTCCTGGCAAAAATAATTGTTTTCCCTGCGGCGTCACAGGGAAGGGCTTTTTCTGATTCTCTTGTTTTTCCGTGTATTTTCTTTCATTGGCTAATGCGGGCAATGGGGGTAGAAGATCATTTTCACGTGCAGCATGCATATGCAACTTGGAGTGAGCAATAGTATTTCAAAAGGAACAAGTATTAAACGGTTTCTCGGTGAATGAGACCTTTAATTATGATAGGAGGAAGCAAAGAAGTTGACGTGTGGCATGAGGTCTTGTAAGATCTGTGGCCAAAAGCGAAATCGGACGCACAAAGTGGGCAGAGGCGGGCCGAAGTTAATTAATAAGAGATAGATAGATAGATCAGAATTTAACACTGGTTGCATGTGATTGGTTTATTCAAATTCACGTCACATCATTCACACTTTGTACATGAAATTGCTATAAACATGCGTGCTTTGTGGCTTCTTGAATCTTCACATTACAGAAAATAACTATACATAAATAGCATACAGGATTTGTATCTCAATTATATACATACTCATTCAGAAAAAAGGGATATAGTACTTGACAGAAATCCACCCCAAACACCAAGCTCATTTATGGGTTTGCATGCATAACTACCACTAGGTGGGAGTGTTGCATCAGTGAGCTCCCTGATGCTGTGTAATAACTGGACAGAGGATGCCACATGTGGAAAGAGAGCACACTGTCTATAACTATTGTAGATGTTCATACCATGTGAAATCTAGTAAAATACACACCCAAGCTGTAGTTTACTATATGCCATGATTTACAGAATGGCGTTGGAGTAAAGTGCATCTAGGTGTTTCATCAGGTTTATTGGTCTAATTGAATCATAAGCAGAGATATTAAGACTGAACTAAGTTAACCCTTAAACACCATAATGACTGCACATTAACAGCACATTAAACTTTTGATACTGTGTATCAGGCACTTTTTATACCAGGCCTACTTCATCAGTTCATGACATAACCACATAGTACTAGTTAGTGTGAAGTCAGAATGAATCTGATGTGTCATTATTCTGACAGGTCCACAACCCAAAGGGAAAATATCTGTCCCATCACTTAGCCACTCTAATAGAACACCCCAAACAGTCAGCTCTTGACAACACTGCTTTATCTAAACAAGGCACTACTGTATTTATATACATGCATTTACTCATGTATATGTCTATTGGTACTCGACCTGGGTACCAGAATGAAATTAATATTTTATGGATGATACTTGGATACTGTGGAGTAGGGCTTGAATAACAATTCACAAAAGCCACAACTCTTCACTTTAATAATTCTTAAGAGTGACGCCTGAGACAAGTTATCCTTCTCTACACCCGTTCTCTGTATTTAATAACAGTGCATGTCTTTCGGAAAGCCAGCCAATGGAGTAGCAGTCAGTTTCTCGCCATCAGATTGCCTCCTTTATAATTTACATGCCTTTCAAGTCCTTATGTGTTTTACCACTAGCAACCCCCTCTCTGTAATTTCAACCCTCCGTCCTCTACTTCCCAAGTGGAAGATGGCAGCTGCCTGGCGATCCTTAGCGTATCAGGACCAGTTGCATCTCAGAGTGGGCAGTTCTTTGGGTTCATATCAGACACTGATATATTATTTATTATTATTATTATTATTATTACTATTATTATTATTTATTATTATTGTTATTATATGTGGCTGATTGATAAGTAAATGCCTCCCCTGTCATTCGGATAGCATAATAACAGCATTGTTTCAAAAGTGTCTAAAGTCTTTGCACAGTACTGTATCTCTAGGTTCAACAACAAACGCAACCACAAGAGCCTTGGCTGCTTACCTCTCCACCTTCTTCTCTGCCTCCATTTGGAAAGAACTGAATGAACTCAACCTGAATGAACTAACTATCTCTCAGTGGCTGACACAGTTCATACAATTGTCCGGTAAACAGGTTTCTTGTCTGCTATTATGAAGAGATTGTATGGTGCCTGCACACGTCATACGGTTAACACACCAAGGCGAAAAGCATAAATGGACTCACTGAATTACGTCTAATGAAGCCATTAGTTCATCAGAACATGTGCAAGGTTACTGAATGATTTTCAGTAAATGATTTTCTTCAAGTGTTCATGAGGTTTTCATTAGTGTGAATGTCTGTGTGTGTCTGTGTTTGCCTATGTGTGTGTGTGTGTGTGTGTGTGTGTGCTTGTGCTGAACTCCACACCAGTCAATTTACAGCACAACATGTGCACAGACAAGGAAAGTCATTACAAGATTCATACACACGCATTGCTCTTTTTAGTCACTGAGGGAGACCCGGGTCTGGCTTTAGCACCCGGAGCTAAAGACTCAAGGATAGATCAATGTCAGGCTGAATAGGACTGAATGCCATGTTGGGTGGGAGAGAGAGCGAGAGAGAGGCTCGAGGCGTGGAAAGTCATATTGGGATGTCTGGCCAGTGTGGTGCAGGCTCATTTCATGAATTCTTTAATGTGCTAAGTCAAACTGGTCCCCAGTGCCCTCTGCTGCCTGCCAGTCCCGAGTAATTGCAGAGTGTTTCCGGTGTGTGTGTGTGTGTGTGTGTGTGTGTGTGTGGTGGTTCCTCTCAAAATGACCTCCTATCCCCTCTCCTCCTCACTGGGAGGCTGTACGTGGAGTCACAGGGAGAGCAGCATGATGGAGGCCTGGCAGAACGTAATCTACAGATGTGTCAGGAAACGCACCTTGGGAGTACCCCCCACTCCACCCCACCCCTCCTCAGATCATTTATCCTGATGTCCAATCACTGCACTCGTAGATCAATATTACAGCCACAGCAAATGGCCAAAAATGGTCGGGCAGAAAGGAAAAAAAAAGTGAAAAGATGAAATACGAGGTCAAAGTCATGGCAGGTAGTTTTTACAACTCCGCCACGCAGATTTACAGCCAGTCTTTCAACAGTCATGCTGTACAGCGAGGAAAACTGCAACCTGGAAAAACGAAACATGATCTTCTCCCATACTCTTATAATAAGAGGGTGGAATCAGCTTGTGTTTCTATGTGAATAATCAGCATTTGTCCTATTTCTTCTTTTTCCACTTTGGCCCTAATCTCTCCCACATTCAGAGTACAGGAGTCAATCTTGTTTAATAATTGGTTTACCCAAATGTCATACTGACCCCACTGTCTGTGATGCCCATGCAACCCTTGATTGATATGTAATCTGGCTATTAAGGCAGGCAATGAAGATGAAGATGACTTCCTCTCCATGTACCTATGACCTCCACCGGAGGCCTCTGGGTAATGAGATTGCAGAGTCATGACCGTCTCCCTCCTTGAGGGTGAATGGAGGTTAGCGTGATCTGCTTTCAAAATTATAGAGAGAGGTATAAAATGGTTAAGTAGCCAAAATCCATGTGTCTGACTAAACACTCTGTGGGACCATCAGGTCATCTAAATACGTAAATATGTCCCTGGAACACAAATGACCAACAGAAAAGCTGGATGTGAGTGATTCCAAAGCAGGTAACCTTTTTTAAGACTCACCTGAAAGTCACGCAAAGTATACATGTTTTGAGGACAAAGTTGTGTCATCTCTGTTTTGGATTCCCGGTTGTCCTCAGGCATATTCGAGTCAACATCATTCAGTACGGAGCTGGGCTTTTAATACTTCAAAGTGAACCACTGCTTGGGTCATGACGTGGAGCCAGAAAGAAAGTTTGAGAGCGTAATTTATGAGAACATTTAGAACAAGGCTGACAAAAGATGGTTTAATCATACAACTACAGACTAGACTGGGAGATGGTCCAGAGGACAGAGAGAGAAGGAGAGAGAGAGAGGAGAGAGAAAGAGAGAGAGAAGGAGAGAGAGAGAGGATGAATGGAGCTTGTTGGGAACATGCCTGCTAGGGAAAGAGATTGTGTTATTTTGAAGACGAATGAGCTTCAGAGCTTTTAGGTACACAAGGAGAGAGCCGGCGTGAGGGAACATCGCATCATTTGATGAGGCCTCTCTGGCGTCTCCTGGGAAATCGCCTCGCTTCTGTCGGTATGACAGATATGCGTTAGCCGCCGACATTCTGTGCCGCGCCACTCCACACCCCACCACAACTCACAGTCCACACAAGCACTCGCTCAATTTGTCCTTGAGGAACTTGTATCAAATACCCATCAATCCTCCGAGATCTGGAGGAGTTATTTTTAGCACTAATTGCTATCTGGTTTGCTGTCCTTTTAAATCGTTTTATTGAGGTGCTTTCTAGACTTCCTAAAATATTTTTTTGAAAAAAGAAGTCATAGAATGGAAATGCAATAGACTAGAAACGTCTCCCAAGATGTTTCTGAGAAAGAAAAGTTGCAGTTCTTGCACTGTGGCTTTTGATTTGTCTTTGAGATGGTCAGATTTACTGTGAGGTGTCAGTGTATAAACAAAGTAGGTCTGCGCACAAGAGCACAAATCTCCTGTCCTCTGATAAACTGCCACAGTTTAGATTTCAATTCCCTTGATTTGTTTTTCTATTTGCTTCGGTGCACAGCAGCCTGTGCAGTGCAGTGTCATTTTATTTCAGTCTGGACTCCGCTCTCAGCCATTTTGCCAGAGACTGACACCACATCCATTTTAACTGACAGCCAGCAAATAGCCTTGCAGCCTCAATTTCCTTCCAGTGGGAGTTCCACAGAAAATAGCAACAGCTCTGGAAAAATCTTGCGCCTCTGGCAAACACAAGTTTATGTGCATGTAACTTTTCTTCTTCTCTGCACTGTCCTCCAAAAGTTTGGAAACCTCAAACCTGTCCAATATGGTTGTGGGTGGGGGTATGATTGAGCAGCACCATCCCATGGCCACAGTCACATATCATGGGCCCTTGAGCAAGGCACCTGACCCCAAACTACTCCCTGAGTGCTGTAAAGAGAGCTGTCCACTGCTCCGTGTGCATATGCTCCTAGTGTGTGTGTGTGTGTGTGTGTGTGTGTGTGTGTGTGTGTGTGTGTGTATACTAACCACGGATGGGTCAAATGCAGAGGGGGAATTTTGTTCAGGATGAAATACACTCAACCTAGATCCTGACAGAGGCCTCCAAAGCCAGACTGTCGGAATGAAAGCCAGGAGAATGGTCATCATCGGAGTCAAAATATACAGTATATATTATCTTATCATCATGTTGGTATAAATCCATAATCCTCCACCCAAAGCACTCAATTCCAATGTCTGCTATCAAAAATTCTTCCAAGTCTGACTTCAGTTAGTTGTAAAGGATTGACACAAGACTGTTCAAGTTAGCAGGACATGCCAACACAGCCCTCTGTATCCTTAAAGGTGTGATTTGTAGGATTGTTACCGAATGTTCTGCAGGCCAAAATAAAAACACTGGTGAACGTTCTCAAGACTACCAGACGCGAGCCTCTTCTGGGTTGCCAGATGTAAGGAAGACTTAGCTAACGTTAGTTGACCTGCAGCTGCTTTAACGTTTCTCCAACCATGACCCAGCTACACATTACGGAAACAGATGAAGTTTAGCATAGGCTACCTGTCGTGGAGAAATATGGCCAGTTCGGCGTCAGACTTGATTCTTTGTTTCACAAAGACGTCACCATCTCAGGAATCTCCTCCGATGTCCACTTAATTTGTTTCTTGTTTTAATTTTGGAAATTTGCCTGCCTCTCGTAGGCGTTCATGACTACAATTGACAGCTGTTGATAGTTGGCCTTTGCTAATTTGGCAACCCAAATAGGAGGACGCGCTAGCCCATTATTATGACCGCCGCGCAGCGCAGTCAGATTTATTTATTTATTTATTTTTTTTCCACATGTCCAAATTTCCGTCAAGGATTCCCGGGACACTGTTAGACCGGGGTACACGAAACTTGGTGGGCATGTAACCCCACATGGATAGCATGGTACCTCCTTTTTTCATTTTGATCTGTAGTCCCCCCGCTGGACTGGACCCCCCTAAAGGAGGGTAGGGCAGACACAGTTTTCTGTGAATATCTTGAGAACCGTAGGGCCTAGGATGACCAATTTTTTGCGTATGTTTGCCTCCAGGGGTCATGTAAACCCATTCCATATGCACACATGTGCGTAAACAGATACACACGCACACACATACATTCACAGTAATCCTACGTATGACACATACTCACACAGTAGACATATATACGCATGCATGCACATGCACACACACAGGCACATAAACAGGCAAACACACAAGCACATGCACGCACACACACCCACCCACACACACATAAACATAAACATGTACACGCACACATGCACACAATTCAAGAATTTCTCAGAATTATGAACAGGCAAGATGGGGGTGGGGTTGTATAAAATGTATATTACATGTGAAATCTATGAACTAATCATGTTTTGGTACTTGTTGTCTAGCAGATACCAGTGAGAATTGAGTGTGCATAATACAATTCAGTGAGACAGTTAGAATCATATATGCCTTTCAGCGTGACTTATTTTTGTGGAAAACATGTGCTGGACTGGGCGGCGGTCATATTTTGTACCGCTCTGCGGTACATCTAGTTAATACGCTATTCTAGAATGAATCGTTCAAAACATAAACGAAAATTCCAAGAGATTCTGCCCCGTAACTCATTTTTTTTCGTTGGTTTTACGGGGTTTTACAGGTTAGAGTAATGTTGTCAAATATGCCATTATTTCAATTCATCGTGTTTCCTTACTCTCTGACAACATATGGTGATCATTTTTGGAATGGTTACAGTTTATTTTCCATTATTTCCTACATACTGGTCCTTTAATGAATCTGGTTGACATCCTATGCCAATATTCAAGTACAGTATTGTTCAATAGAAACGAAAAAGCATTTTTGGAGTAATAGACTTTTCTCTTCCTAGAAGCTGTTAGTGCACATTCAAGTATGTAGTACATGTACTAGTATGTATGTAGCAGAGCCATATAAAGATACCCATATATGGCTCTGGTATGTAGTAATGTAGTGGTTTTCTGTATTAGGTATTGTGAGTGTGGTACATGTTATGGTACTTTGTGGCCATGGCCTTCGGTGTTGTGTACTCATGCACCATTCATCCAACTTGCAGGACAAATTGTGGACTGGTGGTGCTGTTCTTTAGATGTGTTGCTATATCTTGGGAAAAGATCAGGTGGAACAGTTCAAGTTCAAGCTGAGCTCAGTTTTACTTCCTTTAACATTTTCTAAAAGTAATTTCTCTCTTGCAATCTTTTACACCATTTTAGTTTTGGATGAGACTGAGTGCTGTTTGTTGTGACTTGTCTTTTGTGATCCTGCTTGTAAACCAACAACTACCTCCTC
This sequence comes from Alosa sapidissima, assembly GCF_018492685.1. Taxonomy (NCBI): domain Eukaryota; kingdom Metazoa; phylum Chordata; class Actinopteri; order Clupeiformes; family Clupeidae; genus Alosa; species Alosa sapidissima. The sequence continues at coordinate 27,372,254 of NC_055966.1, read as the reverse complement.
AAGCTACACACTGTATAATTTTATTGTTCTTTTTTTCCCCTCAGACAGCTGCAGTATGTGTGATATACTGAAGAACTCTTGAGATGGTGTTGGCTGAAACAGGACAGCTATCATTATGAAGACACAGTGCCCTCCTGTCCTGCGGAGCAGATACCACATAGTGGGCCTAACTGGCCGCAAATGGATTTTCCATTGTGCAGTCCTGTCAGGTTCTTCCCTGCTCGCCGTTTACTGGGAGCATCTGCTGAAGTCGTTTACGGAGCCTAGTGGCACAGGAGACCCTCTTTACAGCAGGGAAGGTGTCAGAATTTTAAGCGTGCCCTGGCTTTATCCTGTTTCCAGAGCTGTTTCCGCGGCGACGATCCCCGAAGGCGCCCTGCCTCATGCGTCCACATCCCGCTCCTCTGCTGAAATAATGTTACATTTGGAGCACTGCGGGGAGCACCAGTCAATTAGAGCTGACAAGCAGACGGACCAGCTCACACGCGATGCACTCTGCAATACACTCCGCAATGCACTCTCTCACACAGGCCGTATGAGTGGGCCGTAGAGACACACACACACACACACACACACAGTACCAGACACACAAACACACACACGCACACAATTTTCCCTTATATTTGGTTCATCCTCTCGAGAATGTGTAGTATGTGTGTGAGAACACACACACACAGACACACACAAATAAGCACACACATGGCACACACACACACAAACCATATTATGGGCTATATCTAGTTGTCCATCAACATGTTTTTACAGTTTTTCAAACAATATTCATGAAATGGAAAATATATTGTATATTGTAATATTGTGTAAATAAAAACAGCAAGCAATGGTGACACTGATGCACCTTTCCCATTCACCAGTTAAAGTGTACGATGCATGAATGACTACTCACATCAGAAGTATGTACTGTATGCATGCATGTAAAAGACATGACTTACAAGAAATCCTAAAAGACTTACATTTGGCTTAAACCAATCAACCCCACTACCTCATGCATCACTACAGGCAGCTCACATTTCCAATTTCTCCATCAACGCAGGTGCCTGTCACTGTATACCGACACACACATACACATAACACAGCAGTTCAATCACTGGCCTAAATGCACAACGCACATTTGATCAAGATCATGGAGCTGAATTCATGCACTGAGCACACTACCGACAGATGTAGGCAAAATGTCTGAATGCTAAATTGAATCTGTCCTGCTGTCAGAAGCATGCCTGGCTGATGCGCACGGTTTCATTTGCATCCACAACCGTCAGGTAACCCCTCCATTTATCATAGCCTAAAACAATAAAGTCTGCCAAAGCCAACTCTGCTTCTCATGCATCAAGCCTAACACTCCCCAAGCAGCGGTGTGCTGCTAACCTGTTTGTGTAATATTTTTATTCATGATGAGCGATTGGTATTCAGATATGTTCCTCTTAGGATAATCCTACCTGAGGCTCTCAGCACATCTGAATTGCTTAAGGTTATTGATGAGAGGGCTAACAGAGCCAGTATTAGAGGTTTCTCTTTGGCTCCGCTAGGCAGATTGCTCCTGCTGTTTTTTTTTTTTTTTTTACTACTTATCAAATGGGTTCAGTGTCAGCTGGAACCCTCTAAAGGTCATTGCAACACAATGAAATTTAATGGTTAAATGCTGTACAACATAATCAAATTTAATCGCTAAATGTGTCTTTTTATTTGCCCCAGGATTACCACATAGTGGAGACATTTTAGCATCTGGAGGCACTGGTGTCTGTCATCTCACACTAGAGTACTTGCAAACCAGCATGTTTAACATTAAAACTTGCTGGGTGGAATTCATTTGACGTCTTAGTTCACCGTTGCTATAATCTAATTACAGTTTTTTGGCATTTCTCGAATCATCATTAACATTTGCACAACAGTAGTGCATTTCTCAAAAATTTTGCACAAGCAATTGTTTGGATTGGTGAAAGCATTTGCTATTTGTTTTTTGCACTTGCTATGTGCACAAGTGACTAGTTGATGTGAAGGTTGAACTAGTAGTTTTGAGAATTCTGATCTGAGAAATGCACCAAAATGACTGAGAATCTTCATCAGCTGTTCTGCCTTTACCTGTATACTGGTTGTCTGATCTTACGCTATACTTAATTGCATCATTATTTCCAAGGGCCAGACAGACAGAAACGCAGACAGACACACACACACACACACACACACACACACACACACACACACACACACACAGGTTGACCCATTAGTCAGTGTTTTAAGTTCACCTGTGTACCGGTGAGGGTTTCAGGGCATGTGGGTCATCAGCACTCTTCTCTCACACACACACACACACACACGCGTACGCGCGCGCGTACACACAGCTCAGCAGTCTGCCCTGAGGCCTGGATGGCATGGCCTGGCGGGCAGATGCCAGTTCCCCGCTCCCTGACACCGCCTCTAGGGTCTGTGGGCCCCTAATAGGCCCCTGTGCTGCGTGACCTTCAGCTCTGCCCCGCTGCCGCCAAACAAGTGGGTTTCTCTGAGACGTCAGTCATATTTGGGGCGCCTTTGGCTGCTGGTGTGCTCACCCCGACAGATTTCTCTCAGGCCACGGGTAATACTCCCATGGGCAGTACTTACGCCATATTTGGATCATCCCAGCTAAACTCCAAGGGCACATGAGGGCCACTGAATATGCTGATGTTTGCACTTCGTACATGCAACTACCTCCTCTCTCTACCGCCATACCACACAGTTTTGGAAGGTGGACATGAATAGTTAGTGGAACAGAATACAACAAATATGAACATAAACACATTTGTGCTTGCTTTTGCTTGAACATCCCCTTTGTAAATGTGAGAGGACACATGTTTTGAATTCATTGTAGTGATTTTCCTCTGACTGAGGCCTTGGCCTCTTGGTGTGTGTGTCTTTGTGTGTTTGTACGCACATGGTGGTGTGTGTGTGTGTGTGTGTGTGTGTGTGCGTGTTGCTTCAGACCCTAAAGGCAATGTCGGCTCTGCGGCGCCTGTGTTTTTGCCATCAGCAGCTTTGAGGATGCTCTGGGAGCCACAGGGGGACTCTTGCAGGTTAATGTTCATACACAGGCCTGTGAGTGCACTGTACACACACTCATGCGCTCCCAAACATACACCCATGCTATGTGCACATACCCACGCAGGCACACGTGTGCAAGCACACACACACACACGCACACACACACACACACACACACACACACACACACACTTGCTGCAGAAAGTACTGGATTTCATGATTAGAATCAAATGGGAAATGGAAAGAATTGTTCTGTACTCATTTATCTCTTAACCCCTCTGATTCCATTACACTCACACACACACACACACACACACACACACACACTCAAATACATGTTATGTCTCTCTTTCTCACATCCCATGTTAATCACCTCCAGCTTCAGCTTCAGCTGATATTGTAAGTCCTGTCCAGTCATGTCCGTGTGCTGCTAACAGTGCTGACTGACTGCCCACCAGGGCCCACTGGACAGGCCCCCTCCTCTGATTTATTACTGGTGACTATTCTACTGTCCACTGGCTCATGGAAAACATCAGACTCGGGGAGGACTTTGGGACCTGATCAAAAGCTGGATCATTTGGGTTGGATCTGGTTTTGCATTCTGAGCTTCTGTCTATGGAGATTTGCTGAGCCCAGAATCAAGAGAAGACATATGGTTAGTTAGTTACATAGATAGATAGATAGATAGACAGACAGGCAGATATATACTGTATATATATAGATAGATAGATAGATTATAGATACATAAATATATAGACTATCTAGATAGATAGATAGATTGAAACTGAATAAACAAAGAACAGAACAAATAGGCTTTCTTATGGAGTGTAGGCTGCAGCACTCCTTGGTGTGTAGGTGAGAAGCTGAACCAAGGGTAAGTGAATTCTCAGTTATTCCCCCCCCCCCAGCGTGAGGTAGCACACCGTTGCCATGCTAACGTATGTTGGATTTAAGCCGGCAGGAACACTAAAGCACTTCAGTGTGGTTGTAGTAGAGTAGAGTGTGTTTGTAGATGTCTTTGTGTTTATGTGTGTGCGTGTGGTGTGTGCATGTTCATGTGTGTATGCATCTGTGGTAACGTGATGCATATCTGTAGACAGTTTGATTTATTGTCCACTGGGGATGTGCATGTCTTTGTATGAAGCTGCCATAGTGAGGGATTGGTCCGCCTGGCATAACTTCTCATGGGAGACAAGAGTTTGATGTTCCTCCTCCTACACAGACAGACACACACACACACACACATACACACACACACACACCAGAGTTTACTCCTCATGCATACAGGAGCCACACACACACAGACACACACATGTGGATACAGATGCACAGAAACCCATCTCACAGGAGGCTCCACACCTCTTTGTGAAGGAGAGCACTAAGTCTCTTGTAAACATTAGTCAGTCTGATAGAGTGTTGGCAGAGTTTCTCACCAGGCTCCTACAGGGGGGCAGCGTCTCTAGAGAGCGAACAGCGGCAGCTTCTCGGGAAAACATCTCTGACCAAATTCTTGCACAAATCTGCACAAAGAATATTTTCATTTCATTTCATGGACCTTGCCATCATACTTAAAACATCTGGACCACACTGTGTCCTCCCTGAACAAATTGTAATACCTGGCATAATAGAGAAGGCTACTCACTTCAGAAGAGATTCAGTTGTGATGAAGATGCACAGGATCTTTTAAAAAAAATGAAATGATGAATTCGAGTCTGGAACTGAAGCATTGTAGTACAGTGGCCAGATTTTTACCTGAATCGTTCAGTTTTTGCAGAAAGCACGAAACTTGGTACAGGTATCGTACTACCCCTAGTGATCAAAAATTGAAATGGACCCCAACACATAGCGCCCCCTAGTGGCCCCTATCTTGACTTCAAATATGGCCACCAAAATATGCCCTTTTTTCTACATTTATAATGCTATGCTGCTTTTAACACATAATATGACGTGTCTATAGCCATCTTTCAGCATTATGAAATACATAATGAGACAATCATGCATAATTAAAATGGCAGACATGTTAGATTTTAAGGAAGTAGCCATACATTCAGTCCTTGGGTGTGCTTTGTGGTGGAAACACCAAAAGCTGAAGACAGGTAAAGTTGAGTATCGTCCGCATAGCAGTGATGATCAAATTCATGGGAGCGAATGGTCTCACCCAAGGTAGTGTGTAAATAGAGAAAAGTAGGGGCCCTAATACTGATCCCTGAGGCACACCTGTGGTGAGGTCATGTGCCCTTTAAGGTAGGATTTAAACCAGTCAAGGGCTTTCCTAGACATCCCAGTTCAGATAGTGTAGAAAGGAGAATGTCATGGTTAACAGTATCGAAGGCTGCAGATAAGTCTAGTAGAATGAATACTAATGACTTAGCAACTTAAATGAAGACTTAGCTACTCTCAATGCTTCGGTCACAGACAGAAAAGCAGTTTCAGTAGAATGACTCTTGAGGGTCTAGCAGGTTGTTCTGATATAGTAAGTCCAAGACTTGCTTGAAGAGCACTTTCTCCAAAAACTTTGACAAGAAAGGAAGAAGGGAGATAGGTCTGTAGAAACAGGAATGGTTTTAGAGGTGGTGGCAAATGATACGTTTTCCATCTTTATCCTCCTTGACTGATTTTTCTCTAGTTTCACATTTGGCTAGGGTCAGCATAAGCCAGTACCTGGAGCCTAAAAACATTGCACAGGTAGTCCAATTCCAGAATGGCACACCGATACGTTCCATTGCCAGAAGGATTGCTGTGTCTCCAAGCGCAGTCTCAAGAGCATGTAGGAGATTTCAGGAGACAGTTGCTCTAGGAGAGCTGGGCAGGATGGTAGAGGGTCCTTAACCCAGCAGCAGCACCAGTATCTGCTCCTTTGTGCAACAACAAACAGTAGAAGCCCTGCCATAGCCCTACAAAATGACCTCCTCCAGGCCGCTGGTGTGAATGTCTCTGACCACACTGTCAGACTTCATGAAGGTGGCCTGAGGGCCCGATGGCCTCTGGAAGGACCTATGCTCACTGCCCAGCACCGTGCAGCTCAATTGCCAGTTGCCATAGAATACAAAATTGGCAGGTTCACCATTGACGCCCTGTGCTTTTCACAAATGAGACCAGGTTCACCCTGAGCACATGTGACATCTAAAAATGTCTTGGAGAATGTAATGCTGCCTGCAACATCATTCAGCATGACTGGTTTAGTGGTGGGCCAGTGATGGTCTGGGGAGGGATATCCTTGGAAGGACGCACACACCTCTACAGGCAAGAGAACTGCACCCTCACTGCTCTTAGGCATCAGGATGAAAACTTCAGACCCATTGTCTGACCCTGTATTGGTGCAGTGGGCCCTGAGTTCCTCCTGGTGCACAGCAATGGCTGGACACATGTAGTGAGAATGTGCAGGCAGTTCCTGGAGGATAAAGGCATTGATACCATTGACTGTCCCCCCACACTCCCCTGACTTAAATCTGATTGAACACACGCTGGGACATTATATTTTGGCCCATCCAACAGGTTGCACCACCGACTCTCAGGGAGTTCAGCGGTGGCCATGTCCACATCTGGGAGCAGATCCCCCAGGACATCATCTGCCGTTTCATTAGGAGCATGCCCCGATGCCATCAAGCATGTCGGGGCCATACGAACTACTGAGTACCATCATGAGTTGCTGCGCTAAAATTCAAGCAAAATGGACTAGCTTGCCGCGTAATTCTTTCCACTTAGATTTTCGGGGGGTCTTTGAATTCAGTCCTCTGTGGATTGATCATTTTCATTCCCAAATAACGAAGTGGCATCCTTTTGTTCCTAACATATTACCCAGTCCATATCAGTTTCAATCCTACCTCACAGGATGCTCGTTTAATGTATCATAGCTTGGACAGCTGTCCAAGACAGATGACACACAGCTTTATCTGTTCTTTCCACCTGATGACCCCTTGGTCTCGGCACGGATCTCGGATTGCCTCTCAGACATATCTGCATGGATGAAGGCACACCACCTCTAGCTAAACCTCTCAAAAACCAAACTGCTGGTCCTCCCAGCTAAACCTACTGCTCCCACCTACTCGAATGCCCTCATACAGGCATATATGCTACCCCCCGATCGTTGCGCTCTTCAGACAAACATTGTCTAGCTCTGCCACCGGTACGCTCAGGTCAATCCAAACTTTTTTCATCTGTTGTTCCTCTTTGGTAGAACGCGCTACCAGTTCCTACTAGAGCAGGGACATCCCTCTCCATCTTCAAAAAACTCCTGAAGACCCAACTCTTCAGAGAATATCTCCTCTCATAGCACTACTTATAACTAGCTAATTCTAGCACCTGACTTGACTATATAAAAACAGCACTCACTGATGCACTTTTCCCTATTGTACTCTACCTTTTTGAATCGTTTTAAATTGTTCTAGAATTGTTGATAGAATTGTTTTAAAAGCGTTAAACTGTTTACCAGGGTGTAAGTTGTATTGATGATGTAGGTAGTTACTTCAATTAACCAAAATATAGAATAATTGGCTTATTTTCTTACACATAGTGGCCATATTGGAATCTTAACAGATTATACTTGATGCCTCGTATATTATTAAGGTTGTCATGTGATAAAATGACTGTTCAAACTTTGAAATTGTTTTTGAATTATATTTCTATCATGAATAACAATAGAGATGGACTATATTTTCACATTTGGTATCCGCCATATTGGATTTCAAAATGGCCAACATCAAGTTTGTCTGGAAATCATTTCAATAGCTTCCTTGACCCTAAAAATTGAGGGCCAGATGTGCTAACGCTTTTGCGCCCACTTCAGGCGTATTTGTTTCACAATGTGCGTGTAAAATCATTGCGAGGTTTGTACAAACAGGCCACAAAGATGTTAAAGCGCAAACTGCCTGTCGCGGGAGCTGAAAAGGGCACATTGTGTTTTTCGTGTCATGCTTATGCATTCATGGGAGGATCAAGAGGAAAGTGGGTGTTTAGCGTAAAGAGATTGGAGGGGAAGCGTAAATAGCGCCTAATTATGTATTCTGCGATGTACAAAGACTGCTGTGAAAGCGCAAGTCTATCCTGCACCTAAATACTTCCGCCTTGTAAAAGCAGGCGTTAATACAAATTGAAGTTCAGTGCTCAATAAGAGAACAGAATCACTATTTAGAACACCAGTTTTTTAATTATACATTTCCACCCCTATTTTGGAGTTTTTCCTCGAAATTGCACACCGCCTACTTAAAATGGCCCTGTTGCCACATACTTTGACTTACAATCAAGTGCCTGACCTCTTTGGAAAGCTAAGGCCTTGTAGAATTTTGTGGTACCAATAGATTGACTGTGTGATGAACTATCAGAGAGTGGCAAAGGGTAGAATGATAGTTTTTTTTATAGGCGGTTATGCACATCTCTAGAAATGACCACATTCTGCCCTCTTGGTCACTTATTTTCTCTTGAAAACACCACTGAGGCCCACTACCAGGTCTTGTGAATCTGTATGTCAAAGTAGATCCTTATAGGATGAAGTATGACTGTGTGGGACCCATATTTGTGTGGGCATACACATGCGTTTTGCTAAGTGTCCATTTGGAGACTCCAAAAGGACCTTTGGTTACCCAAAACTAAAACTCTTCCTATACAAGAACCCCTTTATGCAGAACCATGATCTTGGTGTCAAATGAAAGGTTACAGTCTGTGTCTCATGATGGAGTGATCCCTGGAGAGCTTTGCAGTGGCTGTGCCATACATTTAGAGATGCATTATCTGACCTGGAACTCTTACTTTTGCTCCAACACCTTTGAGATTTCCATGAAAAAATGACAAACAAGGTAATGCAGCAAACATTTGTATTATAAAATGAAACAAAGGTAAAAATAGTAAATATTATTATCTCCCCCTTCCTCTGCCTCTCCCCCTGCTTCTTGCAGCACCCTTTCCTCTTTGTGTCCCACTGGTCTCAGCCACCGGCTCCTCTTCCTCAGACACAGGATCCTCAGCTCTTGATGTTTTGCTTGGTGGGACCCAGTCTTCATTGCTGTCACTGAAACAATTGTACAGATGGAAGTTAGACTCAGACCCACTAAAGTATATGAAAACCCTTCCCAACAACTTATACAAATTATATAAATGTGTGTACTCAGGTCACACCTCCCCTGCACTCTTTTTTACACAAACACACACACACTGCATTCTCACCTAACTCCCCTCCCCCAGATACCAGAACTATTCACACCTCCCCCTGCACTCTCTTTTACACACACACACACACACACACACTGCATTCTCACCTAACACCTAAAAACTATGCACTAAACATTACAAAAGCAAACGAAACTGTATCTGTAACTGTATATGGATATAAGTAGTATACTCACAGCTCGAAATCAGGGTCCTTCCCAGCTAAAAAGTTGTGCTCCTCCTCGGAGTCGCATTCGGAGAAACTACTTTCGGCTCCTCCAGATCATCGATGTCCTCTGGTTCAACATGTTTCGTTTTTGCTTGTCTTTTTGGCATGTTTTTACAAACAAAAACCTTCAAAAACTGCCTCTTGCTTGTTCAGTAAAACACTTCCAAAACACTGCTTCGGTGACTATGTTTACGCATCTGTTTTACGCATTGAATTTAGCCGACAAGGAAGTAGAATGTGACGATGTGTCACATGTCTAAAGAAAGCTCTCCTCATTGGCTACACAGACATCTAGGTCCCATCTCATTGGCTCAATCAGACGCAGCGCTATTGCCATTCAAAGACTGGTTGTCAGATTCATCGCTTACGTGACTCATTGGCTTTGATGGCATCTATCTCGACTCTCATTGGTCCTACAGACATGTAATTGGTATCGATGGAATCAGAAGAGCCTCGTGAACACGCAGAGTACCGTGAATCCAGCGACAATAATGGAAGTAGAACCGAAATATATGGATTTCCGCGAAAAATAAGTTTTTACTTCGCTTCTTTTCGTATGCATCTGTTTTGTTTGTACTGGCGTGTACAACTACTCAATATATTGGCAATAAAACAATGTAGATATTTTACATCTATGGATTCTTACGAAAATTTCAAGACCAAGCATGCTGGGCTAACTTATTGGTACGGCCATACAGACAAGTGACAAAGTATGAACGCAGCAACTTTGGGGGGTGGTGGAGGGGGGTATTCTGATATGTTATATATCGGGATAAACTTATATTTTACACACAAAATATATGTTAATTCATGGAAAGCTTTACATATATCGATTCTTGAGATTCTCAGCTTTAAAATGGTATATAGCATGACTATGGTAGTTCATGATAAGGTGCAAAAAAATGCATGGGGGTTGTTGGGGGGAGGTGGGGGGCACTGTATTTGTCCCGAATTCGGGTCACTATTAATGTACTGGTTAAGTAGTACTATCAAAAGCAACTTTCGTTGGCCTTTCGAATGTTTTACTTTCACTTTCACGTCATTCACTTAAACTTTCCTACTTGCTAGATTTGACCAATCTTCCATAGCCTACGTGCACAAGTAGTTTGAGTAGAACTACTGATCTTCATTATCTCTCTGCTTGTTGACATCTTATCATGTATTTCATGATCGCTAAACGTTTGATTCTTTTTAATGTTGTCATCAGTTAACTTCATTCAACTGCAAGCTCTGCCGTTCAGTTGCGGACGTTCGTAAATTGCGGTAATGGGCGGAGAAAGGCAGAGAAAGGCGCAGTTTACACTTTGGATTGAAAGTTTGATAAATACGACGGAAACTTGGGTCTTATTGCATTCGCAATCTGCGGCTTGTCCGTGGCGCTGATAACGCTACCAGTGTTTCCCCTACAGTGTATTTAACAGCGGCGCAGCGCCGCCGCTGGATTTTCAGCGCCGCTGCAACATAATATCACGAGATTCACTTAACACACTGTAAAAGCACAACGGCCAACGTCATCTCGAAATTGTTTTCTGAAAGTCTTGAGTAAGTTAAGTGCATCAAATCCGCACTTAGCCTCTCATTATTCAGGACATATATGCGGCATGATGTGTCAGGTGATTACAAGCCCAAAGACAAGTCTGCAGCCCATATGGCTAGCCTACGTTCTGAACACGGTTACATTGTTTAGCTATCCGACTGATGGGGTCTTGCTCCGCCACAGTGTAGCCTATGGTGTCATCGTTCACTTGTAGGTTACACAATAAATAGCCTACTTATAGGCCTGGTGACAATAAAAAATGATATTAGTTATATTTCATCACGAAGCTGTTTGTATGCTGTGAATTCGCTTGTAGCCTATGCCATATGTTAAGCTTGAGCAATTCCTCTGATCCAAAGCCTGCTTTGACACATTGACACTAATGTGAAACATGCATCCTCCTCTCCTAGCCTACATCAAATAAAAGAAACCAATTCATGATTACCGAAATGAATTTAACATGGGGGGAAAAAAGTTTGTTGCGATTTAGCCTACTGTTGTGATGCGGTTCTTTCTGCTGATTGGATTTACGTCCGGTGTCGTCAACTCTGAGAACTCTTGCTCCGGCTGACAATTTTATCCAGAGAGCTGATTTCCCAAAGATGAGCCTCCATCAACATTCAACGACAAATTATTAAAACGTAAGTAATGCAATAGAGTAAACCAATGTGCTACAAGGTGTATGGTCTTAACGTTAATTGTAGCCTAGACTTGTAACGTTAGCGTAGGGCTACATGTAATGTTTGCATGGGAAAGCTAGGCGAACACAGTCTAGGCCTGTTTAAACTTTCTGATAGTTAAAGGAAATATGAGCATATGTTGGCATATACGTATAGCCTAAATTCTGTCCACTTAGCTATAATAGGCTATCACAAACAGACCTTTTCTACGTTTGCGGCATTAGACATAGGAGCCTACATTCTCTTATCAGAAAGACGTGTTCTCATAACTTCAGCGTTCTCTTGACGGTGAGACGAACGGTCGCACTTCAATCAAGTAACCTTGGTCCTTTTCGAGTTAATTGTGAGTGAGTTGTATGGTAACTGTGGGAGTGATGTAGAAGAAAAGTGAGTATTTACTTTTTTATACGTGAGTTTGTTGTTTTGGGACTGAGAAATAGACTACAAGGAGAGCATCTGGCTACGTGCATGCGTGTCAGCATTAATGGCCCCCCAACAATTCAATTCAATTACCAAAGAGCCTTAGAGATGTTCTTTGAAAAGCCCAGAAAAATTAAGTGCTCGCAGATTGGGTGTGGCCTTTGCCATTAAGACAAATTTAAATAAATTGTAAATAATCTTTTTCTGGGTTGTGCCATTTCATTTTTCTTCTATCATTTTTAACCAATAATGTAAAAGAAAGCTGAAAATGTCCACAAAAGAAACACGAAGGTATGATATAAAAAAAAAAGAAAGAAAAAAAAATGGTAAAGCACCGCTGCTGGAAAAATTTCTAGGGGAAACACTGGCTACGTTCGCAAATGTACGTACATCTGGCCCTGAGTGTTAGAACTTAAAATACTTTTTTACCTTGTTTAATTTTAAAGTTGTATCAACAATTCTATTAAGAATGGTAGCCATATTTGAATTCAAGATGGCAGCCACTAGGGGGCACTATGCGTTGGGGTCAATTTTCAGTTTTGGTAATAATAATAATAATAATAATAAAGCTTTATTTGTATAGCACCTTTCATACACAGAATGCAGCTCAAAGTGCTTTACATTTGAAGCATGTAACACAATAGTAGTCAGTCATTATCAATCACTTTTCTTTGCTGTTTATGATATGCTCAGCAACATATCAAAAATATAGAAAATGACGTCATAAGACTGGCAGCCTTAACCCTCTTACCCCCCACAAGCACGCCATATGGCAACTGTGGCAAGGAAAAACTCCCATATTCCAGGAAGAAACCTTGAGCAGAACCTGACTTAATAGGGGGAGCCCATCTGCTTCTGGCTGGCTGCGCCCTCCAATAGTAGCAGATGTAGAATAATCTGAAAATGTAGTCTACAGGATAAGATGAGTTAACTAAAAGCTTTCCTGTACAGGTATGTTTTCAGATCTTTTTTAAAAATATTTACTGAACTCGCCTGCTTGATGTACAGAGGCAGGGTGTTCCATAGTTTGGGGGCATAATGGATAAACGCAGCTTCTCCACTTTGTTTGTGGAGCACTTTGGGTACGATTAAAAGATTAGAATTGGATGATCTAAGTTTCCTTTGTGGTTGATAAGATATTAAAAGCTCAGAGATATATGAAGGTGCTATGCCATTCAGAGCTTTGTAAGTAATTAACATAACCTTAAAATCAATTCTATAGGAAATAGGGAGCCAGTGCAGTTCAGCCAACACAGGGGTGATGTGTTCTCTCTTCTTAGTCTTAGTTAAAAGTCTAGCCGCAGAGTTCTGTATGAGTGCCAATTTCTTTAGATGTTTTTTGGGAAGACCAGTGAAAAGTGCATTGCAGTAGTCTAACCTGCTAGTGATAAAGGCGTGAATTAGTTTTTCTGCATCTTGTTGAGTTAAAAAGGGCCGCACTTTGGCAATGTTTCTCAAGTGGAAATAGGCTGTCTGAGTAACTTTACTGATATGGGGCTTAAAACTTAACTCTGCATCTAAGATGACACAGAGGCTTGTTACTTTTGGTTTGACCTGGTGTGCCAAGTTCCCCAGATTACTAAGAATAATATCTCGCTTTAGTTTTGGTCCAACCAGAAGTACCTCTGTTTTGTCATCATTTAGTTTCAAAAAGTTTTTGCTCATCCACTGATTAATGGAGGTTAGGCATGCAGTGAGGGAGCAAAGGCCATCTGGGTTAGTTGGCTCAACAGAAAGATACAATTGGGTATCATCTGCGTAGCTGTGGAAGTTTACATTATGTTGACTTATGACGTTTCCCAATGGAAGCATATATAGAGAAAATAGCAGGGGACCAAGGCAGCTCCCCTGGGCCACACCAAAAGGCAAGTCATGTTTTTCAGATACATGATCTCCTAGACTGATATAAAAATCTCTGCCAGTAATGTAGGTTTGAAACCAGTTTAGAGCATTATCAGAGAGACCCACCCACTTCGCAAGGCGGTGAATTAGGATGCTATGATCAATGGTGTCAAATGCCGCACTCAAATCCAGAAGAATAAGGATTGAGACTTTGTTTGAGTCGGTAGCTAGTCTGAGATCATTGACTATTTTTACTAGAGCCGTTTCTGTGCTGTGATTTGATCTAAAACCTGATTGGAATTTTTCAAGGATACTGTTTTCGTTGAGGAAGGTATTTAACTGATTACAAACAACTTTTTCAAGTACTTTGCTCAAAAACGATAGATTTGATATAGGCCTGTAGTTGCTCAGATTGGTATGGTCAAGATTTGACTTTTTAAGTAAAGGTTTCACAACAGCGGTTTTAAAAGCAGTTGGAAATATACCTGTTTCTAATGAGGTATTTATTACCTTGAGAAAAAAGGGAGCTAAGCCATCATATACTTTTTTGAGGAATGTAGTAGGGATTGGATCTAAAACACATGTTGAGGAGCCGGTTTGAGTTATAATTTTACCAAGCTCAGATTGAGTAATAGTGCTAAAGGACCTTAATTTTGGGGGGCTGTTTTTGGGTGTACTATCAAACATATTACTTGTGTTACCAATAGCCTCCCTTATAGAAATGACTTTGTTTTTGAAGAAGTCTGCAAATTCTTCGCATCTTAGAGAGGATGCCTGACTGAGTGTATCAAAAGGTGTTTGATGCAATAGCCTATCAATGGTAGAGAACAACACCCTAGAGTTTCCACTGTTTTCAGCAATTACCTTAGAGAAGTGGTTCCTCCTCTCATTCCGAATAGCTCTATTATAATTTGCAATTTTTTCTTTTAGAATGGCACGGTGAACCTGTAACTTAGTTTTTCTCCATGTTCTCTCAGCTTTCCTACATGATCTTTTTAGATCATGGATATTTTCGTTCATCCAAGGTGTCAGTTTGCTACAGGGCCTTTTTTTAGTCTTTAAGGGTGCCACTCTGTCAAGCAGAGCGCCTAATTCACGATTGAGAGCCTCTACCATTTGATCAATGGGATGATGTAAAATATCTAAATTTATGGAGTCTATAAGAGCTATGAACTGCTGTTCTGCTCTAATGTCCAAGAGTCGCGATTTGATTGCAATTTCGGGATGAATTTTTGGAGTATGTAGTACAATATTAAAAGATACACAATGATGATCAGACATATTTATATCATTTACTGATAAGTCTGTGACTTCTATCCCTCTGGAAATGACTAGATCGAGGGTGTTGCCAAGGTTGTGGGTGGGTCCTGTAACATGCTGCTTTAGCTCTAAACTGTCCAACACATTAAGGAACTTACTGGCTTTAGCATCAGTTGTCTTATTGACATGAATATTGAAGTCGCCATTTACAATTATCCGATCATAGCTAGTGATGATGAGCGACATAAGTTCAGAAAACTGGTCGAGAAAGCCAGTCCATAGTTTAGGAGGTATAAGGTTAATAGAAGTACAGCTGGGTCAGCCTTCAGAGTGAGGGCAATATACTCAAAGGAAGCGAATTCGCCAAAGTTGACTCGTGTGCAACTATATTTGTTTGAGAGAATGGAGGCAATTCCACCACCTCGTTTGCCTTGTCTAATTGAGTGGAAGAAATTATAATTTGGGGGACAAGTCTCAACAAGAACAGCTTCGCTGTCTGAAGTCAGCCAGGTTTCAACAAGAAACAGAAAATCCAATTTTTTTTCACTAATAAAATCATTGATTGCAAAGGTTTTGGTAGTAAGTGCACCTATATTTAGTAAACCCATGTTAGCTGAAAATGCCTCTGGCTTTTGAAGAATATGCTGAGGTATGGAAAGAATATTTGTTAGGTTTCTAGTTTTAAATTTGTCTTTTCTTTTTACTATACGTTGGGTAGAAATCAACGTTGGAATAGAACTATAAGCATAAGTCATGCTATTGCATGACACAGCTTGATCTATGGTAGTAGTATTGTATGTTACCCTGCAGAAAACATTCTCAGACTCATCCACATGTATAATGCCATTCGAATCAATACCTGGGGGGCGTGAATCTGTAATATTTTCTACAGAATGTCAATGTCTCAGTAGTATGTAGTTGGTAGTAGTATAACTGTGCCAAGTTTCATGCTTTCTGCAAAAACTGAACGATTCCGGTGCTTAGCCGCTGTACTATTGGGACATCACATGATTTTGGGGCACATTTCAACTGATATAGGGGGGAAAAGGCCTCTGCACACAATTGGATAGACCTAACCAATCACAGCAATGAAATAGCTTACCGTGAATCCTGCAGAGAACAGTCAGGTGTTCAGGTCACATGAATGAAATAGGCACTGTTGCTCATCAAATTGTATAAAGGCCGCCCCGATGATTCTATTGGTCCGCATAAAGGCTTTATAAAGGCTTGTCAATGGAGCAAGTCCAGACTGAATTTCTGACTTCAAAGTTTGTGGGTCAGGTTACATTTAGCTGGCTTCCTGGCTACCACAACGGAACGGAATGAGATTGTATTGGCATATTAAGTACATTTGGGGTGGATCAAGTGCTGGTGTTTACGCTAGGCATATGCCTGTGTGTGTACACGTCTGTGTGTATTTGTGTGGCTGTATTTGGAGGGGGCAGGGCAGTATTTTTCAAACAGTACCCTTAAGGTCAGTACTGTCAGGGGAACAGGGAGAAGGGTGGTCAGATGGGGCCGGGTGTGTATGTGTGTGTGTGTGTGTGTGTGTGTGTGTTTGGTGTAGGAGGTTTGCTTCTTGGCTTCTGTGTATGATGAATTCAGGGGGGCATTTGCCCTTCAAGACTCTGCCATTTGCTGGGGGCTTACCTCTGGTTAGCTCTTAATCTAATGCCAGCTGTCGGCGCAGGCAGAAAAATGAAAATATCGCACATGAAAAACGAGCTCCTCCTCTCCGTGGCGGCGGCAGCCTTTTTATTGGACCTCGGAGAATTCCCTGATTCGACCTCGGAGGGGACAGCAAACATGGGCAATTATGGCTGAGTGATCTGGCACGCCGGCGCACCCCTCGTCCCTAAGCAGCTCATTTGAAACCTCCGATACAGAGCTCCGATGAAGGGACCCATATTAATGTTTGCAGGGGCTTTATTAACAAAACAGTGTGTGTTTGGATGGGGGTGTGTGTGGTTCTGATGGCATGTTAATATCAGGGGCCCGACTAGGAAATTAAGGTGTGGTACATAATTGATATGCTTATTTTAATGCCTGTAGGACGTGTTTTCTGTACAGATGATTGAGGAGGGAAGGGAAGGCTACGTGAGACACTGTCGTTAATTTTTGCTTTTGGTTTGTTCGTTTTTTATCATCAGTGGTGAGGGTGGGGTTGGGGGTTTACCAATATGGATGGGTCCTCTGGGTGCTCCTTCTCACACCTTGCTTCCTCTTCTCGCTTCTCATTTTTAACGAGGATGTCGTTAAACACATGAGTATCTCCAAGTGTGTGTACGTATGTGTGTTTGTGTGTGTGTGTGCTGACGTATGAGAGCAGATGTAGAGTCTGCGGACTCCACCCCGAGGCATCACCTGAAGCTAGGCCATGTGCAAACCAGAATAGGATCCAACCATTTCAACAACAACATCAATAACAATAATAACAATATTATTATTATTATTATTTGCCAGGTTAGGTCCAGAGCCATCCTAAATTTGCAATCTGGGTTGGTATTCAGCGAGGATTTCACACACATACATGCACGCACACACACACACAGACACATACTGATGAGGACACACTGTGCTATTCAGTGGTTTCCTGCTGATGGGGCAGTCTCCAAAGGTTATGAAGTGAAACTGCAGGAAATTGGACATGGTTAAATGAATAATAAATGGCCCTTTATTGCCATATGCAGCGTATTAGCACAGAAAAAAATTCTTATTAGCTGAGTGGAGTGAAAGGATTGGCATCTTCACATACAGTGCCACTCCAACTCTTCATATCTCCATGCAAGTGTGCATACTGTATGTGCTTCTGACAGGGAGAAGATGTAGAGTTAGAGTATATGTCTGCATTACTTTCCCAGAGAGAGGAGGACGTCTATCATCACCCCTCAATACCTCAAAACCCCCAGTCTCACAGGGCTACCTGGTCTGTAGGGGGATCAATCATACCAAGCGCTTCATGTCAGCAAGATAATGGCTGACTTTTGAACAATGGTTTGAGTGGGGGATTTAACTGAATTAGGACGAATGCTGTCTCTCCATGTGGAGGGAGGGCAGGGAGGTGGCTGTGTGTGTGTGTGTGTGTGTGTGTGTGTGTGTGTGTGTGTGTGTGTGTGTGTGTGTGTTGCAGACAGACAGTGTGAGACTGCACAGTAGATTCACACACCCAGCTTGCTCCATCATGGTTATGGTTATGATCATATACTGTAGGTCTCTCACATGTGGGTTTCCTCTCTCTCCATTTACACATCCTTTCTTCTCAGCTCCTCCTGTGTGTTTGCCGGTTTCCATGGAGACCCCTGTCTTTGAGGACACAGGGGGCGGCGCCAGACCTAATTACAGGAGCTATCTGCTACTGGCCAACCTCAAAGACAGACAGCCTATCTGGTGCTGGCCAACACCAAATACACTGTCTATCTGCAGACCCCATCAAGCTTACAGATTGTCTATCTGCTAGTTGTAGGCCCAATGGGCCCAATTGGATACCAAAGGGGAACTTGGCAACTATTTCAACGTAATAAACCTGTTTAGAAATCATTTGGATGGTTAAATGACCTGTTCCGGTGAAAATGATGACTTTTCCCGCTGCCCCTAGCGTCCCCAGGCGGAAAACCAACCTTGCAAAATTGAGACTACCGTCCTGGAAAGAGAAGTGAGAAACAAGAAACTCGTTTTAAATCGTGTTTCTTACCTTGTAACATCCACATTGTCTGCCGAACTTATGCTAACCGTTTTGCTAGCTTGTAAACAAATCCATGTGCTTTATCGTTACCTTTTTCCACAGTTTGAAATAGCATAATGCACAATTTCTCCAGCAGAGGGGGAAATCCTGTCAAGTTTCCCTTTAATAAGCTTAAGATACAAGTGGCATGCTCACACCCTCTAAACACACTGCCTCGGAGCTTTTTGGTGTGTGAACTGCTCGTGTTAAAAGATGGTGTGTGTGTGTGTGTGTCAGGGCCATAATCATAATATACTTTGAGGGCGACATGTCCCGCCCAATATTCAACTATGTTCAAATGCTTTTCAGTTTCCCATCAGTTTTGATTGATTGATTATTTTGTTTTGGAGTTTTTTCTTTTTCTTTTTTTCTCTGAGATGACCATATCCCCTGTTTGGGATATGTAGCCTGGCAACATTTGGTGTCAGAAGTGCTTGGGACGCCTTCAGAGAGAGCAGCTGAGAAGATGCCACCCAAGAGCAAGACCCAACCCCAGCAGAGGGAAGAGAATGAGCAGGTGGACGCCAATTAGTACCAACGGAGCCTAAAGACGCTGGTGCAGCGGTGTCACCTCCAGCAGAGGGAGCAGTGGCAGAGCTATCGAACCTGGTGAAGACCCTGTTACAGGCTCAATCAGACCGTGATGAAAAGTGGGAGAAGGTGGTGCAGTCCCAAGACCAGCGATGGAAGACCTTGACCCACCATTTCCACCTTCGTCAAGGACAGATGGAGGATATTCGAGAAGGGAGCGACGGTTCCAGGTCCACAACACCTCAGTCTCCATCACTGGGGGAGAGACAGCCCCAGCTGACCTTCAAGGAGCCCAAGCTCCATCCACTCACCAAAGATGATGACATAGAGCATTTCCTGGCCACATTTGAGTGTGTCGCAAAGACCTGCAGATGGCCAGACTCCACATGGGCCATCAGGCTGGTACCTTTGCTGAACGGGAAGGCACGCTTGTGGCAATGGATCTGCAGGAGACAGAGGACTACGGCAAGGTAAAGGAGGCCATTCTCAAAAAGTATAACATCAGCGCTGATACCTATCGTGTGAGATTCCGCTCTGCTATCATCATGTCTGGTGAGTCGCCAAAACAACTTTATGTGCGTTTGAGAGAGCTATTCATGAAGTGGGTGAGGCCTGAGGAGCACTCACTGGAAGACATCTGTGAGCTGATAGTGCTGGAGCAGTTCATGGACATGGTGAACCCGGACATGGCCGTCTGGATAAGAGCGCATGACCCCAAGTCCGCTGAGGAAGCAGCCAGGCTGGCAGAAGTGTTCCAGGCAGCACGACAGGGAACCAGGGGCCCAAGCGCCAACAGATGGACTTCCAGGGGTAAGTCTGATGGGGGTGGTGAGAGCCGTGGTCAGTTCCATCAGGGACCTAGCTTTAACCGCTATCCAGATAGAGACAGACAGGAGGTTAGGTGTACTTATTGTGGGAAATGGGATCACATTAAACCTAACTGTCAGGCCAGAAACACCCAGAACACCACAATCTGCTACACACCTAGGCCGCACACACCAAACATCCAACACACACCAAATACAGAACAGCTGGTACAGGTACGGGTTAATGGTGAGGCAGCAAATGCACTAGTGGACACAGGGAGTTCACAGACTTTGATTCAGGAGAGCCTGGTACCTGTAGAGGAGAGTAATGGTCAGCCAACAGTGAAAGTGTGTTGCGTGCATGGTGACATTAAGAGCTACCGCACAGCTGAGGTGTTCCTGACTGTAAGTGGCTAAACATTTTTTTATGCCTGTTGCAATTGCCCCTACACTGCCCCTATAAAGTAGTTCTGGGTCACGATCTCCCCATTTTATGGGACCTCGTCCCCAAAGTCAAGCACTGCAAAGCGGTCACAAGAGCGCAGAGTGCGAAGGAACTGGATGAGTTGCCTTTTGCTGATGCAGATCTGGACATGGTAGACAATAAGCCTAAGAGAAGGCACTTGACATGACAGCAAAAGCGCAGGCAGAAGGTGGAAAATGTTGTTGAGCAGACAGAGACTGAAGTATGGCCGCAGCCTGAGTTGTCTATTGATATAGATATACCCCGTAACATTGCAGAGCTACAGAGGCAGGATGAAACCCTGAAGCAAGTGTTTAAAAAGGCCGATTGCAGTAATTCAGGTAGCTTGTTGCATGAAGAGCAGTACATCCTGAAAAATGGGATTTTGTACCAGGTCAAAGGAGAGCAGGAGATGTTGATTGTGCCACAACCATTGAGGCAGAAAGTAATGACCTTAGCACACTCCATCCGATGGTCAGGCCATCTGGGAAAGTACAAGACCCTGGCTAGAGTTGGTAGCCGTTTCAGTTGGCCCAATATGTATACTGACATCACAGAGTTTGTTTTTGTCCGCACATGCCCAGAGTGTCAGCTCACTTCAGGGAAGGCAGTACCACGTGCACCACTTCATCCACTCCCAATCATTGACACACCATTCACCCGCATTTGCATGGATATAGTAGGGCCACTAGAGAGAAGTAAGAGGGGTAACCACTATATCCTAGTCATATGTGATTATGCCACCAGGTATCCGGAGGCATTCCCCCTGAAGAACATTAAGGCTAGGCAGGTGGCCTGCTTAGTGCAGCTGTTTTCACGGGTTGGGGTGCCACGGGAAATAGTCACTGATCAGGGTAGTAACTTCCTGTCAGTATTACTGAAGCAGGTCTATAGTTTGTTAGGGGTTAAAGCGATCAGGACCACGCCATATCACCCCCAGACAGATGGGTTGGTTGAACGCTTCAACCGCACCCTGAAGAACATGCTCCGCCACTTCGTGTGCCAAACAGGAACTGACTGGGATGAATGGCTGCCGTATCTTCTGTTCGCCTACAGGGAAGTCCCACAAGCCTCCACCGGCTTTTCGCCATTCGAACTCCTGTATGGTCGGCAAGTGCGAGGGCCATTGGACCTGCTGAAGGAGCTGTGGGAGGAGCCGAAAGCTGAGCAGCAGAGTGTGGCCGCATATGTGCTCCAGATGAGGAAGAAGCTGGAGGATATGTCAGAGCTGGCTCATCAAAACATGGAGTTGGCACAAAAGAAGCAGAAAACCTGGTATGACAAGAAGGCCAGGGGTCGGACATTTGAACCAGGTCAGAAAGTGCTGTTACTACTGCCCACTAGGGCTGTCACTTTACGTTCGAAAATCGATTGCACAATCGATTGGACCAAACAACACAAGTTTCGAAAACTAAAATAAGGAATCGATTTTAACCAAATATGTACACTATTAATTTTAAACGAATTTAACAAATAAAAAGGATAGATGTAACAACATTCACAAACAAGAATATAAGAATATAAAAGAATTCCGAAGTGCAGTAAGCATTGCGAAAGCTAAAAAGAAAATTGCCACCAATTCTACGCACCGGAAATAGCTGTTTCAATCAGCTGCTGTGCTGCTCGTGTTTTGCCAAAAAATGGAGGACAACGCGATCAACCTGTGCGACATGAGAGAGACAAGTGATAGGAGGAGTTCGATGTGGAAGTACTTCGGATTTGTGGTATATCAAACTATGGAGAAGAACAAAAGCGGTAGGCTACGCAAACTGTGCAGTCGAGCTCTACGTAAATTAGTTTGACATTTCTAAGCGTAAACACAGACACAGCTACGTTGAAGCCTGCAGCAGTACTG
The DNA here is from genome assembly GCF_018492685.1 of Alosa sapidissima. Classification (NCBI taxonomy): domain Eukaryota; kingdom Metazoa; phylum Chordata; class Actinopteri; order Clupeiformes; family Clupeidae; genus Alosa; species Alosa sapidissima. The sequence goes on along the minus strand of NC_055966.1, from coordinate 27,349,736 downwards.
CAGGCACGAAACTCCACGCCAATAAATCATCAGAAATATTGCTGCCCTGTGTGTCTACAAGCGCCCTCTTTACGTTCGTCCTAATGCCTGTTAGTTGTTTGTGAATTGGCCTATATTTGCCGTTGAAAATGGAAACGTCTTTAGACATAAAAAAATCGATTTTACAATCGATTCAATGAACACTTATGTCTCAAAAATCGAACAGGATTTTTTCACATAAGTGACAGCCTTACTGCCCACTGAGGACAGCAAGCTGCTGGCCAAGTGGCATGGGCCATATGACATCATCAGGAAGGTGGGAGACGTCACGTATGAAGTCTCGATGCCGGAACGTGGCAAGAAGAAACAGACCTTCCATGGCAAGAACATGGCCACCACCTCAGAAAGGTGTTTGACCGCATCCGTGAAGCAGGGCTCACAATCGACCCAAAAAAGTGTGCCTTGGTAAAGCGGGAGGTCCACTACCTTGTCCATGTGAATCTCTTGAAGGAGTACCACGCCAGAGATCGGGTGGAGATGCAGCTTTTTATCCGTGCTGTGGCTGAAGAGGAGGAACCGGACGAGCAGTTTTTCCCCATTGAGCCCATTACCAGAACCATGGAGCTGTCGCACCTGAAAGACCATCAACAGGACCAGGTGAGGGCGCTGCTGGATCGTGACCTGTTCCAGGAGAGGCCGGGACGTACATCGCTCGTGACCCATGACATCATCTTGAAGCCAGACGCATCCCCTCAGAGGAGAAGCTATCGGGTGCCAGAGCGCCTGGTGCCAGGAACTGGATGTGATGCTGTCACTGGGAGTTGTAGAGCCATCGTCCAGTGACTGGTGCAGCTCGGTGGTACTAGTACCAAAGAAGGATGGCAGTGTAAGATTCTGCATAGACTTCCGCCAAGTCAACGCGTTGAGCAAGGTGGACCCCTACCCAATGCCTAGAATCGATGACCTTGTGGAACGCATGGGTAAGGCTAAATACATATCTACCATCGATCTGTCCAGAGGGTACTGGCAGGTGCCGCTGAGTCCGCGTGCAAAGGAGATAACAGCTTTTCGCACCCCTTTTGGACTATACCAGTTCAATACTATGCCTTTTGGACTGCAGGGGGCGCCAGCCAGTTTCCAAAGGCTGATGGACCGTGTCCTGAGGGGAACCCATCAGTTTGCTGCAGCTTATTTAGATGATGTCTGCATCTGGAGTAACACCTGGCAAGAACATGGCCACCACCTCAGAAAGGTGTTTGACCGCATCCGTGAAGCGGGGCTCACAATCAACCCAAAAAAGTGTGCCTTGGTAAAGCGGGAGGTCCACTACCTTGGCTACATCATTGGCGGTGGGGTCATACGCCCACAGGTGGAGAAGGTTGAAGCCATTTGGAGCTGTACGCCGCCAACAACTAAAAAGAAGGTGAGCGCTTTTTTAGGTTTGGTTGGATGGTACAGACGTTTCATTGCTAACTTCTCTGAGCGATCATCTCCCCTTTCTGAGCTCACCAGGGCAGTGGCGCCGAACAGAGTAGTCTGGAATGAGCAATGTGAAGTGGCGTTTCAGGATCTGAAGGGGGCAGTCTGCAGTGACTCTGTTTTGCTGAGCCCAGACTTTGAAAAGCCCTTCATTGTGCAGACGGATGTGTCTGGAGTAGGCCTGGGTGCAGTCTTGCTACAGGAGGAGGATGGACAGCGGAGGCCGGTCGCCTTCATCAGCCGGAAGCTGTTCGACCGGGAGAGGCGATATGCAGCGGTGGAGTTGGAGGCCCTAGCTATCAAGTGGGCCCTTGACTCCCTCCGTAACTACCTCCTGGGCAGACCTTTCAAGCTGGAGACGGACCACAGAGCACTCCAGTGGCTGGGGAAGATGCGGGACACCAACTCCCGGGTCACCAGGTGGTACCTGTCTCTCCAGCCCTACGACTTTTCTGTGGAGTATCGGCCTGGTGCTTCAAACAAGGCTACAAGCTATTGCTACAAACAAACACACCGACACCGTTTCTCACACAGGCCTTTATTTTGTTTGTACCGCACGAACGTGAGCATGCAGCTGGCAGTCACTGAAGCAACAGCATCTGCAACACAAACACAAAACACCTTCGTCAATAAACTATGTTAACTTCAGGACTGGCCAACTGAAGGTTTAGTACTATGGAGAATAAACTTATAAACGTGGCAAACAATAAATAAACTAGCATAAAACAAAGAGCAGGGCTTACCGCTTACGGTGGTCTGTTTACTTCCTGGTTTGCGTTCATCAGAAGACCCGACGGTAGCTCTCAAGAGACAATTATAGTTTGGCGGAGTGAACGTCATAGGCGTAAATGGGGCATTGTTGTGTGGGAAGAGGGGTGTTTGTGTATTTAACAGGGTATGTATGTTTATTGTGTTTGTAAAGGTTGTGGTGTTAATGTCTGGTAACCGGATAATGTATTATATTTCATTAGAGTATTTATATATATTTTTGTATTGGTTCTAGGCTGTTAGACAATGATTGATTTTGGGACAATGATTTGGTTCTGGCCAGGGGCTAGAAGACCTGTGGCAGACCAGACAGCAGGTAGTTGGTTAAGGTGAGAAAAGAGAGAGCACCTGTGTATGACCAGAGAAAAGAGTTTCACATTTAGCTATATTTAAAGTGCTATATTATTGAAGTCATTTTGCTTTGAGTTTAGTTAAAAGTATAAATACTTTAGTTTGATTGATTATTTTGTTTTGGAGTTTTTTCTTTTTCTTTTTTTCTCTGAGACGACCATATCCCCTGTTTGGGAAGGGAAAAAAACAGTTTTTTGGACATCAGCATCGCCTCGCTGCTCTGCTTTTCTAGGCCGTAAGGCTAGCCCGGCAACAGGCAGCATGGGAAAACCCAGGCTAGGCCTGTCAGAGAAAATGGTGGAATGTTGGTGGGTGTGTCTGCCTTCTGGTGGTGTCCTGTAACAACTGCCCTCCCCTGTGCCTAATAGTGCTATATTTTTATACAAACTGTGTCAATAAGTATTGTTATATTATTACTGGCTCTGTGTGTTGTCCGTGTCCCGGGAGGATCTGGTTCCTGTGATAGGGGTAGACTTAGGGGTCTTCTATTTCTTGTCAATACGGGAATAGAGAATGTCATAGGCTTACTGGGTCCCAGCATGTTCTCAAAACTACAGTCAGTACCATTTCTATTGCAGGGACCCTGGGGATAACATGCAAGACAATCATCATATAATTGTCCCCTGCTGCTGGCATCAGTATTTTCCACTGCACATTCCGTGCCGGCTGAGAATATGAACTAAGAGGTTGTTGCTGCTTAAGAGATCCTTCTGAACGGGGAGGGGGAGGGCGTGGAGGTGCTGATATGAAATAGGTCAATTACCCCCAGAGCTGGACAGGTTAGGTGATGAGACTGGCATAGAAGCCACATTCAGGAGCAATGGGACAAAGTGGCACATTATCTGCCGATTAAAGTACAACCAAACAAACCTACAGCGATGGCAGTGGTGTAGTCTACTGTAGTTAGCTGTAGTGGGCATACTGTGATGCAGTCTAGTTAGCTGTAATGGGTATATTGTGATCAACCCCAAATGTTAATTCACTAGTTCGCATTCCATAATTTGCAAACAGATATAATAGTATAATAGAAAAGCATGTTTGGCGAAGTCTCTGGCCAGGGTCCTGAAGTGATTTACGGGATCGTGCAGGAGTCAACTGCGCAGGCAGGAGTCGTGCAGGATTCCGCCATACACCCCCTTATTCTTGAACTATGGAAGACGGGAGGCGTAAGGGGAGGTGGTGGGTTGCAAGCGGAGTGACGCCGATGCTGCAACTTCGGCAGGTAGAGGCAGACTGCGAATAAATAACCTGTCTGATTGAAGAAGACGTGGCAAATTCAGTCATGCTCCTCCCGAACTTCCGTTTGTAAACGGCATTAAGTATCCTTGCCTATTTTAAGTGGGTATACTGAGATGGTGATGCTTTTTAAAGGGACACCAGGCAAGCCTGATGCTTTTTCTCTACGAAATTCCCCCTAGCGTCTGTACGTGTCGATACGTGTGCAAGCCCTTGCTCGGTCTGAAGCTCTTTTCCTTTTCATTGCATCTTCCGTCAAGGGTTTTCGCTTTCTTTGCCAGTTCTGCCATTATACACACGTTTGCAACAATCACTAGCGTTTCGTTAGCCTGCCTCTGTGCTGTGGATGCAGGATGTAAACTGATCCAGCTTCTTGCGATGTCTGAGACTTTGTGAGACTGAAGGTCGGCGTGTACACTGAACTTGCAAGCGGGATATTCTTCCTACAGGCAGTAGGGGCGGGCAAGAGAGTCTTCATTCGCCCTGTAATGAGTCATTGAGCAATGCCTGACTTAAGGGAAGAGGAGAGATAGACTTCTCTGCATAGTCTGTCTGCCTCTTCACCCCCTCCATGTTTGGTACTGTCTGTCCACTAGCCACATGTACCACTGTCTTTATGCCTCACTGTTTGCGTGCTATATTAGCACATCAGCACATATGCATAACCCCCCCCCCCCCCCTATATTAGCACATATGCATAATTTCTGCATTGTTGCACTGTTGACTTTTGCACTTTCATTTGCACTATCACCATGACCACTATCACCATTGCACTACCACCATGACACTCATTCACACAGAACATCTTACCTTACCTTACTATGCACAGAGAATCACAGGCTCAGTCCCTGCCTCAGTCATTGCAAGCGCCTCTGATTTATTAATCACCACTTTGTGGATACTGTTTTTAGAATTGATTTAGATTAAGTGTTAGTATAATTTGTATTTTTGTAATTTGTATTTTAGTATATTTTTATATATTGTATTAAGTGTTAGTATAATTTGTATTTTAGTATATTTAGCATATTCTTTATCTTCTACTGTCCTTACTGCTTAGTTGTGTTTTTATATTATATACTTTAATTACTCTTTCTGCTGTTAAAGAATGTGTTTGTGTTGTATGTATGCTGCTGCTGAGACCTTGAATTTCCCCTGGGGATCAATAAAGTATTTATCTATCTATCTATCTAATCCTGCGTATCACGTAGACTACACCACTGAGCGATGGCACAAGTCATAGAAACGGTGAAGGAAGGCCCATGTGCCAATGGCTCATACACATTCACACAGTTCACACAGAGAATTTTAGTCCAGGCAATCTGTATAAACATTTTACTCAACCCAAAACTAATTGCAACAGAAATAATTTTTGATGCATTTGATTTATACTATCCAACCGATTATGGCTGCCAAACCCTTCTGTAATCGACATGTTAACTTTATTTAAGAGCGTGATTGTTGTGTGTGTTCTGTTATCCGAAGTCCTCTTCTTCTTCTTCTTCTTCTTCTTCTTCTTCTTCTTATTCTTCCCACCAAATTTCTGCGTCTAATTCAGCTTTAACCGTTTAACGTAGAAACTTCGTTCAAACTTTGTAACGTAGGTCTTGAAAAGGACACGTGGGGAATGTATTTTTCACTTTTGTAAACTTTATACTTTTTGAGATATTAATAAAAAACAAGCTTATTTTTCCCCATAGACTATAAGAATGCTAACATGCTAACCATGTGACTATACAGCCATTTAAACTGTCAGTTGTTATCAACTATGACTCCTGCCAACTGTTTCCAAATAAAAGTTTGTTTGGCATTTTATGTTAATATACAGTATGTTTATATTTTCATACACTGGTAATTTCCTCGAAATTACATTTTCTAGTTATCCTTGCTTGCTAAAGCTACTGTAACTGTGGTTAGCTACTGCTTGCCTTAATTGCGACTCACAGCTAGGAGACAGTGCGACATACAAAATTTCAGTAGTGTCTACCACACTCTATGCATGGCAGTTAATGGAAGTTCTATATTGCACAGTATAATCAGAATGACTCAATCTGACTGAATCAGAATGAAAATTAGTGAAATTAGTTTTGAGTCTGCCTGGCCCCAGAGGTCAAATCTAAAGTGGCTCCATGTCTGAAAATTAAGTTTACAGTCTCTAAAAACACTGGACAAAATGTCATGCTTTAATCATAAAATGCACAATACCTTTTATATAGACCCTTTCAACAAGGTAAACAAAAACAATGCTTGAACGTTCTATTTGGGCCCCAATCTACTTCCTCTGCATTAAGATAACATATGGAATGTTAAAAAGGAAGTCTTGTGGGGCTAACTATGATGCTGATAATGGAACTCTCTTGAAAGGGTCCATATGAGCATACCTACTCCACTATTATGTTTGGCAGGTTAAACACGTCATGCTGAGCTTGGTGGGGATGGAGGGGAAGAACGAGGGATGAACTAAATGAAAAATGCCATTTCCCTCTCTCAAATTATATAGCATTACAAATATATGCGACATCCTTACATATGACTTTCAATTGAATGTTGTTTCTCATAAATCACTACTTTCATTCCTAACAAGCCTAGGACACATACAACTCAGTGACAGATCGATTATTCCAAGCTTGAGATGTCAAACAGGAGAAGTGTGTGTGTGTGTGGTGTGGCGTGGCGCAATTTTGGGTTTCTGCAAGCATAGGTGTGTGTGTGTGTTTTTGTGAGTGTGTGCATATGTGTGCATGGATGTGTGTGTGTGAAGAATGCCTTTTATTAGTCCATATCATAAGGCCATATCATGCATCTCCTGTGACACCTTAACTGCAGCAGTTGATATTCACAGCAGAGATGCAGAAGCTCTCTGCTGAATTCAAAACATCTTTGCTACACGTTACCTCCACACGTCTCCCGACTGCCAATGACTTTTTAATTTTCCCACACAGAGCCTTGGAGGTGGAGATGGGAACAATGCTTTACGACAGGGCCCAGTTAAATACTGTATATGTCACATCAGTTGCCATAAAACGTGCCACCTGTTCCCCTGTGGATAATACCAGAGAGACACAGCCCCCGATGGAAGACCCCCCCATCCCCAACACACACACACCGCTCCAGAGACGGATTGGAAAAAAAAAAGAAAGATTTCATTACACCACTGAATGAGGCCTCACCACCGCGTGCCTCCGAGTCTTGCCCGCTCACCGTGTTTGTCAAAGGTGGTGTCAGAAACGGGTGCCTAAATCAGTGTGACGTACACCCACCGCAGGAGAAGTAAAGGAATGGAACGCCTCAGGACAGCACCGTTAATAATTGATGAAGTGATATTTTACTGGGACCACATAAACATGATGGAGACCCCGAGTATGCATGCTAGAATAACCAGTATTGTATTATCATATCGTCAACATTAATTTACTTTATATGGCACATGGATGAATTCATAGATCACAGCTAGATGGAGGGGGGATGACGAACAGTAAGATTGCTATAGCTTAAAAAAATGGATGTGAGAGAAATCTGAAGCGGGCTGATTGTAAGTGATTCCTCGTTGTAACTTCTAATCAATTCGGCAGATGATAATCATTCATCCCTCTAATTGCACTGGAAATCACTGCAGAGACCCAGAGGACACGAGTATAATTGCTGATTTGACAAATGAGACTGAAATGGCAGCCGAGCTGATAGAATACTTCTAAAGGTTTTTTACAAAACCCTACCCAGCCTCCAAAATGACAACATGCATGAATGCGTCCAAAATTATTATTTTCATGTGTTTGACAAAACAAAAAGAACAGCTGATAGGCTAAATGCATACAGTCGACTGTTTGATATTTTGCGTAACATGAGTGAAATGGGGCATGACAACATGTGCATGTGGGGTAGAGAAGTCTGCTCCATCCCAGTCTGAGGCAACTAACAAACATTCCTGTTAAGTTATGGAAATGATGTAAGCTATAAAAACCTGGATTTTTGCCATGGAGAGTTTGATAGAGAACAAGAGCATACACACTATTGCCATGTCAGTGTAGAGTTGTGTGAGTGTGTGTGTGTGTGTGTTTTGAATCCTTACATTACATTTTGTTCAATATTATTGCTTTTGCCTGCAGCTTTCTGAGGCAGTGCCTGGTGTGTGTGAAAAATATGGCGTGTCTTTGCCTGAACAGAGATGCAAACAGGTTAGAGGTTTAAACAGGTGGGAATGGGGGAGATGCAGCGCAGCAGTCCCGTACCACTAACATACATGTACTATGGGCCAGAGCGTACTAACGCTTTTGCACCCACTTCAGGTCAATGAAGCAAGGTATGTACAAACAGGCCGCAATGATGTTAAAGCGCAAACTGCCTGTCGTGGAGCTGAAAATGGCCCATTGCATTTTTCGTGTCATGCGTATGCATTCATGGGAGGATCCAGGGGAAAGTGGGAGTTTAGCGTAAAGAGATGAGAGGGGAAGAGTAAAGAGCACCTAATTATGTATTCTGCGGTATTTACAAAGACTGATTGTGAAAGCGTACGTCTATTCTGTGCCTAAATACTTCTGCCTTGTAAAAGCAGGTGTTAATCCAAATTGCAGTTCAATGCGTCAATAAGAGAACCTTTCAAAGACAACAGAATCGCTATTTAGAGCACCAGTTTTGTAAGTGTTTGTACTATCAAAAGCAACCTTAACTTTTGAATATCTTACTTTCACTTTCACGTCATTCACTTAAACTTTCCTACTTGCTAGATTTGACCAGTATTTCATAGCCTACGTGCACAAGTAGTTTGAGTAGAACTACTGATCTTCATTATCTCCCTGCTTGTTGACATCTTATGGTATTATTTCATGATCGCTAAACATTTGATTCTTTTTAATGTTGTCATCCGTTAACTTCAACTGCGCTTGTATGTAGGCTCAATAAATTGCGTTTATGGACGGAAACTTGGGTCTGACAGCGTTCACAATCTGCGGTTTGTCCATGGCGCTGATAAGTATACGTTCGCAAATATACGTACATTTGGCCCTCAGTGCCCACAGGGACCCAGGTTCGAGTCTGGCCTGAGGGCATTTCCTAATCCCACTTCAAATCTCCCTCCCTCAATCATGTCCTGCTATCTCTTCACTGTCCTGACAAATAAAGGCCAAAATGTCCAAAAATATAACTTAAAGAAGTGAGGGCATTGCATAGAAAGATAAACCGTCTACAACTGGGGGGGTTTAGGGACATGCTCTTCTGGAAGACACTTTGGAAGGATGTTTTCAGCTAGCATTCTACTCTACCTCCTGATTGGCTAGTACTCGCTGGTTAGTTGATCAGGGGTGTGAGTTCCTCCTTCTCTTTCTAGTCAATATAGTCATAATGTGTATTTCAATCAGAGTTCAGAAATAAATCATAAATCCCTGAGAAATAAACAAATGCAGATTCAGATTTGGATGATGAGCTGATTGTCCATTAATCAAGATGCATAACCAGAAAAACGTCTCCGTCACTGGTGTAAAAAAAAAAAAAAACATGATGAGTTTGCCTTGTAAATGTAAAGAAATTCATTTCCAGTAGTGAGCAGTGCATTCCTTCAGCCTGAAATGCAAAGGGGCACACGTTTATTGCCATGAAACCTAATCCTTAGCTCTGGTATGGTCTTGATTGTGTCGGTCAAGGGCTTCTGCTGAGCACAGAGATTCAGTAAATTGGAGCCCATCTCAGAGATACAGTAGGGGCCTCAGACCTCATCGCTCATCTCTCGCCTCATCCCTTTGTGTGTGAGAGAGGACGGCAAGCACAATGGGACATTCTCTCACGGGAGAGCCCAGAGCCCCCATAAATTCAGCGTCTCACAACATAGAGCTCTGTTACCCGCCAGCCCTGCAACACCCACACACACTATATCAATTCCATTAGGCCTGATCTATTCAACCGCATCTTCATTTAGAAGGGTGAGAGTGGCCACCACCACCCTGATTTATGAAATGCAGGTACGGGAAATTCATATTGCATGAGTAAAAAGTGATAAAAGCTGGAAGAGTTCCTGAAATAGGTTATGTGGCTCCAGTCAATTGGCTGGAGTTGATTTCCTGTGGAGTCCGTCTCTGTGTGGCTCCCCGCAGTCACACACCGCATGATCCCAGTACAGATCCGGAGCCCACAGGAAGATAACCTTTGGGACATGTCACAAAAGAGAGTGCAGATGATTTAAGCTGCTGCTTATGAAAGGGGCCCATTCCTCAATCTCCTTGTCTTCCTCTCTTTCTCGCTCTCCCTTTTCCTCTGTCTGTCACACTCTCCATCTCGCTCTCTGTCTCTCTATCTCCCTCAGAGCTGCACTCTCACAGTCAGAAACATAACAGCCGTTTATGGGTCCCCTCGGAGGAAGTGTGAGGAAATAAGACGGTCGGGGAAAAACGTTGTCTGAGAGAAATACGAGAAGGTGCATGTGTGGAGGCGACTCTAAACAGCCCAGAGCTCTTATGCTTTGTTACTTTATGGCTTTTATGAATACTTTTTTCTTGCACATTTTAGTCCTGAATAACATCTCCTCTGAAGTTGTGTGTGTTGTTTTCACACTGATGATCATTCAGAATTGATAGATTGCTATTCAGTCCTATTAGGATTCACCCAGCAGTCCACATTTAAAGTCCATCTGCTAAAATCCACACTACTGGGAATATTTAATCAGCAGAATACCAACTGTCACTGGGAACAATGGAATTCTCGGTACCAAGAATTTCTGGTGCCAAAGGACGCTCTTTGTATGGTGGGTCAAGGACACAGGCAAGCACCATCTCTCTAGATGCTTTAACTTTTGCAAACCTTTTTTGCAAGCTGTCCAGCATGGTTTCTCTCATGGTTTGCATACTCCTGGTGGTTGGTCCCTCTGACTCCAGTAAACAGCGTAACACTGCTGTACAGGACGTGGATGTGGAGTCTGCTCTACTGGATGTGTAAAATGCAGGATGTGGATGAGTCTGCTCTACTGGATGTGTAAAATGCAGGATGTGGATGAGTCTGCTCTACTGAATTCCGGTGTCACCACCTCCAGTGGTCCAAGGATCTCTGCCAGGTTCGATGCTATATGGACCATTCCTCTGCTGACAGACGTGAAAAATGTCCATGGTCGCTAGCATATGATAATCAAATGAATATCATCCTCACCAACATGTGTAGTGTAGAGTTCCACCTTGTCTGTACTGCCTGTATGATAGAATGGGCCTGAATGAGAGTATAGTTCCATGTCAAATCAGCCTAGAAAATCACTATGTTTCATTTTTACGTTAGTCTTATTACACTTTCTAACTTGAGAAGAGACACGTTTTAGATAGGAAATTTAGGCACTTAGGCACTTTTAACCTTTAACAGTCTGGGGTCTGTTAGTAAGGAAGTCCATAATCCAGTTGCCACTTGAGGAGAAGGTTAAGGACGGGAGTTTGCCTATGTTCCCACAGCCCTGTTCCCACCCTGTCCCTAACCTAACCCTAATTTTGAAAATGTTCTAGAAATGTGGGAATTCAAAATAGTGATGGTGACTAGTCACCATGGGGACCATCTAAATCTATGCCAATGCGTTAGAGATGCAGTTGGCCTCTATGAATTGCAAGGTGCACACAAGTTAGCGCAGGGGTAGCATAAAGTTTGCTGTCCTGTTTGATCACAGAGCCTACACAAAATGTCTGTATTTCAGACTTCTTCGTCCCGGCAAGAGTAACAGGTGTGATTATTCAAATTCCCCATGTTATTTTCCCATAGCAAAACATAAATCACAAGATATCAAATCTCTTTATATGGGCAAAGATGAAAGCTTTTTTTGTAGGCAAACTTTAGGGGTCTATATCAACAAATATGACATTATCCAGCATCGTTTGCAGCGCCTAGCTGGCCCATAACATCTAAGTTTGCATTGAATTTGATTTGAAGGGGAAAACCAGCTTGCTTTTGCCAATATAAAAAAATGAAATGTTAGGGTTTCTAGTAGCTAGCTAATGAGGCAGCTGTAATGCCATAATCCAAATGTGTCCTTCTTAGTTCCATTTGCTCACTGACCTTTAACATTTTGCACTTAGAGCACTTGGCACATCATTGGCACCTCTTGGGTTAGATGTTGCTTTTTATGAAAAAGTCAACATTTGATTAAATTTAAAACCATTTAACCACATTTGCGCTATTACTTATTAATGGTTGAACTGTGGATTACTGTTTTAGTTAATGTGGAAAGTCAGACATTTTAATTAATGACCGAATTAAATTGGAGGATTAGTTAAATACAGTATGTTCTTTTATTAATCCTTCACGACATTTACAATTACACCTGTGTTAATTAGTAAACCTGATAGGACTGTAGTCACAATCGCTGGACATGCTTTTGCTCATTTCACAAGAGTCAATGAGCAGAATAATTACATACTATAGAATTTTCTATAATCATAGAATCATTCCATGTCAATGTAGTTACATTTATTGATATTGATATGATGAACTTTGTAAGGTTGAAATTTCATTTTGGCATGCATGTTCTAGAATGTGTGTTTGCTTTTTAAGTTAAGGAAAAACAACATGCCACTTTATTTACTGTACTTTTGTCTTTTTTGCTTTCATGGTTTCATTTTAAACTGTAGGAGATCAATAGAGTGAAAAGTGAAAGGGTTTTACAAAAGCACAAAATAAGAAAACCAGCAAAGAAAAATATTATTTCTTATTTTTGGCTATTATTTGTATTTGCTTTGTATCATTTGAAAATTCTTTCTGGAGATGCCTCTTGGCTGTGCAGCAATTTAGGACTGAGAAGTTGCCTTGCAGTCTTTGGTTGCCTAGCATGTCACAGCTTTGCATGTCAGGCAGCGGCGTCTGTCCTCTGTCCAATCTCCTTATCTTGTAAAAGATAAATAGCCCCACCTGGGTGTGGTGACCTCTACAGGAGTCATTCATGAGCTTGACCCCTGTCCAATGCATGGTGACACAACCACTCAGGTCATGCTTGAGTGAGCTGCAGCATGACGCATCTCAGCTATCAGCTGAAATACACTGTTTTTTGTGTAACATTTTTTTTATGTGTCAGGTTCCCCAGAAGGCAATGCTAAAACTGAAGCGGATCCAAACTACTTTTGTCCCAAACCTGAGGTCGATTTCAACTGCTGTTTGAGAACGCTTAATGAAATGCCACAGTGACGCTAGCCGCAAAACTTCAGGCTGCTTGATGACCTTTTAAAAGCCAAAAGCTTAAATGTTGATGACCAGTGACCTACAGGATCGCCCATTCCGGGGTCAGGATTCCACTTGTGCCTGGGAGGTGCATCTAAGGCCAGACTGTAGCCAGAGCAGAGAGATGAAGAATAGCAGGTTTCAGCAGACGCAAGAGTACATGACATTTCCACCGCACTAATTTGATTATCGCAGATTGCATCAGTGTCCGATAATTAGGAGATTTATATGGGGGTCGGCACTCCAGAGGTCTACCACAATTGCCAGCAATGTTAAAGTCATTAACACCAAGACATCACACTCAAGCGCACTGAAATAGTGGTCAAGTCATTTCCAGTATAATCAATTACTGCATGGACTAATTTGATCCATATTACATTAAGGCATAATTGAGATTAAATAGGGCCATACTATGCAGCACGGTACTACAGTATATTGAGTTCAGATGCACTGTTAATATAGGCCTGATATACAAAGCATTACTGGACTGAAGAACACAGCATGGACAGGCCATACACTGTAGATGATCGTGGCTTACAATGTTATCTACTAAAAAAAAAAAATATGCCGAAGAAAAAATGTTATTCTCAAAGAAAATGGAAGTCTCCAGAGAGGAACCTATTTGCATATATTATACTGATGGCCACAGAGTTTCAGAAAAAAAAACAAACATGTGCAAAGCCATAGCAAAACACAGAGTGGGAGTGTGGGAGGGATAAAAAGAACGGAAGATCCAGAAAGCACATATTTTAAGGTCTGTCACACTCCACTGCTTCCTCTAAATATCTGTCTGGCTCGGAGTCCAGCGCCCTGTTTGGAATGCATTAGTAGAGACGTGTGACAAGGAAAAGGCACTGGCTCGCTTATAATGGAATCCACATAATTGCCCAATCTACATGATTATTTGCAGGGTGCTGACATTGATAAGGGAATGCTGTTTGTTTCTTGCCCATGAAATTCCTGACAACAGTAATGGTGGTGGGCAGAACCTGAATAACTTGTCTGTATCTCAAGGGAAGAAAACACATTAAAGCTTTTGGCATGCATTAGTGCATAGAGGCAGTGTCAGAACATAGTCTAAACACAACTGAGCGGTGTGTGTACATAAAAACTTAACGATATTGCTCCAGGAAGGGTTTTTAACATGTGTATGTTAATTATGTTAATTGTGCTTATGTAGATTGTAATAACATTAATTAAATGTATACATTACGTTAAGATAATTGCGATAATAAAAGAGTTTAACCATTTAATGATTATTTTTTTACATGTTCGCAATCTACATTTATTCTAACTAGTATTAGTAAAGAATAGATCATCACTGGTTGGGCAATACATAAGACAAATTAGTACTCTGGGCTGTTGTTACGCTCATCACTTATCCATAAGAAGGCAGAGTGGAGATATTGAATTTGCAAATATCTACAAAGTCTTTTCATGTGTTTATGGTGTGCATTAAGCAACTGGAAATTAAGCCTTTAAATGAGTCTTGAAACAGTGTTGTTCTGTCTTATCAAGATTTTATTTTTACATAAAAATAATTAATAATATCATGAAATGTAAGACTGTGAAGATGTAAACAATCAAACCATTTTTTTTAATCAAAAATCTTTTTTTTTCTGCACCGACCAGAAATAAAATTTAAAAAAAAAGAACATGCACATCTGTGTGTTCCAGTGATTCACATCTTTGAATTCATAATAATGTTTCATGAGTTTTAGTTGAATTTTGCCTATTGAGAGGTGTGTGTGGGGGGGGGGGGCAGATGTTTCCCTGCCCCACCCCGTTCCTCCCCACCCGCCTCCTCTCCTGCCCTGTTCATTTGCGGAGATCTGGTGTGGAGTTGCAGGGGAAATCTCCCTGGCAAGCCTTATGGGGTGGATCAGATAAAAAGGGACAACAGTAGCAGCAGCATATCTTCGTGCCTATGGGTTTTTGAAGTGTAAATCACAAGCAGGAAGTGATTTCCCCAATGCCACAACCCACTACATGAATACAACCCCTCTACACAACACGGCGTGCCTGACCACGAGTAGTGGGTTATATATTTTTCCATTTTGTTTTATCTCTGTTTGTTTTATCCTTTTACTGTTTTTTCCCATTGTGTTATTTGTGACTTCTTTTATCCCCTTGAGATATGGCCACACATTGCTTATACTGGTCATACATGTTATATAGATATTATTAAAAGAATATGAAGTGATGGGATGAGAATTTTAATTGTGCAATAGCGCTATATAGCAATGATGTTATTAGAAAAATCTCCACCCATGCTGCCATGGAATAACAGTGTGTTGCTGTACACAGCATGGTGTTGCAGCTACACAGAGATTTTGTACAGGAAGGGAGAAAATAGACTCCAATGTTCCAACTATATCTTGTTCCAACTATACCCTTAAGTCCCTTTATCAAGGACAACGTGTCTATTAGACCCAATACTATCTAGTCTTTTAAAGGAATTATTGCCTGTCTTACTTAATTATTTTCTTCTAATTTTGAACAATCACTTGCTCTAGGTTCTGTGCCATCAGCATTTAAAACAGCCATTAACCACTGCTTAAAAAGCCCAATTTGGATCCACAAATTCTGAGCAATTATAGACCAATATCTAATCAGCCTTTCATGTCCAAATTACTTGAAAGGTCTGTTGCTGACTAACACACTACCTACTGTACCTATACCTACCATTTCAATCTGGTTGCCGAACCCGTCACTCCACTGAAACTGCCTTGATAAGAGTTACAAATGATCTACCACTTCTCACTGTTGATTCTGATCAGTCATTAGTGTTGATACTTGACTTAAGTGCAGCCTTTGACACCATAGATCATAGTGTACTTAGAGAAGCATATTGGGATCCAGGGGACAGTGCTTTCTTGGTTTCAGTCCTATTTATCAAATAGAACCCAATGTGTACTTTACAACAACATGATTTCTGAATTTTCTGAAGTAAAGTTTGGTGTACAGTACCTCAGTTATGAGTCCTTGGGCCTTGGCCTGTCTATCAGAAATTAAGAAATGGATGGGTATGGATTTTCTTCTGTTAAATGCCAACGAAACATAATTCTTAGTTGTCAAACCAGCCAAACATAGAAACCTGTCTGATAAATTGAATGTGTTAGTGTTAATGGATGCATTATTACTGAGAGTCCAACAGCCAAAAATCTTGGAGTCATTTTTGACTGTCACCCAACACTTCAATCTCGCATTAAGGTCATCACCAAAACAGCATTTTATCATCTGAGCAATATTGCTGAAATTAGATCCATGTTATCATTGATGCTGATGCTGAAACACTAATTCAGGCATTCGTATTGTCAAGACTTGACTACTGCAATGCCCTTTCTTCTGGTCTGGGACTTGCACCACTTTATTTATCTGAGCTAATTAGCCCTTATACACCGGCACAAACTTTTCGCTCTCTTAATGCCAGTCCGTTGGTCATTCCATCTGTTCCAAAAAATCAACCGGTCAAAGAGCATTTGCCTTTCGTGCGCTATACCTTTGGAATGGCCTTCCACTAAATGTAAGGGGAGCAGGCAGTGTTGAGCTTTTAAAATCTAGATCAAAAGCACATCTTTTTTCCAAACATTTTGGCCTGGACTCATCCACCATAATACCCATGTAGGCTAAGTTGTGATAAAGTTGGAAATGTTTGCTTAATTTCACTTTTCTTGCATTGTTTTATCGTTCAATGTTTGATTATTTTTATTATTATTATTATTATTATTATTATTATTATTATTATTATCATTATTATAATGATTGTTATTCTTATTCTTTTTTTTATTTACTTGTTGGTTGTATGTTTTGTCTTATTTCTATTTTTAATTTTTGTTTTTAAATGAATTTAATTTATTTTTTAATTTTGTTTGTAGGTGTATTAAGACCATGTTGCATGGTCATACTGCACTATAAACAATAAATTGATTGATTGATTGATGTGTAGACATACAGTACATTGTGATGGTGTTTTTTGATTAGCAGTGTCACAAAGCAAAGCTTAAAACAATTGGCTGAAGCCCCAGGAAAATGTGTTAGCAATGCTCACGAGTGCAGTTATGAATTCTAGGAGCTGTGAACAGCACTCTCTATGGGTAACTATGGTGACCTTCTTCTCTCAATAAGGAGCTGAGATATGATTTAAGTGTCCTATCTCATCTCCCTCAAAGAACAAGAGTGTGGACTAATGTTTTAGACGTGTTTTAGATTACCCTGCCTGCTTTACGGCCTGTGCTGGGTTGAGCTGCAGCCTAGCTGGTGTGTAGCAGTAATTGGTAAACGAGTGTCAACTGATCCTGTGCTGTGGGATGTGTGTGTGTGTGTGTGTGTGTGTGTGGGGCGGGGTCCTGGAGGAGATTGCTAATGCTGGACCATGAGCTGTGCAGTCATGACAGACTGAACACATAACAACTAGCTCACTAGCGACAAGTGAATACACCAGGGTAGTGCTAAACAAACTTGTGGAACATATATATGTACCATCTTGGTGGGGGATTACAATGCCTGGTGTGTTTTAAACAAATGAATTTACATCAAGGGTCAACATTGTCATTTTTATGGACAAGACAACAGTTACAAAAAACTAATGCTAAATACATTTGATCACCAAACAGAATGCTCTTCTGTTTGCATATCAGAACTTAAACTTGTTAATTCTGTTATTTTTGTAATGTTTTACCACAGACTTTCAGTGTAACTCTCTTGAGACTGAGAGTCTGGGCATAACAAGGAAGGAGCTAAACAAGTATTCATGTGTTTCATCAGGTCCCTTTCCACAGATTTATTAATCAAGCACCATCCAGTCTGCATTGATAATTAAGGTGCTTGATTTTATACATCTGTGGAAAGGGACCTGATGAAACCCATGAATAGCATGTATCCCACCCACAGTGGTGTGTCAGAGCAGCGGCATAAAAGTATGGAGATGAGAGGCCTTGCTAACAACCCTCTAATGGACCTGTAAAGTCCAAAATATCCCTAGTGTCTTTTTGTGTCCCCAATTAAGGCCAAATCACAGCTGAAAAGTTAGCAGAAGGCCTCGTTAGCGCAAACAGCATGGTATAATATTAAAGGAGACATTAACTTATGAAATAGTCCCTCTCTAGTGTATGGCAGGGCTACTAGGGCTAGGATAGAGGTGAGGAGATAACCACAATTGATTAGACAAGAAGACACATCTAATGGAGCTGAGACTTATTAGCATAATTTAGCATTCAGTTGCTATTAGCATGTGTTCCATTGGTAGCAATGCCTATATGCCCCAGAGATTTGGCCCAAGCATAGAGCATTATCTCACCCAGGCTGTTACGTCAGCACGGCAACAAAGGCTTTACACTCATGTTGTTTACTGCAGGGCTCACTCACACAATCCTGTTTCAGAAACTAAAGCATGATATGACTGAGGATGCTTGACTCCAAACTGACATTCTAGTTCTTATGCAAGGTAGTACTTATTATTACACTATTGTATCCTATTTGCACTATACCTTGACAAAAGCACAAGCTAAATGAATGCATGCAAATGTAATGTAAATGTATGTAATTTCTGCACTGTGAAACAATTTGTCAGGTCTTCAGAGAAAGCACAACACACACAGAACACACCCCCTTGAATTTGCTTTCCACCTATTCAGTGTATTATTGCTCTACGCTATTGTGAGTCTATTATAAATTGTGTGTCTATATAGTGTGTGTGTGTGTGTGTGTGTGTGCTTAAGGTAATGCAAATAAATGTAGGGATCTGAAGGTCTATCCATAATGCACACCGAAAAGAAATATTCACAATGCTTAATTTATAACACAATCCACATTAGTGTCCACTGAGGTGTCAACTGCAGTGGTATTTCAGAGGATAATGAGGTGGTTTTCTTGCACCCATGCATATAGGGTCTATGAATTGTCCTTCACAGCAGAAGATCTTAGCCTGTGACGTTCCGCTGTTGGTGTATGCTGTAAGTGCTGTAAGCATAAAACCTAATTAGAACCACGAGACATGTCAGTCAAATCGTGCAGATATATGTCGCAACATCAAAAGAGTGAAGCCGAGACCACTTCTTCTGAGTCGTGCCACTGCCAGTTAGAAATATGATTAAAGTATAGGGGAACTAATCCTGTTGGTTCATTATCCGGAAGCAGAAACTTGTTAAATGCTTTGCAGTTTTTTTTCCTTCTTACTTCAGGGAGAGGGTCGCATAGAGGACACCGTCTTAAATAATGTAAGGGGGCCTTTGTGACTGAGCGCTGTGCTGGCTCGAGGGGGGGCTGAGGTTGGAGATTTGAATTTATGAGGGGAGCAGGTTATTAAAAATCACAGCAGCGCCCAACTGTAGAACAACAAAGGGATGCCTGGCTTGAGGGCGTCATGGAGATTGGTCCCTTAGCAACCTGTTGGAGAATATTTCTGCTGTCAGTTCATTTGCAACTGTCCACATTTAAAACGTGTGTGCCCTATAACTTATCCATCATACAATTCTTATGTTTCACTAACACACAAGGTTACATTTCATGGTATCTTACAAGGATATCTTAACCCATAAAATACGTTGATATGTGTCTTCAGGTATGTTGTTTGTAGAAAGGATTTAACCATCTTATCGCCAGCCCCCAGTGATTACATGTGGAGAGAATTATATGCAATGCTGTAGACCCATAAACCGATAACTGAAAATGTGGTCCAGTGAAGATAATTTCCTATGTAAGGATGGCTTGGGATTTGGATAAGGATGTGACCCTGTGGCTATAAGAAGTGTATACTGTAGGTTTACATTAGGTTTACATTTGTGGAGTAATTTCTTGTTCTGTCTTTATCCTCAGTCAAATCAGTTCTGTGTTCTGGAACTCCAGACTTCATCTTGTATGTTCTGGAACTGTTGATCTCAGGATGTTCCTTTTAAAACCTTTGGTTAGTTGAATGGCAAGCTCACCCTGCCCTGTGAAGATGTTGGTCAGGCAGTCAATGAAAAATCCCTTTGTCACTTGGTATTTCTGCTATTGTAGTTCCTCGTGTGCACTGTAGGGGGCACTGCTGAGCTTTGTAAAAGGGGAAAAAAGCACTGATACTCATCTCAGCACATTTTTATGCTGAACTGAGGAATCTGAAGGCATAAAATCAACATTTTCCCCCCAAAACAACAAACAAACACACTCATGTTTACATCACAGTCGGCGGACAGAGTCTGGGCGGCAGTTGCAGCAACATTATGTCATAACACTGCAAAGACCTAGTGAATTAAAATGCTTTTTCTTTAGTGGGGGGGGGGGGGGGGGGGGCGGGGGGGAACCACTAACACAACATTGTCCTGATATAGTAAGATCAGGCAGCAGGTTCTTCAGATAAATCTGAAGAGGACCTCATAGAGGGACTGCAGAGTGACTGGAAAATGATGTGTTGGTTCAGTGGTTGGAGCCATTTCTCTATTCAGTTCAGCAAGTCTCAGAGCTATTACCATCACCTACCAGGAACTTACCGTGAACCCTACTCAAGTACAATATTTCCCATTTTGCCAATAATATATTTGAATGTAACTGCCACTGTGTGAAATTGTACAGCCCCACACACTCAAAGGATACTGAGAATACCTGTTGGATTTATAGCTGATGTATCATGTTCGTCTTTAGGTGGGAAATAGAATTCTTCCGGAGTTCATTGCAGCATGGTAATTTCCACCACTGAAAATCTCCAGATAAATTATGTTTAAGATCTCTCTGGTGTCTTAAGTTATTACAATTATAAAATCATTAAATAATCAGACACTAGATTGGTTGCATTGAACATGTCGATTTCCTGTATGGAGAGACTCATCCAGATTGGCTGAAAAAATCTGATTTGAGTGAGAATGCTCTGCTAATCAAGCAGTAGTCTACTTCGCCCCCCTTCTGGCTTTTTCAGGCAGGATATGGTAGAGCAGGGGGGAGCCGTCATCATGAAAATGAAGAGTCACCATGAGGAGTCACCACTGGCTGTATGACAGCTGATGCTGAGGAGTCTCCTGAGTGACTATCTATGGCAGGAATCAGGTCATCTACAGTACAGTATATGACTGTCTGTGGCCAGGGATGGATTACAGCACGGGCCTACCGGGCCCCAAGGGGTCAGGGGGCCCTGAAGCCCAAGCCTTCGCATGGAATCATTGCCTCAATATCAACAAATCAGGATGTAGGCTATGAATCTGATTGAATTTAGTATTGACCATCCCAATAATGCACCAGAATACAGGAAATCACATCAAACAAATTAAAAATGCTCTGGGGGAGGACCCCCAAACCCCCCCTCCCACATATACGACAATAAGTGGGGGGGCCCTTAATACATCTGGGCCCAGGGGCCTGAAAGTTCATAATCCGCCCATGTCTGTGGCAGCTGATGATGAGGGGTCACCAATGTGGTCATCTACAGTACACATGACTGTCTATGGCTGGCTGATGCCCAGATATGACCTGGTTTTGGCATGGGTCTGGCTCAGATGTAGCGTGACCTGCCATCAGGATTAGCGGAGTCACTTGAAGACTGAGGTCGTCCACATCTACATGTAGAGTAGGGATAGACAGTGGGATTCGTTATTCAAGGCATCTCACAGCAGAATATCACTGCATGAGACTTAGACATGATGGTTCAACCAGTACAGAATGGTGCTATAGAGAAACCAAGGTCAGCATTCAGTGAGCATGCATAGTAATGACAATGTGTACCTGCACTGTTACAGTACAGTACTGCAAGTGATTAAATAGCATTTCTAAAAGATAGAAGTAGCTGTACGCATACGCAACAAGTTCACTAACTATTTTTGTTTCTCTGATAGTGATCAAATGTGTTTATGCTGCAAATGTATGTGGGATTGTTTTGGGGAGTTGGGCTGTACAAACTTTTTTTTTTTTTTTTAAACAGCATTACAAATTCAGCAGCACAAGCATATAATATTCATACAGTTCTAACCCTGACACTTTTCCAGCACCCTGTCGAGAGCATGGAGTGATTTGTTCATACCGTCTTAGTATTCAGCCCACTGTGATCCCCTACCACCTTCAAAGGCGGGCAAAACACCTCTCAGGTAATGCTTTTCCATACTTAACAACCCCTCGGGAGTACCAAAGGACTTGAGCTTTCAAACTTGTGCTAAGGTGGAGTTTGCCTGGAGAGCTGATTGTACTGGTATGGCAACAGTTTGGAGGACATCAGACAGACAGAAAACTGAGAAATCTTCAATTATTTATTTCAGTGAGACAAAGGGACTTTTTCTCAATTATCTTTGTTTTTTTTAACAGGAATTTACTTTTTTCTGAGATAAACTGGGGAACTTTTTTTTTTTTTTGGATCCAGAACCATGTCTCAGTTCAGTGATCCAGTGAGTTGCCGACATGAGGGAGGAATTGGAGCAGAAGACACCAACTGCCCAGCAAACTCACACAGGCTCCAGACACACACACACACACACACACACACACAGGCTCTAGAAGCCATGGTGTTGTAAAAACCCAGTCAGTGCCAAACTCGACCCTGTCGCACAGCCAAAAGGCCCAAGTCTTTTTGCCAAAATGCATAATGCCCAAGTCCTGGCACACTGGCATGGGCCATTAGAGATGGTGGAGCAATGGTCAAAATGCCCCCTGCATGCACTGTTAGCCTTGAGACTTGACTGTTGAAGTAAAGGACGGGGCAGTTTTGCAGTGATGTGGGCTGCATGTGTTTAAATGGATTCCCATACAGCGCATTGTCTTCTTCAGCCCGATGCCTAAATCAATACTAGCAAGGGTTTGGGGCGGCAGAGAAAGATCATCTGGTGTAGAGTAGGTGCCCTCCCTCTCTACATCCCTTCCTCTGTGTGTGTGTGTGTGTGTGTGTGGAGTCGGCACCCTAAGATCACCTCCAGGAGCAGTTAAATCACACACACACACACAGTCACACTGCATCTCTGTGAGAGCCTTCATGAAGATTTATGTGCTGGTCATGGATTTTTAGAATGAAACGAACTGTAATCAATCAGCAGAAATGAATCTATGTGCAGAAGGGGGGGGGGGGGGGGGGAACACCCTGAACTGGCATGTCGAAATTTGAACCTGAATCCAATTCAGCCGTAACCACTTCCTTGTATCTTTATCAAATTCCCTTCTGCTTTCTAAAGGTTGAGAGTGACCTGAGGGAGCTGAGGTTTGCATGAGGGTTGGCTTCGAAAAGGGGCTTGATTTTCGAAAAGCTCTGGCAGCTTTCACTGGGTTTGTGAGGGGAGATATTCTGACCATGATGGCACAGTTAGAGAGAAACAAAGGGGATAATTGGATTGGAGCATATTGGGACTATGCTACCCCAGAGCACTTTAATAAGGAGCCTGTTTTTTTTTTTTATAAATACAAATGCTCTCAGAGTGGCCGGGATGCTGAGCCAACAACCAAAACAAAATGAAATAAAACCC
This sequence comes from Alosa sapidissima, assembly GCF_018492685.1. NCBI lineage: Eukaryota > Metazoa > Chordata > Actinopteri > Clupeiformes > Clupeidae > Alosa > Alosa sapidissima. The sequence goes on along the minus strand of NC_055966.1, from coordinate 27,326,349 downwards.
AGCTTGAGGTTATTCACTGAAAAGCATATGCTTTTAGTGCTAATAATGTTCTCCTATTAATGCAGGGATGACAAGCATAGAATTTCCATTACAGCATGTTCAACAGCATGCTGTCCATGCTAATACGTTGCCTCCACAGATATTCACAGATATTCTGTTCATGTTGGCCATATACTGTATATAAAAAAGAGTTGGTCAGTTGGATGACAGCCGCAGGGAAGAAGCTTCCTCTGAACCTTTTCGTTCGGGTGTGGAGAGACCTGTAACGCCTCCTGGAGGGAAGTGGGGTGAACAGTCTGTGGTTGGGGTGAGAACAGTCTTTGATGATCCTGCGTGCCTTACGCAAGCATAGCTTGCCCTGGATGGTCTCGATGGAGGGGAGTGAGGAACCGATGATGCCTTGGGCAGTTTTCACCACCCTCTGCAATGCTTTCTGGTCGGAGGCAGAGCAGTTGCCATACCATACTGTGACACAGTTGGTAAGGATGCTCTTGATGGCACAGCAGTAAAAGTTCACCAGGATCTGAGGAGACAGGTGGACCTTCTTTAGTCTCCTCAGGAAAAAGAGATGCTGGTGAGCCTTCTTGGTCAGGGTAGAAGTGTTGAGGGTACAAGAGAGGTCCTCAGAGATATGGACACCCAGAAATTTGAAGCTCCACCTCAGTCCCATTGATGAGGATGGGGCCCACAATGAGCTCTTTGATCTTCTTGGAAACGTCCCTCAGATTGTTTTATATAACCAGAATTACAAAGTTAGTTCTCTTTTGTTTATGCAGTGGCATTTTTTTAAAGAGAGAGGTCGAGAAACTTCATGGTGTCATTGGCTCTGTGTGTCATAGCCTCCTCCTTGTCCTCACAGCATGTTAAAAAAAAAATCACACTCCTACAGGCCATGGGAGATTGTGTGCGTGTGTGTATGTGTTGGGATGACCAAGCCCACAGCAATGTCAGTGGCAACATAATAAATTTGAGGGGTGGGGTGGGGGAACCCAGGACAGCCAAAAAGCTTGGTGACTTTGTTACATTATTGAAAGTATTGTAGTTGTATATGTACAAACACACATACACACTAGTGACCCCACACTCAAACTCAAGAACACAAACACACACACACACACACGTGGAGGAACAATTAGATGCGGCCAACCTGGGTGTAGCGCGGGCCCCTGTGGTGTAGGCGCGCGAGGCTGGTCTGGCGGGTGCCGAGTGGCCCAGGGCTTCTCCAGCTAATTGGCTCAACTGCACACACAAGCTCCCTTCATCATTACCACCCACCAGCCCCGCATGCCACCACTGCTGTTTGCACAAATACCATCCATCCTCACACACATACACAGTCCCCTGAGTGGCTGCTCCAAAGCCCTTCTGTGTGTGTGTGTGTGTGTGTGTGTGTGTGTGTGACTGTGAGGTGAAGGACACTGCGCAAACCACTGTCTGTCACGGAAAGTCGCACCACCTGGGGAGTTTTACCCATCATCCCCTCCTTCCTGACCCCGCGCCACCCCGGGCCTGTCACCGTGGCGACGAGGTGAGAGAGTGAGGCTCGGCTTGTCTCTTGTCCGTTCTCGTTGGTCAGGCTGGGGCCACGGTCACGCTCACTTCTGCAGGGAGCGAGGAAGCGGTCAGTCTAATGAGCTGTCGGATGATCAGATATACAGTACAGTACAGATCGAGGCAGCTGCATCTGCTGTTGTTGTTGCTCAACTGGAGCTCGACAGCCAGAGAAGAGAGTGTAATTAGAAAGCAACAGTGAGATAAACACTAGCCACCAGCAAGAGTGTGTGTGTGTGTGTGTGAGTGTGTGTGTGTATCTCTGTTTGTGTATACTTTTTGTGTTGCTCCATGGAGACCCCCAGTGCCACACCTGTGGGTATGAACGCCTGATAAATATGCCAAAGGGTGAGGAGGCTCTGGTTAACTGGGCTCAGTGGGAACGGCAGGAGCCAGAGAGCAACGCAGAGAAACTGGACTCTCGCTCTCGAGGTACACATGACCGGACACATGATCAAACACAAAAGATCTGTGTTTAGAGTCGTTATAAACCCATAGGTATGAAGTTGGTAGGCTGCCATGAAACAATCAATATCACACAATATCAACTACACAGATACTGGATGTAACAGTGAGAAACAGCAATGAATTACATGTACATGTACGCGTCCTTACTGAGTGGAACCAGTTGTGTAATGTCATAGGTTCACCCGTGTTATGGTAAATGATATTCATTCTACAGATCTAAAAAACATGTTTACACTGCGCCACAAAAATGATTTCACAGACTTTTAAAAAGAAGAGCATTAAGATATGCTGCTTTACTTATCGATTTATTTTAAAATTCAAAGCAGTTCCGCACCACCTCTGCTTAAAGAGTCAATTAGGGGCCGGTGGTGCTGCCCTACGTGAGCGGCAGGCCAGCGTAGAGAGGGGGCTCCCATAGAGACACACACAAAGATCTCCACAAGCAGGGAGACAAGCTCATTTCACTTCATCCTTAGGCACAATGCCTTTTAACACTAGCAACATGTATAACATAAGAACAAAATCTATGCAGCACAACTGTGTGTGTGTGTGTGTGTGTAATTATGGACATGGACTGAGCTGGGTTGTGACCTGGCGGTAAACACAGCTCTCCCGCACCCAGAGCAAACTCAATAAAACCAGCAGCCCACAAACTCCTACCGGCTGTGCTCTCGCCTCTGGTGTCTCAGGGGTACATGTGTGTGTCTGTGTGTGTGTGTGTCTGTGTGTGAAAAGAAATCCAACGCCACAGGGAAGTTGTGTTCCTCTCCCCCTGCCGCTACTCTCCTGCTGTAATGAGGCTGATATTAACCCCCCCCCCCCCCCCATCTCCCCCTTACACACACACACACACACCTCTTCGCCTAACCCAGGCTGACACGGTAGAGAGGCATTACTACATCACTGGCGAGGTTTAGACTTCTCACACCAAAGCAGCAGCTCATTATTAAAACATATCGCCCAGAGCGGGAAGAACCAAAGTACCGAGCGTGAGCATCATGTTGGATGGTTGTTTTTCTTGTGCTCTTTTTTTTTTTTTAAAGGAGATGTGTATGTGGGGATTTATTAAAAAAGCAACTTAAATCCAGGGATTAACTCGATTCATTTCAATATCTCAGTTCCCAGCCGTTTTTGTACTGCAGCTTTTTGATCATTGTGCTTGTTTTCAAAGTAATTTATTTATGTATTTGTTTGTATTTGTTTATATCCCCTTTCTGTCTGCAGCCAAAATTTAGCCACAAGCTGGACTTCGTGTCCAAAATTAGCTGAAACACCCAAACTCTCCTTAGTGTAAATACTTGAATGAAAACAAACTAATTAGTGTGGGCTTTCACAGATATCACAAAACCTACTTGTTTGGGGCGCTTTTAATTTGACAGTGGAGAGACTGACAGGAAGTGAGTGGGAGACAGAAATGGGGTGGGATCGGGAAATGACCCGACCGGACTTGAACCCGGGAATATGGTACATGTGCTGAAACCAGTGTGGCAGTGTTGGGGAATGGTGGAGCTGTGGTTCTGTTACCACCTATGAAACAGACGACCCAAGATCAATTGATTGATTTTTACCAACAATTCCCAGACCCGATATGGTGAGTCCCTGCCACTTTGAATAAAAATGTCTGCTTAAAGGACAATTCCGGCGCAAAATGAACCTAGGGGTTAATAACACATGTGTACCGAGTTCGGCCGTTCGCTGGGATTTATTTTCATGCTAGTCGAATACGACCAGTTTTATTGCAAACTGCTAATTAGCGTTTAACGCTAGCCTACGGGGGAAACGTACAGTAGAAAGCTCTCTCTCTCATAGACCTTTCACAGAGCTCCCTCAGCTCTTTGTTGGTATATTCCGACGTCCAATAAGGGTTCACCCTCGATGTCTTCAAATTCGTTCAAATAACCTGACATCTCATGTCTCCTGTTGCGTTCAGTGCTTCTCTTTTGCAGTCCTTTCTTTCGGCAACAACGTTTCACGCGAGATTCACTTCACATCCCAGAGTTCTGTTTTCCCAAGGCGCCTGCCTGTATATGTGAACCAGACGTGAACGGTAATGTGTTTCTTTTTAATAAACTGCCTGTACACTTACAACGTTCTCAATGCTTCGGTTTACATGTAGAGACCCTCATTATGCTACTGTGTAAGTGTGGTGCTATTTTGAGCCTTGTTAGTGGTATAGAAATAGCGATTTCTTTCTACTGTACGTGTGCCCCGAAGGCTAGCGTTAAACTCTAATTAGCGGTTTGCAATAAAACTGGTCACATTCGACTAGCATGAAAACAAATCCCAGCGAACGGTCGAACTCGGTACACATGTTATTAACCCCTAGGTCCATTTTGCGCCGGAATTGTCCTTTAAGCCAACTCACTTTCCCATCCTCGACTGCCCTATTACTGTCACCCTATCTGGATTCCTGGCCCGTACAGCCTAGTGACCCATCACCTGCCTACGACAATTCTGCCCGGATTCCTGGCCCGTCTGCCGACCCACCACATGCCTCTTGACAACTCCCTTCCCCTGGACAAATCCAACGCTGGACTATTTGAACTTTCTCTCACTAAATCAGGATTAATGAATTATCAAACCAGATACGTAATCACCCCACCTCTTGTAACTTTCAGCTCAAGTGCTTTTTAACACCATATCTTATTCTCTACACCTGACTATCATATGCATTTGTCATGTATACAGACCTTACTGTCCTGTATTGACCCTAGGCAGATGGGTCAGGCCCTTGAGTCGTGGATCTGCTCGAGGTTTCTTCCTATATGTATCTCCAATTCTAGGGAGTTTTTCCTCGCCCCTGTTAACCATGGGCCTCTCTCTTTCTTTTCTTTTCTTCCTTTCTGTCCTTTTTCTCTGATTGCCTACATTCTGTAAAGCGCCATGATACATGTGTAATGTTTTGGCGCTCTATAAGCACAATAAATAATAACGGATCCAATGGAAAATTCCCTTTCCTGTGTCTTCCTTCCTTCATGGCCTACGAGACGATAGCGAATGATGCACTATTACCTGTTACACCAGGTGTGTTTCTCTCAGGTTGTTTTCGTTTTTGTACCATCACAGGACAGGACAGGAGTGGGAATGTGGATGACCAGGGTCAGCTCATTAGGCTCGTTCACTTGTTCTCTTTGTGTGTGTGTGTGTGTGTGTGTTGTGTGTGTCGTTAGGTGTCGCTGGGAGTGTTATTCATTCCAATGGTTAACACTGTTCACACTCCTCCTCAGGCTTCAGTACCTGTGAAGGTGTGTGTACCTCCATATGTACCTCTGTGTGTGTGTGTGTGTGTGTGTGTGTGTGTGTGTGAATGTGACACAAGAGAGAAAGTGACATAAAGAAAAAAAGAGACTGAAAGACAGAGAGAGAAAGTCAAAGAAATGAAGAGAAATAAAGAGAGAAGCTTCTTCCTTCCCTTTCTGTCAGGATGCAGGGCTGTTGTCACCTGGAGTGGTTAATATTGATAGCAGGCCTGTGTGCGTGGACAGGAGAGGAAAGCTCTGCTCCCCTGTGGCCAGCAGGTAGGGGAGCCTCATTATCAGGGTTTCCACGACGACAAAGCACAGACTGTGCCAATACCCACAGGCTTACCCCTGGAGTCCCTCCACAGAGAGAGCTTCAGACATACTTTCTTTCCTCTCCTCGCACACTCTCTCTTTTTCTCAATCCATATCTGCACCATTCAGTCTCTATCTCTATATTTCATTTTCTCTTGTGTGTGTTTGTAGTTATCTTGATGTGATGTTTGTTTTGGGTGTATTCATTTCTACAAATGTGTGTGTGTGTGTGTGTGTGTATGTCTGTGTGTACTGTGTCCAAAACAAAAAGAAAATCAACACACTGAGGAGTATAGATTCAACTTTTTTCAACAACAATTTTCAACTGGAGGACAGAGACAGGTGTACTAGGACACACAAGGACAGAGAGTCATCAAGCTGGAACAGCACTAATATCCACTTCATATACGGTCAACTCATGCCATCTCTCAACACAAATCCGTACCTGCGTTGTAGGGCTGGGCGATATACTCAATATATCGCAGTTTGCTGTACATGAGATACATTAAAGTGTCATATTGCAAATATCGAGTATTTCACAATTCATTTTTTTTAAGTGGCACCACTTTGCCGTTTTGTGTCCCTATACCTCTCCCCCTCCGTCTCAGTATCTACCTACTCTATCTACCTACTCGCAGTATGTCACCTGTCCAACATGTAAAAATAAAATCATCAATTTATGCTACGGCTCCATCCCCAAGGCATACTCATCCAGTGCCAGGCCTCCCCTGGGTGGCTCAGTTCACAATGCAGTCCTTCTGAGACCCACCTATAAACAGGTTTTGAAAAGGAAAAGTCAAAAGAGTAGTATACATCGCACACTGGAGGGTATATTTTGCTGACTTTATTTGGCATGATGCCAAATAAAGTCAGCAAAATATACCCTCCAGTGTGCGATGTATACTACTCTTTTGACTTGTCCATACTTATACTGCACACCATCAGCACCTGGAGCAAGAAGGGCTGTGCACAGGGATTTTGACCTTTGATAGGTTTTGAAAAGGGTTAAGCCTGTGGAAAAGTAGATCCAGGTGTGGGATGAGGACAGTGTAGAGACGCTGAAAGGGTGCCTGGAGTGTACATCCTGACCTGGACCATCTTCGAGGACTCAGCTGATTTGCACGAACATACAGAGGCTATCTCGGGCCTACAAAGACTTTTGTGTGAGTGCGGTCATTTCAACCAAGACCATCAAGGTGTATCCAAACAATAAACCGTGGGTGACGAAAGAACTAAAGGACATAAACGAGAGTCTTCACTTCAGGAAGCTTACAGAACAGAAAAGGCATGCAAAGGAAGGTCAATAAGGTCAAAGACAAGGTACAGAATACCCAGAATACAAAGGAAGGTCAAGGACAAGGTACAGAATACCCTGGCTCTGGGGAATTCAAGAGCTGCATGGACTGGTATAAAGTTGATGGCAAATGCCCCCTTCAAGACAGGAAAAAAAAAATGACTTCATGGATCAGGGATGGAGAGCACTTTGATCATCAAGGAGGAGATGGTCCAGCGAGTGTTTGAGAGGATTGACGTACGGAAGAGCCCGGGGCCGGATAACATTGGAGGCAGAGTGCTGTAGCACTGTGCGGTCCAATTAAGAGGAATTTTCCGTTCCCTTTTCCAACGCTCAATGGACACCCAGGTGGTTCCGCTGCTTTGGAAAACAGCAGTTGTGACCCCCCTTCCCAAAGTCTCCCACCTATCCTCATCCAAGGATTATAGGCCCATCGCCCTTAAATTTGCAGATGATACTGCTGTGATTAGTTTACTGGAGCAAGATGAAACTGAACATTGTCCTGTGTTGCAGGAATTTGCTGACTGGTGTGAAGCCTCCCAGTTGCATTTAAATATGTCCAAGACCAAAGAGCTGGTCTTTGATTTAGACAAGGGGCTCCCTCTCCTACTCAGACTCTGATAAGAGGAGAGGAGATAGAGATGGTTACGGAATACAAATACCTTATCATCTTATCATTGACCATAGGGCAATTCCATGGAAAATGGACTTTTTGTCACATCCATAACGCCAGTGAAATCCTTTGGCATTTGTATGATGTGAATGATAACATTCATTTTTTGTGCATTTTTTCTGATGTACATTCTTCAGCCAAAAATAGCAAATGCTCAAATTTCATGTAATCATTCACATCATACCATACCATCACATTTTATTGGCGTTATGGATGTTACAAAAAACATAAATTTCTATGGAATTGCCCTATAAATTATCCTGGGATCATTTTGCTGATGCTGTTTTTAAAAAGGGCCAATAACGTCTGTATTTTCTTAGGAAACGTAATTATTTTAATGTTGATAACACCATTTTGACTCTTTTTTACAAGTCCTTTATCGAGAGTATTCTGTCCTATTGTATTGTATGCTGGTATGGACATTCAAAAATCACACACAGAAACAAATTGAGGAAGATTGTTAAAACCTGTGGAAAAATCATTGGTACAGTAAGCAACAGGTAGACTTGTATCAACTATATCTGACCAGATTGGCAAAGTTTGCATGGATACAACCCATCCACTTTCAGTGGAGTTCAAGCCGCTCCCTTCTGGTCGTAGATATAGATACCCTAACGTCATTCCTATGGCAATAACTCAATTAAATAAGATGTGGGGAGGGGTATGACAGGAGGAATATATGTAAAGTAGGCTACTGTGCACTAGTTTTTTATTTTATTTTATTTATTTATGACATTAGGCCTTTTTAGGGAAGTGCAATATACTTCTTCTATTTACTGTATTCTATTTATTGATGTGTGTATGTTATGTGTAGATAAATAGTGCTGTAGATGTCTGTCAATGTTTGTGTTGTGTATTATGTGTCAACATCCCTGTACTGTTTGTATGTGTGTACAAATTGCCTCAAAGTTTTCTAAGTCTAGTAGCAACAAACTCTTCAGCTAGCTAGATATAAAAAGATTTTTACAAAGAGAACTTACCTGCCATCTTTAAGGGGATCGTTGGTAATAGTGCCAATAAAGTCTTGCACTTGTAGATTTCGGGTAAATCTTGACTTGACATTTTCAAGTGGGCTACCACTGACAGTTGCACTACACTCACTGCTGATCAGGCAGGAATAGCAACAACATAACATCGCAGAACGTGATTAGTCCTCTTGTATGCATTCCAAGTGATGATTGGAGCACAGATAGAACCTTATAACACCAAGTTTGAGTTTGACTGTGCAGATAGAACTTTTTTATTTTGTAGATAAAACAACCAAAAGTGCAAAAAATGTTTCAAAACACCTTGGATAATGTTAACAAGTAATAATAGATTAGGAATATGTGAATAACTCAATTTTGACAAAAAATGTCAGATACTGTAGAACCTTGTAATTCTATGGGGACGAATAGCATATTATGTAGGGCAGGGGCGGAGTGGCATTCGAGACGGTTGGAAGTTTTCCCGGTCGGCCGGCCGAGGAGTATGCGTGGTGCGGGCCGGCCCATAGAGCTTTTACCGCGGCTGTGAGTCGTATATGATAAATGCTTTAAGAAATCTCCATGATCTACACTTTAGAGTTCTGAGAAGTCCAACCAATATGTATACCACTCGCTCACTGTCTATTTGTCATTCATGGTTACCCTGCACACTCATCTCTCCCATCCTGATTTTTGTGTAGGCTAGCCTTATTTTTTATCTTAATTAATTTTTGTCTTATTCAGGCGTTACAGAACTTTCATGGTCACAAATAAAAAGAAAATGACAATTTAATTTGTTTGTTCTTAAATTAACGTAGGCTAGAATGGAGCAAAGCCTCCTGGGAATGGGGAATGTGTTTCTGGTTTATCCAATGAACCGATTGCAGGTCAAGTCTATTTACAGAAATGTAGGGGGATAAATGAGCGGCCCCTCGTCTAATGGCATGACCCTACAAGCGATCAAGTTCGAGGAAAACTACAGGATTTTTGACAGTCGACGGATTTGTGTGGTTGCTGTTTACACATGGATGGAAGGCAGAGAGAAAGGTTAGCGGAGCTAAAGCATTGACATTATTGCTAAGCAGAAACTAGCACAAGCTAATCTTATGTTGATACTGTATGTAGCCTAGGCCTAGCCTAATGACTAATTAGTGGGCCACAGGCTGATAAATGGTTTGTGGAACTCGTTGGAACCGTCTATAGCCTATGAAAGCCTATATAGGCCTACTTTAATCGTTCTCTACAAACCTATTCAAAGTGCCTGGTTTTTCAATTATTTAATTACCTGTGTTATTAGGTTGACATTGTCTGTAGGCTAGGCCTTTTTTAAATGTATACAGGCAACTATTGGAGTGCTATGATACCCAGATATGTCCTTGCATGATGCTTGAAATGTCCATCCACCCACAAATCTGTTTTTATACTGCACTTAAATATCTAGTTCCTTACGCATTTATTGAAAGTGCCTAGTTTGCGGTTGATTGGCTTGTTATATTGCATTAGCACTATCCATAGTTCCTTTCTCCAAATGTAGCCTATACGTAGCATTAGTATTTTAAATTGACATATATTTTGTTTGTGCTATTGATGTGCGCGCGCATTTGTTGGGGGGGGGGGGTCATCATTTTCCTGGTGGATTTTAGTGCCCCACTCCACCCCTGATGTAGGGCTACATATAATGTCCATTCACTGGGCAGATACAGTACCGTCCAGAATTATTGGCACCTCTGCTAAAGTTGACTAAAAACCGGTATAAAAAACAATCTGTTGGTGATTTATTGTAATCTCACAATGAAAAAAATCCAACCTTGCAGGGAAGCAAATGTATTTTGAGAAAAAGGAAAATCTCATAAAGAAATAAATATGTTTAACTAAAATACGTTGCTCATAATTATTGGCACCCCTGAAAAATCTTACACTATGGTATGAAAATAAAGTCACACAGACGCTAAATTCTCTAATCATTTTACAACATCGGAAAGACGAGATTAAATTTAAATAAAAAGTGTGTTGACATTTGTAAGTCAGAGAATGTCTATGACAACTAGGTACTTGTTGAAAATGTGTTGAAAATGCATATATTTACAGTTGAAACAATGATTAAAAGGTTCTAATTATCTGGAAATGTGACATACATTTGACCCATGGTTATCTTGCCCCCACGTACAGTATGGAGGATGGTAAGAAGGCAAAAATTTCCTAAGAACCACCGTTGGAGAGTTACAGACAAAGGTATAATCGTGGGGTCACCAAGTCAAAAGTGACCTCACTGCTAATAGATTATTTAGAGGGCATGCCAGGTAAAAAAGCCTGTCCAGTCATTTAATTACCAATGTAAATGGCAGGAGTTACTGAATGGTACAGTGACTTTGTCTGGAAGTGTGGTCTATTGTCAGATGAAATGAAAATTGCGCTCTATGGCTAGAAACACTTTTGGGTGTGTTTGGCGTACATAGAAGAATGGCTATACTGAAAAGAACTCCATGCCCAATGAGAATTATGGTGGAGGGGCTGTGCTATTGTGGGGCTTTTTTATTCCCAAAGGCCTTGGGAACCTAATTAAGGTGCATGGTATCAATTTTCTCATTGTGAGATTACAATAAATCACCAACAGATTATTTTTTAAACCTGTTTTTAGTCAACTTCAGCAGAGGTGCCAAGAATTCTGGAGGGTACTGTACTTGTCAGGTCTACAGCACATTTTACAGAAAGACTTTACAATGAATTTTTGATCTACAACATAACAGAAAGTTTACTTTCCATCACTGTTCCCTCTGGAATGTATTTGAAAATATGTTTGAACTGGAGACAAAGCTATGTTAGCCTAACCTGACCCTAGTCAGATGAATGTCATTCCGCTTAGCTCCGCCTAGCTTCACTCACATCCATCTGGGACCTCTTCCATTGAGAGTGATTTCTCCAACCAACTTTATGGTTTAGCCAATCAGGACGCAGGGCGGGAGTTTCATAGATGTGACATAGCGTAGAAGCGACTGTGAGTCTGTTATTAGCGTCACGGGTTGGCTTCGATGTGAGTGGTTGAAGTAGCACGTCAATAGATGACGGACAAGTGGCTTATTCAATCATATGCAAGCATTTTTTGATTAGGCCCAGCCTTCTGAAGCAACACTTCAATGGATCGGTTCCAGATGGATGAGTGGAGCTAGGCGGAGCGAAAAAGCCAGCCTGTCAATTGGAATGACTAGAAAAGCTAACTGATAATCCTGATACATGGCAATCAGCAAATCACAAAACCATAATTCAATCATTTTACGACAAGGGACATGCGTTGGATGAAAAGGTAAATAGGCCAATCTACCAACTTTATTCGTAAAAAGGCTTCCACCGGATTTAATAGATCTAGTTGATTTACAAAGCTCAGCGGGGCACTTTATCATTCAAGAAAATTGATCGATTTCTGAGAGGAATAAAGATTGAAGATCACTGACCTAGTCTGACATCAATTGTAAAATATGATTTTTTTATGGTCAATCATAAGACCATTGTGGAAGACAAAAAAATTGTGTAATCTGCATATGCCACCCATACCTCAAATCTTAGTGGAGATGCCTTCTCCTCTTAGAGCGTTTCTGTGTCAGGAAAGGACAAATGGCCAGCCCCTCACGTGGGATTATTGTCTGGCTGTTAATGTTTTTGGACTCTCCAGGCCACACTTCCTGCTGGCTCAGTGGATTCTAGCAGGTGAGCTGGGTGAATGCCAGCACTGAGTCAAACAGGAGATGGGAGAAATGTTTCTCTCTCTCTCACACACATACACACACATACACACTTGGAGCACATTGAGGCTCCATCTAATCCAGCTGTGATCGCTCTCCCATACCTGAAGTCCATCAGGTGGTCTCTAAAGAGAAATGAAGCAAGGTAAAGAAGGAGAGAAAGAGAGAGAAAGACAGAGCGAGAGAGAGAGAGAGTAGGAAGGAAACGAGAGAAGAAAGGGAGGCTGACTGAGATGAAGAGAGAGCACACAGGGAAGGAGCACGCCCTGACTTAATAATGGATTGTGGCGGATATCATGGCATCCTCTCTCTGGGTTCGCCTCCTCTGGTCCCAGCGCACTGTGGGGGCCCGCTCTCCTGCAGCACGCAGCTGAGCTCGCCTTCCGACGGCACCATTATTCTAACACAGCGTGGGAGAGAGCGGGGAGGGAGGGAGAGAAAGAGAGAGAATAAGAGAGAGAAAGAGAGTGCTTGGAGAGACAGAGATGTAGTGTCCCTGTTATTATTCTACCACAGTATGACCGAGCGAAAGCGAGAACGAGTGAGAGAGCCACAAAGGGAAAGAGGGAAGACGTGCCGACTGCTCTGAGCCCACTATATGTACCTCTGTGTGTGTGTGTGTGTGTGTATCAGTGTGTGTGTGTGTGTGTGTGTGTGTGTGAGCCACAAAGGGGTTGAGAAAGAGGGGAGGGGAGATGCGCCGACTGCACTGAGCCCACTAGGGAGTCTGGGAAAGGCCAGCGGTCGTTATATACAGGCAGATACAGGAACCTCGGCTCTTCTCTGGACTGCAGACACACTGAGGTATGGAGCAGAACGCTTAATGCAGAGTCAACCTTAACCACAACTGGGAGATGTTAGACATACAGACAAAGAGATTGTCACAAACCTATACAACATGAGGATATAGCCTGAAAGACTTACAGAATGCAACCCCCTAGTGAAACCAGTGTAACTGAAATGCCATTTTTACTTTGACATTTTTATGTAGCATTCTGAGTGACATGTGAATGAGTTATCAGTCATATTCAAATTTGCAGTGGTCTCTTCATTTTAAATACGACCGTCAACTCATTCGAATGTCACTCAGCAACCATAGGATGACATCAGAAAAATGTATAGTGGTCTCTTTTTCCAGAGCTGTATAGTGTCTTGGTAATGGAGAACCCCCTTTCCCAGAGCATCCCCTTTGTTCAAATAGGCTAACCTGTCTCTACCTCATTCAGCCATAATACATGTCTTGCATCTACAGCATACATACTGCTGATTAGCAGTGTCATTTGCTCATTCACAGTTCTGCAATTTATAATACACAGAGCCATATGCGCCTTCTTCCCCAGACTGGTTTAGGTGACACACAGAGAAGATGAGTAAATCAAACATCATTAACCAGTTGGATGATCCAGAAGTGTCGGTGCCACCTAAGGGCAAGTTCTTGCAGTATCATTTTACCTATTAATATGTTTCCTCCACAGCTTTTGATAATCATCAGCCAAAACCACAGTGGCATAACAGGCCTGTGTGTGCCTTCAGATGGCCTGTATGCCACAGGAAGAGGACTAGTTAGGGCTGGGTAGAGAAGAGGACTAGTTAGGACCGGGAAGAGAAGAGGACTAGTTAGAAGAGAAGAGGACTAGTTAGGGCCGGGTAGAGGAGAGGACTAGTTAGGGCCGGGTAGAGAAGAGGACTAGTTAGAGGACTAGTTAGGGGCGGGTAGTGAAGAGGACTAGTTAGAAGTGAAGAGGACTAGTTAGTGCTGGGTAGAGAAGAGGATTAGTTAGAAGAGAAGAGGACTAGTTAGGACCGGTTAGAGAAGAGGACTAGTTAGAGGACTAGTTAGGACCGGGAAGTGAAGAGGACTAGTTAGGACTGGTTAGAGAAGAGGACTAGTTAGAGGACTAGTTAGGACCGGTTAGAGAAGATGACTAGTTAGAGGACTAGTTAGGAGTGGGAAGTAAAGAGGACTAGTTAGAGGACTAGTTAGGGCCGGGTAGAGAAGAGGACTAGTTAGAGGACTAGTTAGGAGTGGGAAGTAAAGAGGACTAGTTAGGAGTGGGAAGTGAAAGGGCTGGAGCACAGCCAAATGAGTGCATCATTTACACACTGTTTAGACTTCTTCATATTCTAGAAGGGGCCGCAAGCAAAATACCAACAAGCAGAGGATTTATCTGACCACACACACACACACACACAGAGAGAGACATACACACACACACACACACACAATAAAATGCCTTTTGGCATCTTATTATTCTAAAAAGGATAAAAAATTAAACAAAAATAGGTAGATGATTTATCCGAACACTCCCACAAGCACACATACACACACACGCACGCACACACACACACTCACGCACACACACACACACACACTGCCTCTAGCCATCTTTCTGCTCGAGCTTGAGCTTTCCTCAGCTTCATTTCCATTGTGATTACCTGCAGCCTGCAGGACATAGGGAGGTGGTGGGGGACAACAGTGGAGAGATTTGCCGTGACCTGACGGGCGCTCGTGATTTCCACCACCAATCCTCACTCAGGCGTCCCACAAAGTGTCCGTACCACTTCTCAGCTCACCCACTGGCCCACCACCTCCGCTGGACCTGTTCCTCCTCGCGCCAGGACTTGGAGACGTTCCCAAATGACCTCATAAATATATTAGCCCTGCTGTCGGAGGAGCAGGATGTGCCGCTATTCCACTCCCACAGCAAGCTCATCCCTGAGAGCAGGCCAGAGAGACACACTCACAAACACACAGACGCACGCACATACACACACAGACACACACACACACACACACACACACACAGCAAGCTCATCCCTGAGAGCAGGCCAGAGAGACACACACACAAACACACATACGCACACACCACACATACACACACACAGCAAGCTCATCCCTGAGAGCAGGCCAGAGACACACACACACATACGCACACACCACACACACACACACACACACACAGCAAGCTCATCCATGAGAGCAGGCCATAGATACACACACACACACAAACATACAAACACACACACACACACAGCAAGCTCATCCCTGAGAGCAGGCCAGAGAGACACACACACATACGCACACACCACACACACACACACACACACACACACAGCAAGCTCATCCATGAGAGCAGGCCAGAGAGACACACACACAAACATACAAACACACACACACACAGCAAGCTCATCCATGAGAGCAGGCCATAGATACACACACACACACAAACATACAAACACACACACACACACAGCAAGCTCATCCATGAGAGCAGGCCATAGATACACACACACACACAAACATACAAACACACACACACACACAGCAAGCTCATCCCTGAGAGCAGGCCAGAGAGACACACACACATACGCACACACCACACACACACACACACACACACACACAGCAAGCTCATCCATGAGAGCAGGCCAGAGAGACACACACACAAACATACAAACACACACACACACAGCAAGCTCATCCATGAGAGCAGGCCATAGATACACACACACACACAAACATACAAACACACACACACACACAGCAAGCTCATCCATGAGAGCAGGCCAGAGAGACACACACACAAACATACAAACACACACACACACAGCAAGCTCATCCATGAGAGCAGGCCATAGATACACACACACACACAAACATACAAACACACACACACACACAGCAAGCTCATCCATGAGAGCAGGCCAGAGATACACACACACACACAAACATACAAACACACACACACACACACACAGCAAGCTCATCCATGAGAGCAGGCCAGAGAGACACACACACAAACATACAAACACACACACACACAGCAAGCTCATCCATGAGAGCAGGCCATAGATACACACACACACACAAACATACAAACACACACACACACACAGCAAGCTCATCCATGAGAGCAGGCCATAGATACACACACACACACAAACATACAAACACACACACACACACAGCAAGCTCATCCGTGAGAGCAGCGCAGCTGGACGGGCGCGGGGTGAAGCCAGGGCAGGATTCATTTCAGAGGGAACTGTATTTTCATTTTCTGCCTCTCTGTGCCTGGCTCCGCCCCTTGAACTCTGACCTTAGTGGGGGGGGGGGGGGGGGGGCATGGGGGTAGGGAAGTGTTTTTGAGGGGGTTGCATCAGGATTGGATTGGCAGGAACCAACTGACAATGTGTGCCTAGGACTCGCAATGTGCTCTTAAGATTCAAAGATATGTTTAATACAGACATTTTTATGGAAAAAAAAAACTTGTCTGCATTCGTACAACACAATTGGACAAAGATGTATGTATGCTTTCACACACCCACACACACATACACACACTCACACATTGACACACAGACAGACAGATGCACACAAACAACCAAAACAAGAATGAACCTACCACTGGCATATGCATGAAAATGATTAAGGACACACAGGACACTGATGAAATGCATGGCTCGGTCTAATGCTCCTACAGTAAGGCATGAAAATAAGGCGGTGAACAATCACAGTTGTTAAAGTTTCATAAGGATGCAGAAGCAGAAGGAAAAGTGGTCACTTTAGAGATTCAAAAGGACAACCACGTCTGGCCAGCCACCCTGCCCTCTGCTGTGAATAATGGACGATCAGGTGGATGCTTAATGCTTACAAATTAAGCTGCGCAGAAACATCAACAAGCCCAACAGCGCTGAAACTCACTAGGAGAGATAAATCAAAGCTACGGTGATATCCTCACATAGCCTCTCCTGGTCCATGACCTGCAAGTCCACTTACCACCTGAGTCTTTCCTGCTGTCATGCGCTAAGTGAAATGAACATGGGCAATTTAGAGCCCTTGTCACCTTTACAGCCTAGCATTATACACACACCACAGAAACAAACCTACACAAAGACACAAAGTCACACACACACATCTGCACATGCACTCACCACATTCACGCTGCATTTAAACCAGTTGGCCCCCAAGGGTGAGCGTGGAGCAGCAACACACCGGTGGATCACACGCAAGATCCCACACAGTGTTTTATTAAAGCACTTCATCAAAACCACAGGGGAGGCACCGGTCAAGTGTGTGTGTGTGTGTCAGCCACCGGGGACTTGCATGCCAGTCTCAAGGCTTCCTCAGAATCTCAACCGCAGTCTGACGTGAGCTGCATAGAGCACCACACAAGCTCAGGGAGAAATGGCACTTCAAATAAAAACAACAGGAGGATGTTTGTGGACAAACAAATAGCACACCGACACACTTGTATGACACAATGAAACACATTTACAAGGCTGATGTTATCAAGTGAAATCAGTCTGGAGAAGAAAATACTTTTGCTACTCTATCTAATCTGATTTACAGATTGGATTTACAATAAAATGCTGCCTTACAACATATATATATATATATATATATATATATATATATATACTTTTTAATATAAAAACATAATTTGATACGGTGAGTAAAAACACTTAATTTTTTTTATGCCCAATCAATCAGAGCAATATAGTTTTATCCCAATAATAAAAAAAACAATCTTAATGTTTGATGCCACCTTTATGTACTTATGGTCACAATACACAGTTGAATTGATTCCTTCCCCCACTACCTCTAGCTGTGAGTGTGTGAGAGATCATCAATCACCCGACATATGCACATGACCGGGACAAATATGTAAATAAATTAGCAGTGCTGGCGATGCAGATGTGCTCTTGTTAAACACGAATCCATCCGATGCCGCAGGGCTAGACCCCTGCAGAGCCAAGCACACTCTACTAGGCAGGCCCCTAGCAGCTGATGAGGATGGTGTGTGTCGGAGTGAGTAAGTGTATGTGTGTGCAAGTGTGTGTGTGTGTGTCGGAGTGAGTAAGTGTATGTGTGTGCAAGTGTGTGTGTGTGTTTTCTGCACAGTATGAACTGTATGTGTTTTGTGTGTTTGTGTTTACATTTTAAATTATATATAAAATCACAAATTGTTTTTTATTATTATTTTAAAAAAGCCCTTTGTGTTATATGTTCAGGTCTTGTATAAACATATCAAATTTGGTTTTACACAAATTTGTCCCTTGTAGCCAGCCTGGATTTTTGTAATGTGTCGAATATCCAACGTCCAATATAGAACCACAGGGAGAACAGTAGCCTACATCAGAACTTCTCGTCTTTGCTAATTAGTGCCAGTCTGTCATGGACGGTAATTAATGGATGAATTTGATTATGACGAAGTTATAACCTTATAAACTACAGTTAAACCAAGTGTCAGCTTTGCATTACAAAGGTGTGAATTTACCCGCATCTTACCCTTTTGTGTTCGGACATACATTCACCAGTGTGGCATCCAGACTTAGTACAAGGGGGCAGGTAGGGTAAGGCCCAGGTGATGTCTAGGGGGGCAGGTGGGGTAAGGCCCAGGTGATGTCTAGGGGGGCAGGTGGGTAAGGCCCAGGTGATGTCTAGGGGGCAGGTGGGGTAAGGCCCAGGTGATGTCTAGGTCAAATAATGCGGACAATTGTGTTCATACATACAGCCCACCCGTGTGACATTTAGATCATGTCCAGATTCCAGTGTACGTCTGAAAGGGGCTTTAGTGTGTGTGTGTGTGTGTGTGTGTGTCTGTGTCTCTGTGTGTGTGTGTGTATCTGTGTGTGTGTGTGTGTCTGTGTGTGTGTGTGTGTGTCTATATGTCTGCCTGTGTGTGTGTGTGTAAGTTAGTGTGTTTGGGTGTGGGTGTGTATCTGTTTGTGTGTGTGTGTGTGTGTGTGTGTGTGCTAGTAGAGGGTGAAGGGACTAGTGTGTGTCCTGCTGCTGTGGCACTGCTTTGGAGAAAATGAAGAGGCAGGATTGAATCATCGCCTGGCTGACCTTAGCATCTCAGCGCAGGGCAATGAGAGGTTTGCCCTTATTATGTTTGGCAATAAGGCTTGGGGCCAGCAGCTGGCCTATTCCCCAGCTCTCTGCCTGATTTCATGAGAGGAAGAGCAGGATGAAATCTCTGAGCAGAGGGGAGGAGAAATGCCTTTGGAGGAGCCAAATGCACTTGTCACATGCCCTTGGCAAAAAAGGCCCACTTTTCCTAGAATTATTTAATTTTGGTTTTAGGAACTGAATCAAACTTTTGACTCATTACTCATTTTAAATTTCTTTGAACTGTTCCTCAAACATCATAATGAAGCATACTTGTTGGCAGTACACCATCGTAGTTGTGGCTTGTTCAGCCCAACTACATGCTCATTACTCAGTCCCTTTAAAGTAGTACAGTATATTGGAATCTTCAAATAGCTTTGTATCAGAGGATACAACGCAGGCATGGTTGAATGACAACAGTATACAGGATTTCCCCCCTTCAATTCTCAAGTCTTTTCATGGACAGCTCTAGGTCTGTTGTAAGGGCATTCAGGGCATTCAGAGAGTTGCACATCAACATGTCCAGTGGGCCAGATGGTAGTTCTCCACTCCTTCTGCAGACACTTACAGCTAAGCTAACTCCAGCCCCATGTCCCTTATTCCAGCTTTCAGTGAATATACACAGAATTATATCATTATACAGACATTACATTATTATTATTAAGTCTTCTAAAGTCTTCTTATTGACAAAGGATGCAGACACTAGTATATATCAGTCAGAGATAGACAGGGTTGTGCAATGGTGTGAGGGGAACAATGTAGTAAAAAAATGTAACTAAAACGAAGGGAAATTATTGTTGAGATGCGAGGTCAATGGTGTACTCAATCCTTAGACTATAGTGTTTCTGTTCTTTTGTTTTGGGTGCTCTTCAGTCCAAGGTGAAAATTCTCAAATAGAAAATAGCGGAAAAAACATTCTCTAATGACCAAGGCCATCCTTTAGATGTCTTAATTACAAAAATGACATGTTCTACATGGACCAGTTAAAAATGTTGAAATTATTTTTGATTCTAGACCAACTGGTGACCATAACCCAGTTCTTATGTGGATGAGTGTGGGTGCATGCATGTTATTGAAAGCCATGAAGAAGGGGGGAGGGTTATGGCTTTTTATGGAGATCTTGCTTTATTCATGTTCACTTTGTGAGTGTGTGTAAACGTAGCCTCTAATTTGTGTGCGCTATCTGTGTTTGGAGACCATAGAGGCTATTCTGATCTAAATTGAGGTGTGATTAAATGAAAGCTTCACTTGAACACTGTGTCCTCATACTCCACGTGTTAATACAGTACAGGAAACCAAGGCAAGTGTATTTATCAATCCCATTTGATAGATGAACAGATACAAACAAACAAACAAAACATATTTTCTCTTTTTCTATTTTCTTTTTTTCGTTGTTCTTGCAGAATATAAATGGATTGATAAATGTGCTCCATCCTCCCCCCTCATTTTAGATTTGCTAAATTATGGATTCTATTTTCTGCAATAACAACAAAAAACAACAACAAAAACAAATCAAAACAATTATGATTTTGATAGAAACCATGTAGCATTCTACAGCCCTGAATCGGTTTCATGGGGCAGGTAAACACGTAGCATTCTTAGCATAGCATAGTTTTATGGGGCAGATATTAATGTAATGCCTCCAGTTTGACCTTCAGCTACCCTGATCCAATGAGAAGCGTGGCTTGGAAGAGATACACTCCACAGGAGTCCGTGTGTGTGTGTTGGACATCCGTCTGCTCTCTCCCCTTCTCATCTTCACATCAGATGGATGCCTCTGCCTGCGGGGTCAAAAGGCGGACTGTGCAATCTGAGCGTAAGCCAACAGAAATGTTCAATCACATGGAAAATGCGTGTGTGTTCCCAGCCAGGTCCTTGAACTAGCGAGGAGACAGGCGGCCACAGACACCTGGCACACACGAACACACACACGTGAACAAAGACATACACACACCTGGACACGTACAGAAATGTATACTGGCCAATGTGCACACACATACACACACACACACACACACACACTAAACACACTCAGGCAGGCACCACACACACATACACAGAAACACACGCATACACTCACACACCCACACAGTATCAGTCCTGGATCTCACCTCTTTTCCAGATTATTCATTAATCAGTGGTCCTTCAACACTAATGGGGTTTTTGTTGGCTACTGCAGGTGAACTGAAGGAGTCACCTGAAGATATCACGTCCTCAGGGCCATGAAATCCTCCTCAGAGTAGAGTCACTGACTGACCGACTCCCAGTGATGAAAAGGATTTTTTGCCACCTGACGTGACACATTTTTCAATAGGCAATAACATTGCTCCCAAGAAGATGCCCATCTCCCAATGCAAGGGAACAAGAATGGGATGGGATCAAGAACATGCCCCCAGAGTGTAGCACTGTAGCTGCCTTGCTGCCTTGGCTGCAGCAACTCAAGCTAGGTAGAACTGATTGTTTTCAGGTTTTTTTTTTCATAACGACAATAGTCGGTGACCTCGACAAACAGAGATCTACTGTATGTGAAAAATTGCCGGAATTCTCCTTTAAGAAAACTATGTTAACCCTGACCCCAACTTTGTCCTTCAGAGTTTTAAGAATAGTGTGTGTATGTGGACGGGTGAGGGGCTGCTTATGATGCCTCGTAGTCAAAACCTCACAAAGAACCAGCCCAATTGTGCATAAGGAATGTCCCAACACACACACACACACACACACACACACACACACACACACACACACACACACCCAGGAGACATCCCCACGCACACATATTCAATCATGATGCAACGTTGCACCTGCAGTCTCAAGGAGAGGTACAGCAATACAACACTTACTTAATATATATGTTAATGAGAGCCAGGGTTTGGACAAATAACAGTTAGAGTCTGCTTCAGGGCCACCGTATTTTGGCAGAGTGAGATATACCAGGAAAAATGTGTCTATGCTAATTTGGTTATGGGTTAATAGGCCTGTACTGGTGGGTGAATGTCTTGTACGGGGTGCGGGTAATGTAGGCAGTAATGCTGAGCTGGTAACTCTTCCTTCATCTTTAACCGACGAGTCACCTTTCATGGCGTGTCTGTTTTGATGTGCCTGTTTGTCCAACTCAACTGATGCCTTATTTGTTGACACTCCTGACACACTGTATACATTACATTAACCTTTATCAAAGCAAACATTTGGGAAGGACACAGCAAACATAAACACAAGCCACACACACACACACACACACACACACACACACATGTAGCAGTGTAGAGCTGTTTTGAAGAGGAACTGATCGGTGAATCAAAGAGTTTTTTAAATGCATTGAAACCAACATGGGGGCAAGCCTATCCCTAACCCCACACTTGCCACATCACCAAAACAAACGCTACAGCCAGGACAGTTCAAAGTCAGCACGTCCTCATGCCACGAATGGCTGTCCTGCAACAGTTTTTCTGAACCTACTATTAAAAAAACACAACAACAACATAAGGCTCATGCATACACACACACCCACACACACTTGCTCACAGCTCACACTCACACATGCAATGACCTCTGCTGTTCTGTTCATGAATAATGAGTACTATTATGTGTGCGATTGCAGTTGCGTGTGCCATCAGATCACTACAGCAATGGGCACCGGCTGTCTTAGCCTCTGATAGGTGAATGTGTTTTGCATATATGAAGTACGCTATACACAAGGTTAAGTGGTGGAGGAATAATGACACTATTTGTTACCGTAATATCTGCCATTTCCATATTTTAGCCCGGACTAGCTGTTATGAATATGGAGATAGGGTCATTAACTCGTGCCTTTAACCACATTCTCACATAGCAGTTTGCTTTCATAATATTTCCCCCTATTGCAAGTGATGTCCCAGGAAATTAACTATGTTCTGTTTCCATGTTTATGGAAGGAAAATTTACAAGTGAGTTTTTTTTTTTTTTTATTATACGCACAGAGAAAGGAGAAACGGCTGGCTGAATATATTGGAGTTGAGCTATAGCAAGCCATGGAGACCAACAACTAATCTCGATGCTATCCAGATTTAATTGCTGAAAGTAAAATAAATTCTCACTGAGGAAATTAAGGAGTGATTTGTGGTGAGGACATCCCTGATAAGTGTTTTGCAGATGAGATGGTTCCAGCCCGCTGTGCCACAGGAAATCAAAACCGAAATGCTGAGTGGTTTTAAATGACTCTGCTATTTTTCTTCTTCAGGATATTAGGGGACTCTTGTGTGGTATCTCATGTGCAGTACCAAAGCAAAAAAAAAAAACACATACAATGTAAACTTTCCTATGAGAAAATAGGTTAGTATCTACTCCTTGTCGGTTAAAGCTTTTTGTCTTTTGTCTTTGGCACTAGCACTTGTATGGCTGATAAAGTTAAAGACATTTTCTTTAAATCTCATTGCCCAGAGTAAACAAAAAGTCACCCAAGCACTTAGGTGAGTCACCATGTTTGAAGCCTCATCGTCAATGAACTGCTCAGATGTTGTGCTTAGCTGTTGGTTCACTACTGTATTTAACTGTTTTTGTGAACTGGTGTGTTTTTCCTGATGTATGTCAACTTGCTGATCTTTACTGCATGTAGTATTATGAATTTAGTGTAATTTTTAAACTGTATATTGTGGTCAGTTGACAAATGTTATTTATTCCTGTTTAAATGTACAACCAAGATTGTGAGCCCTTGCTTCCTCGATTGTTTCCACTGCCTACTGCCTTTATTCTCTAAAAATTTGGTTCACTAGTTCATAAAGACATGCGATAGCAAAGCGTGTTTGGCGAGGTCTCTGACCAGGGTCCTGAAGTGTTTGGGATCGTGCAAGTGTCAAGTGCGCAGGCAGGAGTCGTGCAGGATCCCATCATACACCCCTTTATTCTTAACTAAGGAAGACTAGAGGCATGAGGAGAGGTGGTGGGTTGCGAGCAAAGTTAAGCCGATGCTGCTGCTTCGGCAGGTAGACTGTGAAATAAGTTGAAGGAGGCGCGGCAAATTCCGTCACGCTCCTCCCTAACTTCCGTTTGTAAACACCATTTATAGCCTACATTGCTGTATGGTCACAGGCAGCCTTAATACTCCAGTTCTGTGACCTAAGGGTTTGTTCATCTATGTTTGTTCTCTGGTGTATATTCCCACAGTGTATTTGTTTATCTGACTGGTTACCAAACTGCTTGTTCACTGGTGTGTTTGTTCCCTTGGGTTTTTTTATTTTTGTTTTTTTTTGTGTTTGTGTTCGTTTACAACAGTACAATGTTCCCTGGCATTTATTTACTGGATGGCATGTTGGTTGGTGTTTGTTCAGCGTTATTTTTTTTTTTTTTTCACAAGACTGTTTTTGTGCTCTGTTTGCACAGCATTGACAACACTACTCCTCCATCTTTGTTTGCATACAGAGCAGGAAATAAACATCTCTGTGATTTATATTCCAACTACATGGCCTGGAATTGGACTCTGTGTCGTCATGCTGACAATGTGCTTTTAAAGTCCTTTAGTAGGGCACATTACGTAGGGACTTCTGAAGAATGGAAGGACAAGAGAGTGTGCTTCAGAGAGAGTGAGAGAGAGAGAATATTCTTAATTTCCTTCTTTGGCCATTACTGTAAAGAAGTGCATTGCTACAATGAAGAGATCCTCAAAAAGCAAGGGGATATACCGATCTGATGAGTTATTATAATAATAGGGCCATTTTACTATGTATATGTTTCTGGGTTAGTGAGGAGTTACATATAGTGGTTATAATTCCCATCCAGCATGGTCACCATCAGCGCCTTGTTTACACATCTGCTAAAGGCCAACATTTATCTTATCCTAGAGGTTTCAAACAGGCAGTCAGAGAAAACATGATCTTTACACCACAGTTAATTTAATGTGAGGTGCAAAATTCACCCGTGTGAATTTTGCACCTCAGTTAATTAACTCATCACTTAAAAGCAAGCTATTGATTTCTTCTAATGGCTGCAGGAATGTGTAAAACAACCATAAGAGTAATTTAAAGGAAGGCATTAGAGCAATAAATCATCTGTCCACTGTATCTGAAGCAGACTGTTCATTATTACTGTCCATCTCTGGAGTGCCTATAGGAATAACAAAATAGCTTCTTATGGAAGCAACAGTGAGAATGCACTACTGGTAAGTAGACCTGATAGTGTCCTGCATAATGGGTGTCTTGCCTCCTCACTTTTGAAGGAGAAAATGAGTAACTAAAATCACATAGTAGTGCTGTTTTGGAGGATGTCCATCCAGATGAGCAAACAAAGGAAATGAAATGTAAAGCTGTGCTGATCTGATTTAATCTTATTTAAGAACAGGAAGAGAGTATGAGAATGAGTGACTTACTGCTTATGAAGAGGATTACTGAAGCGCCCAACAAAACATTTACACTCTACAAAACTACTCAATGTCAGAGCAGATTTTCGTGACTAAGGTTTCAAACTCATTAGATTATTAGACCCCTCATTTTCTCACTAATTTCTACCAAAGAGCCAATTACCAAATATGACTTGCTAGCTAGAATATTTGTATCTACTTTTATTTTTTTCTCTTCTTTTCATCTGTCCCTCCTCTTTCTCCGTACCCTTACCCTTCCTCTGTACCCTCCTCTTCCTCCATACCCTTCCTCTGTACCCTCCTCTTCCTCCATACCCTTCCTCTGTACCCTCCTCTTCCTCTGTACCCTCCTCTTCCTCCATACCCTTCCTCTGTACCCTTCCTCTTCCTCTGTACCCTCCTCTTCCTCTGTACCCTCCTCTTCCTCCATACCCTCCTCTTCCTCCATACCCTTCCTCTGTACCCTTCCTCCGTACCCTCCTCTTCCTCTGTACCCTCCTCTTCCTCCATACTCTTCCTCTGTACCCTTCCTCTTCCTCTGTACCCTCCTCTTCCTCCGTACCCTCCTCTTCCTCCGTACCCTTCCCCTTTCTCCCAATTATTCTGCTTCCCTTCGTCCCCCCTGTGCTGGGTTATGCCCAAGGCTTCATGAGACAACTGTGATTTTTAATAGAGGTATTTAAATGAGACAAATGCCACTACCCCACCTCGAAGTCACACTGTATGATCACATTACTGATCAGCACTTCAGCTCATTACCTTAGACTGCACTCTTAGTTCCTACACTGCGACATAAAATGACACAGTGTAGGACCTGAGTTTAGAAAAATAATTGATTCATTGGTTAAAAAGATCAATGTAGGACAAATACATATTTAAAATAGAGATGTTTTTCAAGAAAGAGGGTGCAGCCTGTGATGTAACCTGTTGGCTACACTGGAGAGGAGGGTCATTTATCCACTACCTTCACTTCAATAGTACTGGGCAGTTCCCCAGATTAAGCCTAGTCCCAGACTAAGAGATTTTCATTGTTTTTTTCGTCTGGGGAACTGCACCTACAACTTCACTTTAGAGCAGTGGTTCTCAAACCATTTCACTTTAGAGCAGTGGTTCTCAAACTTTTCACAATGAGTACCACTTCAGAAAACAATCTCCAAGTACCATAATTATGACCGGCATTTAGATACAGTTGCGTAAGTCAACTTAACTACATATTTTACATTGTACGTACTGTTTTGTCATTTTTTCCCCATGAAAGACAAAAACTAGTTTAAATGTAGGTTCAGTGATCGCAGTGATTTTTTATATAATTTTAATATAGATTAAAAAGATTATTAGCCTAGAAATCTAGACGCACCCTAGCGGCAGCAAATTAATTTGCTCAGCCTGTACGTCTAGTATCAAACCATAGGGATTTCTATTGGCTGACGCCGTGGACATCATCCAATCACAGCGCTCTATTTTGTTAGAGAGTCTTAAGGCGGGCTTAACAGGATAATGACAGTCCTGCGACGGTGAACAACAAGGAAGGTGGCTATGGCGAACGAAGAGCGGTTGTTTGAATCGCCGGTGGCGTCAACTTTGGAGGAGTTGGACTTGTGCTTTTCTTTGAAAGTTGAGCAACACAATGCACTTAAGTCATTCCTTTCGAAGAAGGATGTATTTGCCGTTTTGCCGACCGGATACAGATATGGTCGTAGCGCTGGCCTATTGCATGCCTAGGCAGTTTGAAAGACAATTCTCTGCCCGCCCCTTGGATTAAGCAAGGTGAATGGTTCGATTCCAGACTATACATTTAAATGATATAGGATGGCCCGCCAGGCTAAAAGATTATGGCATCTTTATGTAAGAAACACCTCAGAGACTCCCGGAGTAGACTACCACTATAGAGAGTCAGTGCACCACCAGTGGTAACCGTACCACAGTTTGAGAACCATTGCTTTAGAGGGAACAAATAAATCACTGATTGATAATTGAGACGAATTAAGACCCATCAATGGCAACTGTGTCATTATCGCGATAACCGTTTGCATATTATTCTTAGCAGCTTTTGAAACACACTCTGGTAGGTCAGACTGTAATAACGGTGTGTGATGTGGTGTGCTGTGGTGTGGTGTGGTGGTTAGTGTAATCTATGGACTATGAAGCCGTTAGCTGAGGTACCTTTTTAAAAAGCGGCTAATCATTAGGAGCGCCGGACAGCGCGTCGCTAAGCGTCGCCAAGACAAATGTCCTCGGTTCCCTCAGCAGCCATCCGAGCGCCATTATCACCCCGACTGTGTGTGAAAGGAAGAAATATGGGCCGTCGCCGCCACCGCAGGAGCACTTTATTAATGAGAGGAAATCAATTCTAGATGTGTATCTGCTGCTGAATAATTAAGCCTCAGTTATTAAGTTATTAGGGCAAAAAACAAAACCATAAAAAACAGAGGAAGCCGAGAATTAAACAGAGAGAGAGAAAGAAAGAGAGAGAAAAACAATGCATAAGATTTAGTCACCCTCTGCAGTCACCATGGGAGGTACTGAGAGTCAGGGAGGAGAGGGGATAAAGAAGAAAGGGATGAGAGAGGAGAGGGAGGGGAGGACACTCTCTCTCTCTCTAAGTGCCTGGAGTGAATCATGGCTTTGGCCCCCAGGACAGCGGGTGTAATTACAAAGATATAGGATCTGGGCTGAATACATTTGCATGATCTCAATGACAGATTCTCCTCTCCCAGGGAGCCACCGGAATCCTCCCCGTCAGACGCCACGTCCCCGTCGTGGGGGATAAATCTCACCTGCCTGGCCGCCCGTGCAGGACCGGCCCCTTCAGACGCCATAATTACATCAAATGGCAGAATTAGTGGATCCGCGTGAGACAAGCGGGCGGGGCACGGAGCGAGCTTCCCCTTTTTACCAATCGGCGTGGCGCGCTCACCGTGCCTCACCGCGAATGTGCCACGCCACGCTGCGTCTGACCCCCCCCATGGTCACTGGTGAAATGTATATCAGCGGTAATCACGAGGCGCAGTGTGCGGTTCGTAAATCTGCTCCGCGGAGAGTTGGGCCGTTAATCTGTTAATCATGTGCCGCTGGTCGCCGCGCACCACTCTGGTCATGCTCAGCGCCCACTAGCAATGGAGGAGATGGACAAGGAGAGCCAGGCAGGTCCATTACACAAATAGAAGTGTGAGATCATAGCTCCGCAGCAGAGATGCATGTGTGTGTGTGCGCGCATGTGTGTGTGTGTGAGTGGTTGAAGGGTGGATTAGGTGAGGGGACACTCAAGGTCACTGAGGCTCAGAATGAAGCTCTCACTCTGAACTCTTACTCAGCCTCATCCAGTGGTCTCTATTCAACTGACCCCACTACGCGATGAGCTTCACCACGAAGAAATGTCCCCTTCTGAAGTATGTCATCCGCTACCTGACTGATCCTTTTTTGGGGGGGGGGGGGGGGACTGGACCTCATGACTCAATCCCAATCAGTGCCATTCTATTCAGAGAAGGGTGTCTGCCACTAAAGGGCCACCTGGACCCTTGCATTGTCTAATTCCTCTCATGCGTCTGAAGCGGTCTTCCTGCTGTGCGCACATTGATTCTGATGACCCTCCCCACTGCCCCACCTGTTATTCTCACAGTAAGCGGGCAATTAGAAACAGCCTTGCGGATACAGTATGTATAATTTAGAGTTGGAGGTTTTTTTTTCATTTATAGTCTTATACTGAATGATGTCTAATGATTTTAATAAGCATTGTGTGTGTGAGAGAGAGAAAGACAGAATGAGTGGTGCTTGGAGGATGGCACTTGTAATGAAAAAGCACAGAAAAGAGCCTCAATGTGTCTCTTTATCTCATTGCCATTGAACTGGAATTGATTTGGATTGAATTTGCTTGAATTGATTATCTACATAATCTGGTCTGCATCAATGTCTCATGGGTGTGCCATCAGAGGCTCATTGCAAACAGCAGCATACATAGTTTTTCAAAGTCAAAGTCAAAGTCAAAGTCAAAGTCAGCTTTATTGTCAATTTCTTCACATGTTCCAGACATACAAAGAGATCGAAATTACGTTTCTCACTATCCCACGGTGAAGACAAGACATATTTTACCAATTTAGGTCCACAGACAAACATAACATTCAAGTAAACAAAAAAGTAAGTAAATAAGTAAATAAAAAAGTAAGTAAATAAGTAAATAAGAGGGCACATATAATAATGAAAAAATAAGAGCAGCAAAATGTGGTTGAAATTGTGCATAGACAGTCAATAAAAATACTAGTGCAAATTCAGGCCGATAAAAGGCTTGGGTAGTTCTGTTTGACCTAAGTAAGAAGAAAGTGGCATAGTGGTGCAAGTTGTGTAAGAGCAGCAGAAGTGTTGTGTTTTCAGGACAACAACACCAGTTGTAAAGTGTACAAGTGTGCAAGTGGAGTAGTGCAGGCGGCCATTTTGGGTCCAATGTCCAGGATGTTATGTAGCTGAGGGTGGAGGGGGGAGAGGAGGGAGAGAGTTCAGCATCCTTACGGCTTGGTGTATGAAGCTGTTGGTGAGTCTGGTAGTGCGGGAGCGCAGGCTTCTAGTTGGGAACTTTAATTGATTTATCAGATTAATCTGAAGTTAATATTCCACTTCACTATTTCTAACCTGTACAGAAAGGTCTTCTTTCTTATCACAGGGTTTTTCTGTCACTAGTTCAGCTGTGGACACTCATACTGGTGAAATGTGTGTGTGTGTGTGTGTGTGTGTGTGTGTGTGTGTGTACTGTACTGTATGTTCATCTGACCTCTGATGCCTATGTTTATCATGATTATGATGGATCACTTAAGGAGCTGCCTTCTCCAACGCTGTTCGGATGGCAGACAACATCATTTGCAAAATAAATGTCACTTTCTTTTCATGATGCAACTTGAGTGAAATAGTGGCCCTGGCTAGCGGCTAGTGCCGTTGCTCCACTGCTAATGAGTGGACACTAGTGTCAGCAGGATGCTAACAAGGGATGAGTAATTTCTTGTCGCCCGTCGTTTGTCATCCTTAAGCATCCCGACTCGTGGTCGTTGTCATTCAGCCCTGGATGTGACGATGGAGAGGAGGCGGTGCATGTGAGATGAGATGCATCATATCGTCTTAGTCAGGCCTTTCTGAAGTACATGAATCTCATGCCATACTCAGAATCACATGCCTGATAAAAGGCCTATATGGAAGATACTGTGCTTTAATAAGGTCCAGGAGTGGGCGTGGTGGATGGTGGGTTGTGGGATTGGCCCAGGTAAAAAAGTAGTATACTTTAGTGTGTTAGAAATATGATTAAAGTACATGAAGTATAAAGCAAGTATGCTTACACTTTTTGTACTTTATGTAAAGTATGTTTAATGTGTACTTTTAGAAAGTATACTTCAAAGTAGATGTTATTAAGTTCAACTTCAGTGTACTAAAATTAAATATACTTATTGTGCAATATATAAAGTGTTTTTGTAATGTACTTTTTAAAAGTGTACTTTGTTGTTAGTGTATTTTAAATGGTAAAGAAGTTGATGTAGTTTAAGTGTATTAAAGGAGAATTCCGGTGTGATATTGACCTAAAGTGTGTTGAAACATGATACCGAGTGTGAACGTATGTCTCATAGCCCATCTCGGCTTGTCCCCTGTACTCCAAAATCTGGCGCTAGTTAGCCGATGCTACCAACAGCTTTTTCAATGGTGGTCCTTCGGCATCGGGCTAGCCATGCAAATAAATCACTGTTTTACACCATTTACGAGGCTCAATGTATCTCCACACTTCATTGGTAGACTTCCGAGGGCCCTGACATTTAAAACGAGACATTGAGAACTTTGAAAAAGCACTGGTAGTTTACTTACAAGACGATTTATGCAGACAGTATCTTCACAAAGTTTAGCGTTTGCAGCCATCTTGAATTTAGTCACGATAAGTCGAGCAACAAGTAAGAATGAACAGATATGATAAGGGATCAGATTCCAAAAATAATTCAGTGGAAATGCATGGATTCCAGTTTCTTCCAGTAGCAGCAACTGGAATCCATGCATTTCCACTGAATTATTTTTGG
This sequence comes from Alosa sapidissima, assembly GCF_018492685.1. Taxonomy (NCBI): domain Eukaryota; kingdom Metazoa; phylum Chordata; class Actinopteri; order Clupeiformes; family Clupeidae; genus Alosa; species Alosa sapidissima. The sequence continues at coordinate 27,294,846 of NC_055966.1, read as the reverse complement.
AATCTGATCCCTTAGAAGTCTACTAAGTAAGTAAGTAGTTGAACTTAATACATAATTCAATACACTTAATTACACTTGGATTTGACGAAAAAAGTACAAACTGTACTTAGTACACTTTCAAAAAATATACTTTTAATAGTTTTTTTTTTTTACCTGGGGGGGTCGAGGGAGCCCTGGGGGGTCATCAGATGCAAACCAACCCTTACTGAGACCGATGTCATCAATTAGGGCATTCCAAGCTTCCAATCAGGGTTTTATCACATGGAATAGACTAATTAGAAAATGGAATCAGAAATAGTCTTGTATATATTTCTGTTTGTTTATAAAGCATATCTCCTCTCTATGTGGACTCAATGTTAACATGTTCAAAGGTGTATTCGTGCTCCTCCATTTTCTGAAAGCATTCTTTCCTGCATATCGATCCTGGCAAACCTTCCCTGCGAGCGCATAACTGACCATTTCTTCTGAATGTGACAATCAGCCGTCAGTTTGTACAACTCAGACGAACGTCTGGAGGACTCTTTACCTCCACGGCACAATCACTGGGTCTTATTTGCTTTGGGTACATCCCGTACCTGTCAAATTACAGGGCTCAAAGAGGACTCTGAGCTCCCGCCGTGCAGATAGATCTGTATTGATTTGGCGCGCCCTCTGAAAACCTCCCTCCATTTAATGATCCCCCTTCCTGACGAGTGCCGATGAATAGGACTCATCAAACACGTCAGAGCATGTGTGAAGGTGTTAGGCCCCCATTCATCCTCCAACACTTGGGCTTTCACTGAGTCCGAGGCGGTATCGATCAGCCGTACTGACACCAGCCAGATACCTCCGACTGTAGCACTGAGATGAATGTAGAGGGCTGAGGAAAATGCTGATCTTGCCAACAACTCAGATCGTACATGTTTGGCCGCAAATCTTTATTCATCTGAGAGAAACCCATATGAAAAGTCTAAAGCGCTGTACTTCACATATCAATTTGAAAGGAGAATATCATGTAACAGTAACTAACATGCTGTACTATCACTAATTTGATAGTTTTTCATAGTACATTTTCTTTGCGCTGTACTTCACATATCGATTTGAAAGGAGAATATCATGTAACAGTAACTAACATGCTGTACTATCAATAATTTGATAGTTTTTCATAGTACATTTTCTTGATCTAAATAAACCATGTGAAATAAATTAACGAATGATGAAATCATAATGTTCTCTAATGAAGATGAAGCTGTCGTGACAAGTATGATGGGAACTCAGGCCACATTCTACTATTTTCTGTATGGAGGTCAGGGGGCTATGCTTGAGTAGAATGCAGAAGAAACTTCATAAATCCATAGTGTTGTTTTGAAAGTGACTTCACGTCAGACACCGTGTTCTTCTGTGGAAGGAGTGCAGCGGGAGTCGAGGGAGGTTGTTTCTCTCCTCTCAACCTTTCTTCTGTCGGGTTGCAAGCTTGGAGGAAACACTTGATTTTATCTCCTGTGGTTTCCCTGCCAATTACCACACAGACAAAGAGAGGCAGTGAATAAAAATGCTGCTCTCAGCACTTTCCTACTCCTGTTGTCTCTTTAGTTGGGCACTCGATAAATAAGACAAGCCCGAAGAAGGGAGGGGAGGGGAGAGAGGGGTGTGGTAGAAGGAGATTTCTGCAGGTGGTTCTGTGCTTTTTTTGTGTTTTTTTTTACAGCAGCAACCTTTTAGCTGTACGGACAAAGAGCCCAAGTGCATGCAGGGGGTAAGACGACTGTTTCTAAGGTTTGAAACCCTCTTCATGGCATTCGGAGATAATTTCCCCTCATTAAACCACCTCCCTCTGCTCCTAATTTAACCCTTTTGTGGTCTTTGGGTCAAACTGACCTGTTTATATATATATATAGTCTGATACTTTGTGGCCTTAGCTCATTTATTTCAGTGAAAAATGTGTTAATGAAAAGAAAATACACACACACACACATGCACACACACATCACACACTCACTCTCTCCTTCACTTACATACAATCTACAATTTTTCAGTCCAAACCCAAGAAGTTCTTGCTTTCCTGCAGTCTTTACAGTCTGTATTGTGAGATCCTGCACAATGTTATTCCAAATAATTCATCATGTTATACCAGAACACCCTCAAGTTTGCACCTATAAATAGCTCTACTTAACAGTGTATATAGGTGAATTACCTGTGTATAGGCCCTTCGATTGCAGTCCTTTATCAGAATCATCAGAGCAAAAGACTGAAGATTGAGGAAAGATTTAGGAAAAGATTCTCTGCTCAGAGAACCATCGAGTAAAGCCTGGACAAGAGTGAGATAGTGAAGTGGAAGAGGATTCCTCAGACACTGAGGATAATTTGAATGTGAAACAAAATGAGAGTGAAAGCGAGTGAATTTGAATTTGAGCATGCACTAACAAACTTCTAAGAAGAACCCCACAGTGAGCCACTGAAGCTGCTGGAAGATCCCCAGAGTAAGCCACTGAAGGAACCTCATAGCGAACCGGTAGAGGAACCCCACAACCAGCCACTGAAGCTGCTGGAATATCCCCAGAGTAAGCCACTGAAGGAACCTCATAGCAAGCCGGTAGAGGAACCCCACAACCAGCCACTGAAGCTGCTGGAAGATCCCCAGAGTAAGCCACTAATGGAACCTCATAGCGAGCCAGTAGAGGAACCCCACAACCAGCCACTGAATGAACGTCAGAGAGTTAATAGAGGAGCCATACAGTGAGCCACTGAACACAGAGAGCTGGTAGAGGAACCCTTCAGCAAGCCACTGTAGGTACCTAGCAAGCCACTGAAGGAAAACTGTAGATGTAACCTACTGGTTATATGAAATGTACAATAACCTACTATAATAATAATAATAATAATAATAATAAGCTTTATTTGTATACACAGAATGCAGATCAAAGTGATTTACATTTAACACAATAGTAGTACTGGCAGCTATTGTCCAGTAGCTTATTGTAATACATTCTCAGCAATTTTACTGTATTCTGTTGTTATGCTGTAAAGACAATAGGCATGAAAAATATTACTAGTAATAGAACACATTACTGAAGGAATCGCACAGTGAGCCACTGGAACACCTGGGGACACTAAAGGACCTCTTCAATGGGTTCATCATCACCCGTATTTTTAAAACAAAAATCAATGAGAACACTCATTAGAAAAATGTTAAAAGGCAACTTGACGTCATCTGATATCACATGGTTAAGTTTTACTGTATGTGCAGTAAGGGCAGACATAATCACATAATGTGCTGGTTTGGGAAACGTGTGTTACGAATGTTTGAACAACCACTTGTAACTGCTGAGATGAATCGTGATTCAGGAACCGGGCCCTGAGTTATATACCACATAGGCATCTTTGAATTAAATCACAGATGAGTTCAGTGTCAGTAATTCAGATTGCTATCAGTAGATTAGTGGGGGTTTTTTGTGCCAAGGCACATTTTTGACACAAAAAAGGCACACCCAACATCCCGAATGTTGAATTGGGAATAAAATGAATAATATTTTAATAATATTATAATAATATACAAGTCTCAAATAAACACAGGTCCCTTATAATTGCCTGTATGCTAGACCCAAGTGAAATAAAGGCTGGAGAAATTATATGTATTTGTTTGTGAGTATAACTCAAAAGAACAATGGGTTTAGATGCACAGTGGTTGAAAAACTAGGCAGCCGACTACATATAAACATCACAGCAGAATATGGAGTTTCTCTGTAGGGTTTTTCTTGAGGATTATTTGGTGTCTTTATTATTTTTTAGCTGCACAGCTGTTACAACTAACCTGATGTGGGACAGACTGGAACTTGATTTCGGATCAGAATCTGGGCATGATTAGATGTGGTTCTGCCACATAATATTTAACTGGTTCTGGCTGTGATCTGCGAGGTATCATCTGGTCTCTGGCCAGACAAAGGCGATTCCTGTTTGGAAACTCTTTGTACTGGTAATAATAACGTGGACTTCATTTTTCATTTGTCAGAAATCTAAGATTTGTGCTCTTAAATTAATCTGCGGTATCGTAGATGGCACATGCCCATCTCCCCGTAAAGCCCACAGAAGACGAAGCATGTGAGGTAGGACTGTCCTCCATCCTCAGATTAAATTTGTATGATGCTCCTTGTCCCCAGGCTTGCCTTTCATGTATGATTAGTTTTCATTCAGATGATAGCTCTCATCCATTTGCTACAGAAAGAATCAATCAATTACGGATCAGAATCATCATAATATATTTAATGTCACAGAGCATAAATCATGTATGGGAACGGCCTTGAATTTACGATCATTCCAGGAAGATTCTTTCAAAGGGATTTGTGCTCAATATCAAGTTATTCCTTTAAGTGTAGTGGTTCACAGCAGAAAATAAAGAGGCTTTCTTTTGATGGGAAAGCCTGCATGAGGATCTTTCTAGACATGGCCACTATTGCTTCAGGGAGGAAATAGTTGGCTGCCCATAGACTGTGACCTTATTGATCAGAATGAAACCGCCTGTGCTCATAAGCCAATCAATGATTTTACATGTTGGATTAAGCACCCAGTTTACACCCAAAACACTGTTCAATGTTTGAAACGGGTCACATTCAAAATGAATCGAGAGAGGGGAAAAAAGCGGCATTTATTATGTTACATGTTGGCATTGCAGAGGCAAATGTGTGTGTGAAATCAATGTCACATTACCGATTACCTCTAGAGCACAATGCGTCCATTCTGGTTTCCTGCCGTGACAGGAGCAGTTTGTCATCGGAGCCGGAGGTCAGTGATACATGGCCCGGGTCACTCCGCCTGACACGGCATACATAACCCAGGATTGATGCCCCCGTCTCTGATGTGTCTCTCACACACAGAGTTACTCTCCGAGGAGTTGGCTGGTACAGAACTCCATTCTCCTGCCCAGAGGCCCGAGGCTAAGTTAATTACGCATCGGGGTCCCCGCTCCCATTCCCCAGCATCTGGACAGAGAGAGAGGGATGCTGCGTTCCTGTATCCAACACCACCACCCGCCCCCTGCACTAAAGGAGACGGGTGCTTTGGCCACTTCACCCTCATTAGAAGCATACAGGGGCTATACATAATACGGCCTGTCTACCTACCTAATTGCTGGTTGCTGTCTTGCTCTTTGACTCACCACCTGCCTGTCTGTCTTTCTGTCTATCTGCCTGTCTGTCTTTCTGTCTGTCTGTTTATATACCTGCTCATTTGCCTATCTATCCGAATGCCTGTCTGTCCACCTTCCGTCATATTGGCCTTTTTGTGGGGATACTGTCATCTCCTCTCTTCACGGCCATTAAAGCCTTATCTCACAGTGTATGTAAAGGTGGATTACACTGTTATAAGCAAAGCACTATGCAAGCAAATAAACCAATTTAAACATAGACAAGAATGTAAAAAGGGAATAGCCACGTGCATGAAATTTATGACCCTCTGAGGTAATATACCTGATCATTATAGGAATATAGGCTTAGTGTGACAAAAAATGGAACAAAGCAACTCCACGATAAGTAACTAAAGTACATTTCAGGGGCATTTTTTTAAATTATGTAAAGGCTAATACTGTGTTAAGACTAAATCAAGCTTTCTTTGCAGAACATTTCAAGTTTACCTAAAGGCTTAACTGAGGCTAATAGTTTATAAGCATTATGTATGTAAGGTTTATTACAGAAAGCTGGCTTGTAACCAAAACATGAAGAAGAGGTAGACTATTAGAATATGTTAATGTGATTCAAGCACACCAGCGGCTATAAGTGTAAATGCAGTCAGGAGAGACAGATTTCCAGAGTGTGAAAACAGATAATTCTGAAACAGTACGGAAGAAGTCAAGCCTGTGGCTAAGTCTGGCCCCCACCAGGACCCTCTATAACTAGGAGACTGGGGAGTTTTGCTCATTATCTTTGCATTATCGCTCTAACCTTTGATGCTTTGTGTGTGTGAGTCTGAGTGGGCGTTCAGGTAGCAAGGGAGAGGCAGAGATGGGAATACCATAACTTGAACGGCGAAAGGAAAAACATCAGCTTGAGACAGAGCTTAAGAGATGGCAGCCACCAAACACGGAGACAATCAGAGAGTGCCTGTGGGTCGTCTTTGTCGCTTGAGTCTGTTTCCTTCTATTTCCCCAAATGTGTGCTTGGGAGAGAGCTGTGGGACACGAGGCACAGCTTTCCACATGTGGGATGTAACCAATTAGAGACCTCCAGGCAACACATACTCTTAGTGGGAAAACTTTGGACTCGATTACAGTGAGTTAAATTTGTCTATTTCTCAGCAGGGGGAACACAATTCTCTCTACCCGAGCTTCCACTGAGAGTTTTACTCTGTGTGGGAGCATCGTTCCCACACAACCCAAAGGCCTTTGACTGCCATCACTCCATACCAGCATGAAAACAATGTGACAAGAATCCAACTGAGATTGATGACGCAATTTGTCACCATACAGTAATTATTTTTATCACCCAGTATATGATCTGAAGTATGATAAATACAATGAGAAGTTACAATTCATACATGAACCCAGGGTTTTGGTTTTATTTAGGATATATTATATAGGATTTACGTTTTATAGGATTTATAGGATTTATAGACTTTATATACGTTTTTACGTTTTATAGGATTTACAGACTTTATATATGCAGTTTACATACATTCCATGTCAGATGAAGAGCATTATTACTCAACGGCAAGATTATTTATATGAGGATATAAACAGCAAACCTGAGGTATACACTGGGGTTATGCTCCACTTGAGTCATATGCAGAAAATTGCCTATAGCTTATGCTGGCTATAGGCTATATGCTGTCTTTAAAAAAACTGTCATGGTACATTCTGATGTTTATATCATATTCCCTCAACTGATCATATATCTGATCATATAACTGATTTATATCATATTCTCAATACTCCCTCAATCTACAGTACCTGAGTGGTTTATAATTACTATCACTGTAATGTATGAAGACACACTGGACCCAAATCTAACACCCTCCCTTATTTCCCTGGTAACTGCTGCCCATGCCCTAGATTTGGTACTAATCTGAATCCAACCTGTAACCCTTGACCCAGAGTAAAATGCAAGTGGTTTGGATTTAATATTCCCTCAGTGCAGAGGCGTCCTCACCTCCTGCTTCTAACGCTTCAGGGCTTTACACTGCTGAGATGCTCTTGAGTCATGCTATGTGGATCCTAAACCTTAATAGCACAGCTATTAACTAGCCTTAACTAGCACAGATTCAGATGCTAACCATAAACATCAGCACAGATTCAGATGCTATCCCTAAACATTAGCACAGATTCAAATGCTAACCGTAAACATCAGCACAGATCTGGATGCTAACTGTAAACATCAGCACAGATCTGGATGCTATCCTTAAACATCAGCACAGATCCGGATGCTATCCCTAAACCATACCTGTCAACACTCCCGTTTTTCCCGGGTTCTCCCGTATTTCAAGGTCATCTCCTGGCACCCTCCCGTTTTGTTATTTCTCCCGGAAAACTCCTATAATTTGCATGGACATCAAACTTCATTTTAAAATCATTGATCCATTCATTTTTCTATACGTCTGACATCTCCCAGGTTGCCATATTGTATATGAAATACACCCTACACATACACGATTACTTACTTTCAATTTCAACCGTTTTGTCATAGGCTAAAACCTGGCAACCCAAAACCCAAATAAGGAAGCGGGTGCCGAATGCGCAGCTTGAGTCTCGTCATAAGCAAGCGGGCTAATTGAATGGCCTACTCCAGAACTAGCTGTTGTGAAATTGTTGGGAATTTAATTGATTAATACATCACATAAACTGCTATTGAGTGTTGTTGATACACTGAACTTGTGTCCTCGGAACCAAATGTGACAGCAAGCAGCTTTGGAGTTTTGGAAGTAGGCTGCAGGCAGGCAACTGGTGGATACATCACTGGCATGCGTAAGGTAATGGTAAGGTTAAAGCAACGACCGAAATGCAGTGTTGAAACATGTGTATGAAACATGTTAAATATGCAAACACTGATCCGGTACAAACACCCATTTTTGGAAAGCTAAATATTGACAGGTATGCCCTAAACATTAGCACAGATCCGGATACTATCCATAAAGGACATCTGCATTGTATTGCACTGTCACTGAAGTGTTTTAGTGGCCCAAACTGAAGACAGATTTTCAGCTGGATCTGAGGTTGACTTTATTCAGGGTTTGAATGGCTGCTAAAACAGATGAGTGGCAAAGGCCACAGTGGAAGACTCAGCAAAGCTGGGAACGCAACAAAACATTGAGAAAAATTGTCTAAAAAGTGATCAAAATATTACAGAAATAGTAGTAAGCCCTATAAAGACGGCCATCTTTAAACATGGCTGCAGCATATTATGACAAGATTATTACCAAAGCCTGGATTTTTGCTCAATTTTCTTCATGCCATACATTTACAACATAGTTTACAACTGTACCAGTGAATAGTGTGATAATCTATACTGCTCCAGAGGAATAAATAATGTAAACATGCAGTGAAAAAAATGTTTGTATCAAATTCTTCCAGACGTACAGTGAATGATGGGCAATTTGTGGAACACCTGACAAGGTGAATGTAGACAAGAGCAGTTGCTTGATGCATGGGCATCTCCTAGCGCTAATTAACCTTCATGCAAGACTAATTAATTACATTTCAACAAGGTCAGGGTCTCTAAATTCAAACAATTAGGTGTTTGCTTAGTGTGGGGCAATGTTCGGTAACCTCAGTAATGTAGTTTCCAGGTACACACGCACACACACACACACACACACATACACACACACATTCTCTCTCTCTCTCTCTCTCTCTCTCTCTCTCTCTCTCTCTCTCTCTCTCTCGATCTCTCACACAGAGGGAGAGAGAGAGAGACAAAGAGAGATACACACACACACACACACACAAGGAAAGTTGCAAAGGGGGGACGGCAAGTGGTTTGCAAGTGCTCCTAGCGCAACTGCTAATGATAGCATCCGGCTCTGGAGAGATCCACCACACATGTTCCTGTTCCATCTGCCCTTAAGCGATGGCGTGAATGAGAGAGAGAGAGAGAGAGAGAGAGAGAGTGTATGAGTATGTGTGTGTGTGTGTGTGGGGGGGGGGCACCTGGCACACACTCATGCTAGATTTTCTACCCTCTTCGCCGTAAACTTCGCGCTGAACACCAGTGGGGTAATGAAGCATTTGGAGTGAACATCTTGCTGATGTTTCCCAAAAAAGAGGGAGACTCTTAATAGCTAGGTATCGCTTGCGCTGGCGTCCCTCTCTGGACCTAACCCATTCCTGTTTAACAGCGTGGAACCAGCCAAATGCGACTGCCAACTGTCTCCTCCGGGCGAGCTACTGCTGCATTTGGCACTTCTACACACGTGTGTTCTACACCCTGCAATCCATATTATTCCTGATGTACTCAACATTTTCCCCCCATTTTTGTCATTCCTCAGAAGAAAAAAAAAAGGATTCATGAAACACTGAATGCCCCTGACAGACGCAAAATAAGAAAATTCTCAATTTTGGCCACCTGGATTGAGTGAGATGGAACAATTTGTCCTGGGAGTGTTATTCTTAGGAAATCATATGCAGAATTCAGATGGACCAGGCAAATATTACACTTGGTATAACTCTTAGCAAGCACATGACGAGGACTGATTGCACTCTCTCTCTCATAATCCCTCTCTCTCTCTCTCTCTCTGTCTTTCTCTCTCTCTCACATACACACACAGACTCGCACACACCACCTGGCCAGTGGAAGGTGTTCAACACACACGGGCACCCAATCACCCTCTCTGCAGGTGGGTGTGCCTGGCTTGGTTATTGACTGTGACATACATAAACAAAAATGATTCCATCCTGGGACAACGAGCGCCAGAGCGCTGATTTTATACAGCAGACATAAATAAACCGGCAGGGGTGCTCCCGCCTTTCAAAGCAGGCAAACTCCTTAACATGCAGAGAGCTCTGACTGAGGAAGAGGACAGGCCCAGAAAAAAGAGAGAGAGAGGGGGGGGGGGGGGGGGGGATATGACAAGAGATAGATAGAGACACAAAGGAACAGAGGGAGGAGAAAAAAGAGGTAGAAAGAAGGGAGATAGAGGTGGAGAGAAATGTCATTCCGGTCACACTGTGGATTTACTGCACACAGGTACTTACTTCTCAGGGCCAAAGCAGTGAAATAGGAGCGAGGAGACTTGTTTCATATTTTACTGGGAGAGTGGAGCTTTGAGACGAATGAAAGTGCACTGCCCTCAGGGTTCATCAGACTCACGTGCAGCCACAGCGGCAGCGTTAGCTACCTGGCTCCCCAACCTCTCGTTCAGTAAAGCTTTAGTCGAACTGGAGGGAGCAATATGCAATGATCCGACATGCAATTAAATCTTCTGAAGGGTGATCTGTAACAACAGTAGCGTAACGGATGTTGGGATTTCATGGGAAACATCCAATTAGCGCAATGCTTAGACAGCATTTGTAGTAAAAAATAAGTAAAAAATAAGATTAATTGTCCATATGGTTGGCCCACATGGACAATCTCTCAGGTCCAACACCTCTGCCCACATCCTCTACCAGACAGTGATTAAAAAATAGGAAACAATAGGGCACATTACCATGTCTCCATTAATATGCAGAAGATGACAAATTATTTAGGGAGCAGCTACACAATGCGTTAGTGCACTTAACATCCTAATAAGAAGGCGGGAAAGGAGGGCAGTGTGGCTTGGGGACTGGGGGTCCTTGACAACAACAGCCACACAGGAGTGGTTGGATCTCAATGAGGACAGGTCGTTGGGAATACACAGGTGCCCCTGCATTGTTTGAGAGGGTCTTTATGGGTAGACCATAACCTGTACATTAATTCAATGATTAAGTGCTTAGACATATGGGGCGTCCCAAAACTGTGTACTGCTGCTCTCTCAGGGTATGGCCACATATGTGTGTGTGTGTGTGTGTGTGCTGCTGTATACTTAATGTGCAAGTCTGTGTTTGTATGGATATACAGTGTGTGTGTGTGTTTGTGTGCATGTGTGTCAGTCTTAAATGTCAACCTAAAAGCCAATATATAATATTTTATTTCCCCTAATCTCCCTGCTCTGTGGCTGAGCTCACATACTGTACATAAGCACAGAGCCTCATGCAGGCCTCCCAGCTAAAGAAGTAACAGCACACAGACACATTATTGTGGGCCCAATCATAAAACAGAACACAGCCGCGATCACGATCACGTTAGAACTCACCCTTCTAAAATCACTATGGAAACCACAATGAATGAACAGCGGACAAAATCGGAGGATCCTCAGAGGCTGGAGTTATGAAAGAATTGTCACTACAAGCGGCCATTCATCCATTATCTCTTTCATCTTGTTGTGTGGATAATTAATGCCCCCCCCCCCCCCCCCCCCCCATGAGTTCATTATTTCATTTTATTTTGCCTGCCAAACCATCTCACTTGTAGAAAAAAACATGGATTCATGTGTACTGTGTGATTTGTGGAATTGTCTTACTTGGTTTAAGGTCAGTGCTTTTTGTCCAATTCATTTTAAAAAATCTTATCTGTAATAAAAAGAACAGATAAAGAGTTCTGAACATGACCGAATATGAACTCTTTGGAATGTGTGCCATTAGGTTAATTAATTAAGTTGAATTATCTTTCATTTCCTAAACATATTATCGTACAATTTTGAATATTTTGTTGAAAAGTTTATGAAAATAAGGAGGTTGCCCGCAGAAAGATGTGGACAGTGATGTACTCTAAGACATCATCGCTAGCAATCATGAGAAAGAGTGGGCTAGAAAGGTCACTGTCTGCTCCATCAAAGCTTCTCTGATCCATTTCTTAGTGATAGGGAGGCTGTTGGATTTGTCACTGAAGTTGAGCGTGAGTGATTTCTCACCTGTCTGAAGGCCCTTTTTAAATTAAAAGATAAAGAGCATTTCAAATGTGTTTGTTACGATAGAGACAGGGACATTGAGAACGAGAGAGAGAGAGAGAGAGAGAGAAAGAAAGAGAGAGAGAGAAGGGCTTCACATCTGACAACTCAAGAGCACTTCTGTCAGGTAGAGTGTGATTTTTTCCCTTCTTTTTTTCTGTTCTTTGAAAGTTCTCATCATGAAATAGTATGTATTGTACCCTGTATGTATTATACAGTCAGTGATGAGTAATAATATTAAATCGGTGCAGATAGCTTTGCCTTCACATGAGCTGAATTATCAACACACCCACAGCTCTTTGCAGTTAAGATCAAATCTTTTTTTGTCATCAATTCTACATCAAATTGAAATCCATCAGAGGCATCTATCTAGGCAGCATCTGTGGGACATGACACTGACTCTCTCTCTCTCACACACACACAAACACACACACACACACACACACACACACACACACACAAATGGCCCTAGTTGCACCTCTATGTTCACTTCTTGTGAAGGAGAGTTTATCATTTCTATTACATGAAATGGAGAATCCCTATTTATGTTGTTATCTCTTCTCTTAATCAGATCGTGTGATATAGACATTCCTCCTCCAATCATGAGGGCTAGAGGCATATTCAGACATGTGAAACTTTTTCGTGCCCTGTTCTAATGTAACTAGCTTACAGTATAAACAATGACCAGAAACCTAAGAAACCTGATCGAGAGTAGAAACACATTCATGTTAATGTCCTCTGCTGCAGAGCAGCCCCGGAGGGTGTGTTTCAGCGTACCCTGGGGCTGGAGATAGGGTTCGCCTGACCCAGATCAGAGGCTCATCGAGACTAGAGTCCGACCCACAGCGGGACCCCAGCACCACTGAGGCCAGAGACACTGATTAGGCGCTCTTCTGGCTGAGGAGGTCCAGGGAGAGGGGAGATCCCAGAACCAACGTTCCGCCTTGGAGCACCATCACGAGACACATCGCCTGAAAAATAAATAAATAAATAAATAAATAAATAAATACAAGCGCTTCCGGGAGTCCATCTGAGAACCACACGGACAGTTACATGGTCCTGCCTCAAAGAAACAGAGGAAAAATAAAGGAAAATATAAAAAAAAACAACAATAGAAGGCTAATTTGCTGAAGTGGGCATTTTTTCAGTCCAGTTCCCCAATGGGAGGCCTGAGGTGCTTTAATAGAGTCCCAGCGTGATAAATAAATCACTGCAATAAATGAAGATGAACAAGGCCCAGACTCTGCTCTCTCTCTCTCTCTCTCTCTCTCTCTTTGCTCTCTCTTGCTCTCTCCCTCTCTCCGCTGACTGAATATTTATTGATTTTAATGCATATTTATGACAGAGGGCCCCTCTAAAGCCCAGACGCTAGTACGAGGTGATGAGGCACGACACACACACACACACACACACACACACACACACACACACACAAAGGTGAAGCAGGAACAACACAGCAGGGTATCACAAAGGTGGATCCGCATGGGCAGCGGGCCGTTTCAGTGTGTGCTCTTTCACCGATGCGAGTAGCCCCATGGAGGAAAAACAACTGCAGAGGGGGTCTCCATAGGTTTCCATCACTGTTTGCATTCAAGAGCAGCCAGGACATGGTGCAGGGTCGCTCTGAATTCTACATGTACAGTGGAACAGATGCTTCCTTCACTTGTTTTCGAAATGTTATCACAAAGATGTCAGAATGATATGACATAGCTTACCCTCCTGTAACCCTCCTGTTGTGTTCGTGGTCAAATGTGACAATTCTCTTCTCTCAAAAATATTGTTAAGTTATTCTGACTACCATGAGGCTCTATAACTTTGTTAAAGGGACACCATGCACACATGACCAATGGCTTCTGCTACAATACTGAATGGCTGTAACCCTATTACCTCAACCTATTCTTGCACTGACATAGTTTTTTATATTACCTTGTCTACATTATACTTTACTCTCTTATTTGTCCATATTATTTATGCTGGTCTCTAGACCTTCTTCTTGCACTACTTTTTGCACCTTCACCATGATACTCACTCTCTTGAGCACCCAAGGGCGCAGGAAGGTGGGTGCTGAGAGCGCTGCAGCACCCCCTGCTTTTTATCAATATATAGGCCTAGGACTACAAATTCACAGTTTGTCATTATATTTGTTGTATATCAAAGAGGCAAATATAGCAAAAAAGGTTTGAATATAGCTATCCATAGATTAAACGTTATAGAAGTGAAAGTGACGTGACTCACTGAGGAGAGACATTGCAAGCAGGCTAGTTGACTTCGAGAAAAGAATATTAGGCTACAGAAAAGAATACAGGATTTTTTTCTCTCCCGGCAGTAAAGACAGTAGATTTGTGTTTAAAATGTAAATGCAAACTAAAGGTATAGGCTAACTATGCATATGACCATCCAAAGGAGGCTGGTGATCTGTCAAGAATGATGAAGATCGTAAGATACAGATGGTTTTATTGTTGCTGTCATTATTACCACAAACACGAATTGACAACAAAACCATGGCGATCGTGGGTTATATCTTGCCTGCTTATTAGGCCATGCACAGCCCTGTCAGAACTCCGTGTAGCATGCATATTGGCAGTTTTCATAGACCATCACCAACTAGTTCGCACTTTGGATGGATATATCGTTGGATTGTGAAAAGCCCAATTTCAAATACTTAACTACAACAGATGAGGTAGGATGCATCTTTTGCAATTACAATTTCGTGTTGGTGAGACCTGTTGCCTATCAGTAGACATGTCATCTCGAGTTCCACGACAGCTTAGCTAGTGCCACCGAAATATGACACTGAAATCCTTTCACTATTGGAGTCGCTCAGATAGAAACCGCTTAGGACACTTTTGTTGTAGAGTGGAGACGCCATAAGTTAGGCTACTCAGAAATTGTTTGCCATTGTAGGTCATTGCAGCCTAATTAGCATATCAAATTCGAATCATATCATGCTAGGGGAGAAATCATCGGACATCCATTATTTTGTGGTTCAGCACCCCTGGTCAAAAATATGTTCCCGCGCGCCTGTGAGCACCTTACCATGCACACAGAACTACAGGACTATTGGACTACTTTTTGCACCTTCACCATGACACTCACTCTCTTGAGCACCTCACCATGCACACAGAACTACAGGCCAGTCCCGGCCCTGTCACTGCAAGCGTCTCATGCTCGATCACCCTCAAGCACACTGTGGATTTCTTTATTTAATTTATATAGTATATTTAGTATTTAGTTTTGTTAGTTTTTCTTATTTTCTACTGTCTCTATTGTACAGTGGAGTTTGGTTACTGTATATGTTTATACTTATATTTACCATTTCTGCTGTAAGTGCATGTTGTGTGTGATGTCTGTATGCTACTGTGACCTTGAATTTCCCCTTGGGGATCAATAAAGTATCTATCTATCTCTACCAGGCAATGTTTTCGTGTTAATTACTCATCTTCGTAAGTCGGTATTTGGTTAAATGACTCATTACAGGGCGATTGAAGACTCTCTCGCCCGCCCCTACTGCCTGTAGGAAGAATATCCCGCTTGCAAGTTCAGTGTATCGTACCCGCCGACTGAAGCAGGATCAGTTTACATCCTGCATCCACCGAACAGAGGCAGGCTAACGAAACGCTAGCGATTGTTGCAAACGTGTGTATAATGGCAGAGCCGGCAAAGAAGCAGCGAAAACCCTTGACGGAAGATGCAAAGAAAAGGAAAAGAGCTTCAGACAGAGCGAGTGGGAGTTTCGTAGAGAAAAAGCATCAGGCTTGTCTGGTGTTTCTTTAACAAAGGGCATCTGAATGCACAAAACAAATTTGGATCATTTTCATAACAATTTGAGTGTTTTATTTAACTTTAGAACACCCATGTGTATTCCCAGTGAAAAATGACCGGCCATTAGAAATGAATGGGTGAGAAAATGGTCAGTGTATAAAATTGTGTCCAGGCACATACCTATTGATCAGATGGACTGTATGTGTGCCTCTGAACATTAAAACACACACACACAAACACACCCTCACTTGCCCTCTCATGCTTCTGGAACCCTTTCCCCAATAGCATTTTCCCCTTTCTGACTTGCATGAGCTCAGGTCAATGAGGTCTGCAGACCATAAAAAGCAAATGGAAGTTCAAAACTGGTAATATCCAATAGATAAGTTGATACAAAGGTCTATCACAACATTACATGATAATATATGTGTTACTATGGATTTATAACAAGTTATAATGCAGTGGTCAGTTTTTCTGACTGGAAACACAAAACTAGTAAACTTGAAACAAACACAACAGGAGGATTAAATGCATCACACATCTCTGTCAAGGAGGGTGTGTTTTGGACTAAGAGGGGGAGACCCTCTGATCTGGTTGTAAGCTGTTTTTACTGCACAAACGTACAGGGCCCAGAGGGGGCACTAGGGGAATCGCATGCTCACACAGCCCTGTGCTCTGAGAGGCCAACTCAGCGTGAAAAACAGGAGTGGGCAGACGGGATGGTTCACTGCATGCTCCGTGCATCGGCTAACCTTCGCGCTTCGTCTGCAAGCTGACCCATTCTAAAAGTTCACAATGAAACGAACACAGACAGTGTCTCCGTGTATGTGTGTGTGTGTGTGTGCATTTTCAGGGGGTGGGTGCCTGTAGAACAGGTCACTGCAGGACCGGGACATTGATGATAGAAAAAAAGAATATGATGATAATGAAGAGGAAGAGTATGGCTATGATGATAATGAAGAGGAGGTTATGATGATAATGAATAAGAGGTTATGATGATAATGAATAAGAGGAAGCAGTAAAGAAGAGAAATAAGTATGATGGAAGAGTATAAAAGTAAAGAAAAGGAAGTAAAAGGAGGAAGAGGAGGAGGAGGAGGATGACAATGAGGATGATGATGATTCGAGTTTCTGCCAACATGAACTAGTGGCACAAGAACAGGACAGGACAAGTCTCTCTGATCTGACTCCATCTCTCCCATCATGGCCTGTCATGGCTGACCTTCCCTGCCATACTTCAGTGCATCTCAACACCTCCCAAAGGATTCACCCCCCCCCCCCCCCCAACACACCTCCTAATTTCAAACCCCACCCAACCACCACCACCACGTCCCTCAGCCCCTGTCTGCTAAAGTTGATCCCTCTCCCACCCTCTTGCACTCTCCTCGCTCCATGCTCTACATCTGACCTAATTATTTAATGGAGCACAAAGGGTCTATAATTTCAGCCAGACCAGGGCCCTGGTCCCTGTTGGATCGGGGTTTAAGTGGAGGCGGATCAATGCAGACTACAGGCACACTTTCATTTCACTCACCGGCTAAATGCCAGCTCAAGCATGAGCCGCCTCCTCCGGGCTGAGTGACTAAAGGGAAGATGGCGTTTGGGTAGAGTGGTGGAGACCAGGCCAGACCTGTGCCTTCACTTCTCTTCACATCACGTACAGGTCTTCTGGTTGTACAGCAGAGGAGCTCCTGTCCCTTCTGTTTCCCTCTGGTCTCACGTGTGATGGGTTTAATCATGACTTCAACCTTGCCGGTCAACACACTGTTCTGAGTTTGAT
This sequence comes from Alosa sapidissima, assembly GCF_018492685.1. Lineage (NCBI taxonomy): Eukaryota > Metazoa > Chordata > Actinopteri > Clupeiformes > Clupeidae > Alosa > Alosa sapidissima. The sequence goes on along the minus strand of NC_055966.1, from coordinate 27,277,383 downwards.
GTTTCAGCAAAAGTAAAGACTAAACTGGTTACACTTTGTAAAAGCCCACACAGTGAAGAATGGTGGCTACTAGGCTAAGGCTTGAGGCCCAGTGGAAGGCTTGCAGTGAGTACACTTTGTACCTGTATTAGAACAGGAGTAAATAATTATTCTCCCCAGAGGGCCATACTGACTTTGATAAATAAGCTGTGGGCCACGCATTGGACAATTGAATGAAACTCAAAATATGCTCAAAAGGCATTGTTCTGGATGTTAAATGGCATGACGGTATAGCCAATAGTGCATGACAGATTAGCCTACCTTAAAGTATGCACTATCTACAGGCCCATTCAGAGGCCTGCTTTTTTTTTTTTTACAGCTTTATGTCAATCAAATGTCTACTTTCCTAAAACAATCACCTGAAATGCAGTGTCCATTTTAACTTTACCTTGCATCTGGCCAATTCCGTAATGTAGACGCACAGCTATTTTATCATTGAACGTAGAAACAGAACATAGAAAACGATATACTGATGAAAACACACATTGCATTGTGTTACAGTACAGTACTTACACAATTTCAGGTGTTTTTCTCTTTTGTGCACACAGACAACTTTGTAGCATATCCTTATAACTTTATAACGCATGCTTCATAATGCATCTAAATATTTATTAATTTGTATGCCTATTTGTTTGAAGACATCAATCATTTCTTGCTGAAGAAAGTAGCATGCGGGCCAGGTCTGGTCCAGGTCTGCCCCGCGGGCCGCATGTTGCCCAATGTCTGCATGAGAAGGATGTTTTGTTAAAAAGCGCATTGACTTTCTTTGAATTTACAGTAATTATGATTATGTCAATACACTGACCCATGTACACACTCTGCCCATGCCACGCTTCACAGCCCAGGTGAACTCCATCCACACAGTCACTCTTCAGCATACAGGCACAATAAGTCAAGCATTTGAGGCATCCCTTAAAGAAAACGTCTTAATAGCCCAACACAAATGATGGCTGGAACAAACACAGGCATGTTGGAGCTGATGAGGAGGATAACACAGGAACACATGGCTCCGCCTGATGAATGTGATATCCTGCTGTTTTAACCAAGGCTGGTGTGTGTGTGTGTGTGTGTGTGTGTGTGTGTGTGTGTGTGGGTATGTGTGTGTGTGTGTTTGTGTGTCTTTCTAGAGTGCCTTTGATGAAGCTGACTGCCTGCTGTTTCTGGCTGATGGTAGGGCAGCATGATGGAGAAACACACACACACACAAATCCATCATGCAGTCTGACATCTGCGCTGTGCTGGGTGTGACAGTGTAGAGTGTGCATGTGTCTGTGTGAGTGTGTGCATCCAGTTGAGAGAAGTTCATACAGGCTGGCCAATTTTTCAGCCATGGAGCTTTGTGTGTGTGTGTGTGTGTGTGTGTGTGTGTGTGTGTGTGTGTGTGTGTGTGTGTCTGTGACGTGTAGGTGTGTGTGTGAGTGTGTATGTGTAGGAGGCATTTGTCCAGTGGTGTACAGTGTTATACAGGCAGTGAGTTGTTCTCATGAAGCCATATTTGTGAGTGCAAGTGTGCTGCATGTGTGCGTGTTCCGGAGATGCGTGTGTGTGTGTGAGTGTGTCGGTGTGTGTGCTGGGGGTGCTTATGGCACCCGCGGTCCCTTGACGAAATTGAGGTACCCGTGCGTGGCACGGTGCATCCATCTGCAAATTGCGTTTTTTCAGCTAGACTGAGCTCACTCGCGGGCGTAGCCCTCACAGGCATCATCACATCTGTAGCAACAGAGCCAACACTGGCTCACCTCTGGCTCACTGTTGGCCCACCCTCACATGTATACATGTTTTACAGTATGTTTCATTTATCAATTCATTTTATGTATGTATCACCAAAATATTAACAATTTCTCTTGTATTATTACTCTTTTTTATATTCAATTTACCCATATCCCATATTCCTTTTCAACAGCTTGCGTTGTTGACTATTGTAATGCTCCTCTCACTGGCATCAGGTGCAGCTGATTCACAATGCAGCAACCAGACTTTTAACAAAAAAACAAGAAAAGAGAGCTCATCACTCCGATTCTTAACTCTTTGCAATGGCTCCCAGTTAGATTCAGAATGGAATTCAATGTCTTACCATCTGCTGGGACTGGTAGTTGGTGTTTACAATGTTCATGGGTAATTCAGTGTTGAAACTGTGTGTACCACATGATGATGAAAAATATGTGAATTATACAATTAGTAAATATCAGGGTACACACACAACCAGTGTTGGGAACGTTACTTTAAAAAAGTAATTAGTTATAGTTACTCACTACTTGTTCCAAAACGTAACTGAGTTAGTAACTGAATTACTAAGAGTAACTCGTTACCAGGGAAAGTAACTATTTGCGTTACTGTTAAAAAAAAAAAAAGTTGCTTTATTATGTCAAAGAATTTGGATTTTTTGAGCAGTTTTGAGCAGCCAGTTGAAATGAGTAGCTAGAACAGACAGGTGTTTGTAGGCTACATAACTTTCTATATTTATTAGATAGATAGATAGATAGATAGATAGATAGATAGATAGATAGGCTACTTATTGATCCCCAAGGGGAAATTCAAGATATTGCACATCGACAGACCTACGGTTGACTTCAGCCTGTGTCATAGGTTTTTGTTGTGAGGCAGAAAGATCTAGCTTTTGCTGCTTGGAGGACTTTGCTTCGAGTCCTTCTTTGCTAGTGGATGGCGAGCTATAATCTGTGGTGGACGTATCGGTGTTTTTGGCCACTAGCTTTAGATGCGTGTGTGAGATGCTTCAATAAATTAGAGTTGCTTACAGCGGATGTTGACAAAGTCTTCGCTCCTGGACCAGTGTTTCCCCTAGAATTTTTTCCAGCAGCGGTGCTGTTGATCGTAGGAAGCCCCCCCCCAAAAAAAAAAAAAACATTTGAAAAAATGACTCCTTAAATGGTGATTTTGTGAAAGAAATGGACAGATTGAGTTACAAATTGATTTGTATTGTAAATGGACAGATTGAGTTACAAATTGATGACAACCATCAACACAAGCATGATTATTGCAGTACTTGAACAGGATTATTCATGTTTTTCTTTCACCTTTTTCATTTACATTATTAGTATTAGCCACTGTACAACTGTACACTGTAGGCCACTGTACAAACTATTACTATTTAGAATATACAGTGCTGTGCATAAGTTAAGACATTTATATATAATGTATTTATTTACGATACATGATGCGTTAAAAAATAATTGATGTCTTTTTTTTAATTATTATTAAGGCATTAAGACAAAAGGCAAAATATGTTTTTTATTCCTTCCTTTAGTCAATTTCAGCATGGGTGTCTTAACTTTTGCACAGCACTGTATAAACTATATAGACTTCTCTTTCATGCCATTACACTGTATTGGTGCTGTGCAAGTCGAATTGAGTGCCTGTCACTTTAATGCCGTGACGGCCCGTGACGCTGTTGTGCATGGCGCATAAGAATATGTGGATGAAATGAATTATGTTTCCCATGTCATTTGGTAAAATAAATGGTCAAAAATTCGAAGAAAATCTATCTTGGATTATAGCAGATAAGTGTCTTGTATCATATCTATAATTTTGATGAGCTCTACAGGAATTACAAACTATCTCAGATGTAATGCTTGCATATCCTATTACTCAAATTCAATTAAACCCACCAATAGGCTAGCTAGACCTTAGTTTCACAGCCTAGGTATGTTAGCAACACAGGGCTTGAAAGCATTGCCTGTATCACAAACAAAAACTAAACAATGCGTGGATTTATCTGGGAATAGGGTACTGAAGGTAGGGGCGAGCTATCTCGCTGGCGTATTTAATTTGGTTCCTTGGTTAACATAATGTAGGCTACGTTTTTTTGCACAAAATTGCGTCTGCTAATAAACTTAAACATAAACACAAACAAGCGTGATCTCCTGTGGAATCCCTGACTGCGCCTTCAACGTTAGCCTACTATTATTTGTTGACATGAAACCTGAACGAACGGCAGCTGTTCCTGAAGTTCACTTGCGTCTATTTTTTTTTTTAATTAGGCAACTTTTTTTGCAGTGGCGCTTGAATTCCAGGAGCAGCGCTGCGCCGCTGATGAATACATTGTAGGGGAAACACTGTGGACATAATGTACACATTACATGCACGTTCTTGCCTTTGACCACAATGAATTTAAAGTAGTGCTTATATCTCCACCTTGAAAATGCCAACTTTTCATCGGATTGCTCCTGACCTCTGCTGTTTCGTTGAATCTCTATTTTAGCTGTTGCGTGTGTGTGGCAAGTGTGTAAAAACACTGGCTCTGATTGGCTATCATGAAACATGACTCTGCCTTAGCCAATCATAATCGCTTACGTCGTTGTTAACCCACCTCCTCACTAGCTGTGAGCCAGGGGTGCGTTCAGATTACACAGTTTATTCAATCAATGCATAGTAACACACCGCGTTTAACGTCCAATAATGTTAACGGCGTTGTAACGACGGGAAATGTAATTAGATTACCCCGTTACTGAAAAAATAACGTTGTTACCTAACACCGTTCTTTTAAACGGCGTTATTCCAAACACTGCACACAACACATTCAAAACTCATCAAAAATACAAATAAACATAAATATATAAATATAAACGTAAATATGTTACCAATGGCATTGATAGAAGTGCTGTCCCCGTCCTCTATGCAGTCCCTGTGTACCTCTGAGAAGCATCTGACACCTTGTAGTATCCTGGCCTGGACAACCTGAAGCTGTTTCAGTGTTCCAAGGAAATTAAAGTAATGCGCAGCATGGCACAGAAAGTGCCCACACTCCTATGGATCTATAGATTGTGTGCGTGTGTGTGTGTCACATGGAAAATGTCAAGATGGCCTCATGGCTCATTCAACCAGTTGTGTCTACTACTGGTGACGCGTGATGGTGTGTCACACAGTGAACAGATGAGATACTGGCCAGTTAAGTGAAATGGCACTTTGGATCTACTAGGGAATAGAGAGACGGAAGGTGAGTAAATTAGGTAGAAAGAGAGGTATTGAGTTAAGGGAAACGTGCACTATGTGTGTGCGTTTCAGAGTTTGTGGGGTGGAGGTGACATCATCCTGCGCCCCCCCCCCCCCCCCTCTCCTGACCTGATTGATGTGCTGTCATAAGTGACACAGGGGGATAGTGGGGAATGGGGCTGAAATATGGACGCCCCCGGCAACGTGCCGGCAGGAAACGGACGGGGAAGCGGCCGTGAGTTACGACGACATAACGCCACTCTTCATTATCAAACAAAGGCTGCTCTCATGGCAGGAATAAAACGCTAATGGCTCTGTCAGAACACCGCATGTTTATGATCTCACCTGCCCGCCTTCATGGTATTCGAAAGGCGCTTTTGTTTTGGTCGCAGTTACTTAATATTGTCGATGCATATTGGTCGCCTTCCCATGATATTTGCCAGAAGGTCATGCAGTAAAGGATGCACTTGGTGTTGGACTCACTAAGTACCAGCGGTGTGAGCCAGAGAGACAGAGGAAGACGGTCGACTACACAGACTGCTTCAGGGATATGGTTAAGTTAAAAAGGAATATCAGGTTGTTTCATGTAAAAGGCTAATATGCTTTAGGTCATATACTTAGATTTAGATTTAGACATTTAAGAAAGAAGAAAACATTTGAAACAGGTTTGTGGGGATTGAGCATGTTTTAGAAATTGATTCAATTTTCCTGTGCACAATGCACATATGACATGATGACTAAATCCTAGTTTTGGAATTTAATGACAGTAGAGAGAGAGAGAGAGAGAGAGAGAGAGAGAGAGAGAGAGAGAGATTTATCCATTGAGTGTGATCACACTTAAGTTGTCTTGACTGGCTCTACATCTTTATCAACACCCCTGACACATGGAAATGCATTGCGATTTCTTTGAGACAGACAGGAACTGACTAATCCAAAGATGCCAAACATACTTTTCCATTTAATTAGAACTTGGTTATGTAAAGAAAACATTTGCAGATATGAACAGGATATCTGTCAGCATAAAAGCATAAAACTCAATGAAATAAACAAAAAAAATGTCACATCAAAAGTCAAACATTTACTGTAACTTGCAAATTGTTATTGAGTATTAATTACTATACAGTATTATGTTGTTTCACTGTCGGCTCTGTAGTTACCCTGCCAGTTCTCTCATCACGCTGCCTGATTGTTTGGTTGTGGGAGAGCTGACAGCTTAAACGCAAAGCCGACAGTGAAACAAAAGGACTTGATCAGAAAGTAAATTCTTAGTATTTTTCACCTTTGCACAAATTATTTTTTACAGTGAGTTTTAGTCTTTCTCAGACTCTGTATTTGAAACTGTATTTGTTTCTTAAGAAGTTGTATTTGATTTTATTGACAACAAATCTATACAGCCCCTCGAATAACAACTGTGTTAATCTGTGGCAGCAAGAATAACACTGGCTAACAGGAAGTAAGAGACACCACTCATGTCACTCAAAAGAGCTCATATCACACTTCTGCACAATAATATGTATTGTCTCACATAATGTACATTGCTGAACTGACAGCTTGCCATATTGATGACTTGATGGAGAAGATATTGCTAGTGTGTTATAAACAGCTTTACATCAACAGAAGGGTGAGATTGGAGTGATTGGCATACTGTATTACTCCTGCTCAGGATGCCTGAAAGGCAGGTGTGTGTGGTTGTGTGTGTGGTTGTGTGTGTGTATGGTTGTGTGTGTGGTTGTGTGTGTTCACCTAGCCATATCAGTGGTAATAATAATAATAAAGCAGTGACCTCCGCACCGTCAGTATGCATGACATTGTGTTCCTATAGCCCTTTATCATGGCAGTAAGCTCATGCTGATATCTAATGTTAAATATAAATCTCTGGACTCTGATTTGATTACTTATTTCTGTTTGAGGAGATGGCTGTCAAGCGGAGCTCCCCAGTCATCAGTCACGGGGGAAGTGTGTGTGTCGCCGTGATGGCAGACGGAATTAAAGCGGGGAGCATGCTGGGACTCAACCACATGGCAGCAGTGGCCCATGGATGATGGAGAATACAAGGGTGTGCGTGTGTGTGTGTGTGTGTGTAACATGATAGAGAACTTGTGTGTTAGTGAGGTTTTTTTATGTAGGTTTGGGTAAAACACATCATACAAAGCAAAAATTCTTCGTCATATTACACTCATACTCTCTCTTTCTCTCTCTCTCTTTCTCTTCGTGTATATCAGGACAGAAGAACACTAAAGTATGTGTGTCTGTAGGTGTATGACAGATTGTGTGTGTGTGTGTGTGCCGTGTGTGTGTGTATGATATGCATGACCAGCACATGTACACGTAAGCAATTGTATGTTCTTGTCAAAAACCAAATAAATGTAGCCTACAACGTAGCAACTAATTTTAACCTAACAGCTTGGAACACATGATGACAAACCAGATTTTCATGCAAATTAAACCGGCCTAAACATCAGTAACGATCCATGTATGGAGTTTCTGAATGTCTCTCCCTGTCATCTTCAGGGGTACACTGACACGGCATCATCTCTGTGAGGCAGGGGCGTGCAGAGACCTTTGAAGGGGCAGGGGCTCAAATTAAAAAAAGGGCACATGGAACAAAATTTTCACAAAACGTGTTAACTTTATTTAAAACTTAATTTTGATTACAACCCAATAGAGAATACATCCTTGGTTCTGAGAATTCAATAGGAGTGCATGTACTGTAGGCCTACTGTAGCCAGGGCACAGACAGATAGGTATTTTCATTAGGCTATTGTCTACACAGAGATCATAGGCTATAAGGCTATATCTTATTGATTCAATTCAAAGCTAATTTTAATAGCCTAGAGATCTAGACGCACCCTAGCGGCAGCAAATATGTTATTGCCTAGTCTGGCTTGTCAGGCTATAATTGTAATGTTTATCACAGTGAAATACCACCATTAGCAAGCTGGTGTCTTGCAGATTCACGTGCTGTGCGTGTGGCCACTGAGTGAAAAGTAGGCTATCACTGAGCGTAATAGCCTAGTGTAAACAGAGAACGACGTGTGGAGTTGGGTTAGTTAAACAACTACAGTAGCCTATGTCGTCGGCTTATGACGATTTAGAAAAGGTTTGCATACTCTGTTTTATGAACTAGGTCTACTAACCCAAGCTACTATAACATAGTAACCTAAACAGAATATGTTATGAACGTTCAGCCTTAGATTTTCGAAGCTGCCAGGTTATTGAAATGAATGGACCATGACATGGTTAAAACGGGTTTGATAGCCTAGGCTACTTCATTAAACATGAAACAACTTTAAACATTTTATTCTCTATCTCTAAGCTGAATACTATTGCATGTTCAGATAGGCTAACTGCCAAGTGACCTTACCGTGCTCCCAAACGTCTCCTGCAGCACTGTGCCTGCGTGCACCTTCTGAGAGTTCACTGAATGTATGACGTCACGGATTGGTGGCCGCAAGGCATTTCAATTAACACAGAACATTTTTATTTTTGTAGATTTCTAATTTCACAAACTATTAATGAGACATTTTAGCGAATATTCACGTTGGAACTAGCGGAAGTGAAACAAATTTTAAAAAGAAAAAAAAAACGGTCTTGTCAAAAGGGCACTTGGACATCAAAGGGGCAAAAGGGCAGGTGCTAGAGCCCCTGTAGCCCCCCTTCTCTGCAGGTTCCTGCTGTGAGGGAGAAGGCACTCAATTCGTAAGGCAGGGTGTCACGTATAATGTGTGTGTGTGTGTGTGTGTGTGTGTGTGTGTGTGTGTAGTGATCTTTAGGGGTGCACTGACATAGCATCATTTTTGTGAGGGTGCTAGCGTTCCATTCGGAAGGGTGGGTTTGGAGATGTATGCTGTCTGTGATCTGCCTGTCACGGCTGAGATGAAGGTGTGAGCTCTGTCAGGCGTCAGGTGTCAGGCGGCGTGAGTCATCACAATGATTTAAGGTGTTTCTCATTCCGGAGTGATAAAGCAGAACATAGGAATTTGAATTATTAGGCATGCATTCCGAAGAAGGCATTCAATATGTGCTGCTGAATTTGAATGCAATCATAAAAAATGATGGTTATAAAATGGGAAATTTCTATTTTGATGAATCGATTCTCTGGCCTAGTCCAATTCACCCTGCTGTCAGATGGTCACCATAATGGAACCCATGTCACAATTAGACTACTTTTAATATGAATCTGTCAAAACACAATCATATTCATGTATCATCTGTGCAATGTTTGTACAGGCAAGCCTTTAAAAAGATTGTTACATCCCAATATTTCTGTATTTTGTACATTGAACTGTAAAAGTTTGAATAGACTAAATGTGTGCTACTCTCAGATAATAAACAATATATCTAAAACATATTCACAGTTTCCTCACTGCAGTACAGTTATTCCACGTCTAGACTTTGCCACTGATGTTTTTTTTGGTATAAATTATAGGAATAAAATATCACATTTGAAGTCAGTTTGTTTGAGAGCTGCTAGTCTGTTTTGCAAACTACTTGACAGTAGTACACAAATCTCAACAATCCCTGGGGTGCCCATGATGGCCTCTCCATCCAGGCAAAAGCAATCAAGCCCTGATTACATCAGCATGCAGGAGTGGACAGGGTCTGGTTGAAGAGAGGGTGTTTGTGACTTGATTTGGGGTGTTGATGGATAGAATAACTAGTGATAAATGAAATCAGGAGGCATATATTTGCCATTTAAATTAATGTGCAAGGACATTTGACCTTGCAAATGTCCTTGCCAATGCAATGTTCTCTCATTTCTTAGATTAATAGGATTCCAAGGTCAACTGTTTTTTTCTGTAACTAAAAAAAACATTGATTGGTCATCAT
>NC_055966.1:27250064-27260064 GCF_018492685.1 Alosa sapidissima | reverse complement strand
CAGCTGTGAGCGTGAGCGCAAGCATGTATGAGTGTGAGCGCACGTGTGTATGTGTGTGTGTGTGTGTGTGTGTGTGTGTGTGTGTGTGTGTGTGTGTGTGTGCCTGTCTGTGATGCCACCTTTGTTCCAGGCATGCAGAGTGCTCTGACAGCTGCTTCCACTGGCAGAAAGAGAGGAGAGGAGTGAAGTGAGCGAGTGTTAAAGAGGAACATCAGCATTAGCATCAAGCATTAGAATCAGTATCAGCATCGGGCTCGCTCAGCACTGGGGTAGTGGCTGCTCCACTTCGTCACTCCTCTCCCCTCTCCACTCCCCTCCTCCAGAGCCCGCTGCTCTCTCATCTCCCTTGCTTATTTCATTGTTTGTTCGTTTGTCTGGGAGAGGATCTGTGCCATCTGACCAGGCAATGGCAGGGAGGTCTCTCTCTCTCGCTCTCTTTCTCTCTCTCTCTCTCACAGAGAGGGTTGGGCTCATGAGGAATAAGCCGGACAGATAGTTAAGAGGAATACTAGAATCATGACGGATAAATATTTTATTGATTTATTTAAGCAGGGTAGTCACGCTGAGACAAGAAATCTTGTCCAATGAGCCCTGGCCATGAAGGGCGGCACCAAGTGAACAAAAGAAGAAAGAAGAAAAGCAAAAAAAAAAATAAAACAAACAAATACAAAAAATAAAATAAAAAATAATGAAAAATGGATATTTGGCAAAAGCAATGTTTCTGTTCAAACAGTGTTTCTGTAACATGATGATGCCTGCATTCTGTGCTGATATCTATACATTTGTGTGTGTGTGTGTGTGTGTGTGTGTGTGTGTGTGTGTCTGTCTGTCTGTGTGCACGCACCTTCAGTGAAAGGTGCTGTTCCACTGGCACTGGCTGGATGGCAGCAGCAGCCCTTCGTATTGGCAGAGCAGCAGTAGGCACACACGCAAGAGCGCAGGCACTCTCTCTCTCACACACACACACACACACACACACACACACACACACACACACACACACACACACACACACACACACAAAGACATGCAGCCATGCAAAGCAAATCAAATGTCCACAGGATTCTTAATAATTAAGAATATTAATTACTAACAATAATTTAAAAAAAGTAAACCTGTATTTACACTGTATACCGTAGTTCAAAGTATTTAAAAGGTAAAGCAAACAATATAATGGGTTTTTTTTTCATATCAAGCCTATTTATGTAAAGATGTTTATATGACATGTGTTTATATAGTTATTCTTTATTTTAATTACATCTGATATTATTTTATCTTTCTTTGTTGCACATATTGTGGTAATGTCATTTGAATTGGTTTACAGCAATCCTGAGAGCAGATAGCATCGCTCTATTCATGTTTGCTGCTGTGTTTGTGACTGTGTGTTATCCACAGAGCCAGACAGCTGAGCTCACACACACACACACACACACACACACACACAGACACACACAAAAACACACAGACACACACACACACACACATACACACAAACAGCCAGGCATTAGTATTACGCCGCAGGGGGGCGGGTGTGTGACGCGTGGGGGAGTGGAATTGTTGTGTCTGGAGCAGAGTCTTCAGAATGATGTATCAGCTAAGACATGTACATGTACACACACACACACACACACACACACACACACACACACACACACACACACACACACACACAAAAAAAACCGTCACACAAATACATACTGTACATACAGTATTTTTTCTTAGCACACACCTAAGTAATCCATGCATACAAACACATTTTCTCACATACCATTTATGTGTGCAAACACAAAAAATACACAGAGCATACTGTACACACACACACACACACACACACACACACACAAACAATATATTACAGATGCACACACACACATCACAGATGCACACACAAACAAACACACACACGCATATTTTTTGTTAGAGGGAACCCCACCACCTTCTGACTCAGGCCAGTATGTGACTGTGTGTGTGCAAAAGAATAGATTAAAAAACACCACACAAACCCTGCAAAATCAAAATGAGTCTTTATTTCAATTTGCCATATATTATCTTTGCTCTGGGACCTCCATGTCTTTCCAGGTTCAAGATGACGTCTACACTGTTATGGATTCATTTGGATCTGTTGTCTTGGTGTCAAGGGTATGCCGGCATCTTTTAAATATTTGTTCATTTGTCTGTTGTCTTGGGTGTGCCGGCATCTTTTAAATATTTGTTCATTTGTTTGTATGTGTCTTGTTTGTGTTATTATTATTCATAATTCATATTTATTTAATTAGTAATACATTGTGAAATAAATTGACGAAATAAATCACTGTAATGTTGTTTTAATAAGCCATTGTTGGCATACATTTAAGCCCATCAATTCAGTATTTAGTGTTTTCTGTAAGCAGTAAGCAGTATGTGTGTCATCGGTCTACCCTACAGCATAAAACAACAGAATATCAAAACGTTTTCAGTACCACTGTTGCAAAAACCACATATAAGACGGTATCCCCTCCATATTTGTACATTTTTGCACATTCCAACATAAAGAAGTCATAGGAAGCAGCATGGGAAGCTTGTCCTTTTCAAACCTGTTTACAGCTGTTAGGGTCTGGTGTCCCTTTGTTATGACGCACTTCCTGGACTCGTCTCTCATTCCTCGTCTCGCCCCTGAAAGATTTAACTCCCTCTCTGATTGACCGATCACTGGGCATATCTTTTTTATCTATTTGGGGCAGCCATGGCCTACTGGTTAGCGCTTCGGACTTGTAACCGGAGGGTTGTCGACCAGTAGGCACGGCTGAAGTGCCCTTGAGCAAGGCACCTAACCCCTCACTGCTCCCTGAGTGCCGCTGTTGTTGCAGGCAGCTCACTGCGCCGGGATTAGTGTGGGCTTCACCTCACTGTGTGTTCACTGTGTGCTGAGTGTGTTTCACTAATTCAGAGACCAAATTTCCCTCACAGGATCAAAAGAGTATATATACTTATATATATATATATATATATATATATATATATATATATATATATACTTATACTATATCTGGGATGTCCCTTCTGGTATGTCACTTCCTGGGGCATGTACTTCCTGCCATGCCAGTCCCACAAGAGATCTATCCGTTTCCATCCCGGATCCGTCATTCTCCTATCACGTGACTATTCCCAGAAGGATTCTGTGCCCTTTCACGGAAGAAAACAACAAGAAATCAATGACTATCAATGCAACATGGATAAGCTTGCAGGCTTTGTTTACCTTGCTGGGGGCTGTTGTTAAATTCCGCATCTGTGGCCTTCCTGAACTAACACTGTGATCAATTCTCTTCATTTGGAGTCTATACCTGCCTCACGCAGTCAGGACATACACACACTTATCAGTTGACTCTGGGAAGATTCAGCCCGGACCAAATCCAAGACAGAATCAGCTGTGATGCAGGCTCCCTGGATCTGGAACAGTTGCCCTCTGTATGAAGTCAGCCATTATAAACGGCGTGCAAAAATGTGTTTGAACACCTGTGAGTGGTTTGGGCACATCCCAGCAAACAGGAAGTGAGATTTTCCACCCTTCCCTAACACTTCTTGTGAGAGCACGTATGTGATGCTCTGAACAGTGCCCTACTGTGGACCCCAGTGGGGTGTGGTGTGCTCTATGGAGTGTGTGTGTGTGTGTGTGTGTGTGTGTGTGTGTGTGTGTGTGTGTGTGTGTGTGTGTGTGTGTGGTGAACCCTTAGCATCACCTAGAGGAGGCTGCTACTGTGTGGCAGGTTGAAAGAAAACTCTATCCCCATCTAGGCAGAACCTAACTACTCCACTTCATCCTTAACTTAGCCCTTCTTATTTCATGTAAGACAAATAAGCCACTGGGAAAGGTATGACTACAGCTGGGCTGGGCATACATTACTGACCACTTGAAGAAGTAGCCATTCAGACATGCCAGTCAGGACATTCCTCATACATTTGGTAGACATTCACAGGTTAACATTCTCAGTCCAAATCCATTTTTCACATATCTGATCAGATTTCTGTCTATCTGTCTGTCTGTCTGCCTGTTGTCCGTCTCCAAGCTGCTTTGGCTGTACACATTAATTCCAAGTGATCAGATCTGTATCCTGGTTACAATCTTCATCTTTGGTTCTTACTGTAACCAACAACTCTACACTGGCAATTGTGCTCCAGCAGACATGCATGCTGCCATTCAAAAGTTCAGACTTTCTAACATGTCTGCCACTAACAATGCCACTTAAGACACACATCTGTCTTACAGTTTTGTCTCACGGGACCCCGCAGACTTAAACCAGAGAGAACGAGACAGATGCTCTCATGAGAGACTCGAGAAAGTGAGAGAGACAGGCAGAGAGAGAGAGAGAGAGAGTGAGAGAGAGAGAGAGAGAGAGAGAAGCAGTGTTTAGGGGCAGGGGCAGAAGAAAGAAACATGCGAGTAAGAAAGAGTGGAAATATGGGGCAGAATAAAAATATGGGGCAGATAAATAAATATCTGTTGGGGCAGATAAATAAATATCTGTTATTAACTAAGTTATGAATAGAAAGAATAGCATTTATTTGTTCATTCTTGATGTTCTCACAACTGACAAGGAGAAAACAGTTCACAGTGGGACCTCCCCAGAGTTCACCCCTGTGAGAGACACGCTCACACCCTATCAAAGAGTGTCTGTGAGCAAGTGAGTGTGTATGTGTGTGTGTGTGTGTGTGTGTGTGTGTCACCACTGATGCTCGACAAGACCTCAGATCATTAGTCTGTTTACATGCAGGAGCCATCAACCGCTGACTGGAATCCGCACCACCATAAAAAACGATGATCTCCCCACTGAGACATCATCACTCGTCGCTCCGACCTTTCCGCCGTATTCCAGTCACATCCCTCCACCTCAGGCTCCTACTAACACACTGGTCACACCCCCCCCCCCCCCCGAGCTCAGGCTCCTACTAACACGCTGGTCACATCCCCCCCCCCCCCAGCTCAGGCTCCTACTAACACGCTGGTCACATCCCCCCCCCCCAGCTCAGGCTCTTACTAACACGCTGGAGGTCAGAACATGGCTGAGTGGGGTGACCTGCAATCGTCTTCATGCGGGCATGGTCATTGGCTGCTCTGTTCTGTCCACTCTGCAAATTTGTTATCATGAATAAGTTCAGACAGGAAACTGAGTGACACTGTTGATTGGTTTCTGGCATTTAAGCCAATCAGCTGCCTAACCCAATGGCACTTCATTTAATTCCATATGTTTCTGCAGGTAGATGCTTGTACTGCGCAATGGAGTTATTCTTCTCCCAACTCCTGTTCTTTGTAATGGCAGCAGCAACAGCAGTTATTTCAATTTTCAATTTCAATTTTATTTCCCTTATAGAGCGTCAAAACATTACACATGTCTCATGACGCTTTACAGAGTGTTAAACAATCAGAGAAGGCCCATGAGTAACAGGATAAATGAATGTATACATGATAAATGAATAACTTAATTGTAGAGAATAGAACATGGTGTTTAAAGCCACACAGCAGTGTGTGTGTGTGTGTGTGTGTGTGTGTGTGTGTGTGTGTGTGTGTGTGTAGCAAACAAAGGCAGACATGTTTTCAAACTGTTTCTAGTTGCTTTGAGTTGACTGTAAAGGCTACTATGTGGACAACAGACGGTAGTTCTCAGCAAAGAAACATTTAACTTCTAACAATTTGCTAGCCTGGCTAATGTCAGACCTCACTCACTGAGATGGGGTCTGGGAACTAGACATTCATTTTCTCGTATTTGAAACGTGGTTTACGAATGCCCAGAGCCGTTTATTGGGCGCTACAAATGTCTATCAAATGTGTCTGTATGTAGCTCATAACGGCTTTGTTGTGTCGTCATCGTCTCACTGCCCTCCCTCCGTTCTGTGATTGGTTCCTTCGTTGAGGTGAAAACGAAGCCCATAGAATCCAGGCTGTCTAGCAGCGTAAATAAAATCGTGTGCGTAAGGCAGCATGTAAAAAAAACAGGCTAACAATTTGCACGAAAACATTCAAATTAATTTAAAAGAAAACACAGTGTCCTCTAACATTGGCTTGCACTATAATGGGACGCATTGCTGGGTTGACCCTGGGATTGGTTTCACTGTCAATGTCAATGTCAATGTCAATGTTAATTTTAATGTTAGTTGTCTGTAAACTGTAACATTTACAGACAACTTAGCCGCACCAAAGTGCGTCACAGTAAAGTGCAATAAATGAATACAGGAAGGAACAAAAACAAAAAGGGCTACAGTTAAAATAAATTAAGAAATGCAGATGGTCATGGAATCTGAAAATGCATGAAACTTGTTAATATTCACATCCCAGTCCAATTGGACAGAATTCTGCTCATTTAAAAAATATTCAGTCTTGCTTTAAAATGTTATGGTTCTTATTACCATTTGACCAATGTAATCTACAGTTTGTGTATGATGTTATTCTACAGTCACCACACAACCAATTCCACATGTGCCCCACCCATTGTGCAGTTGAGAAAAAAACATCCCCACCGCATAGCCTACTAACACACACACACACACACACACACCTCCTAAATCCAAATATGTTAATAGCTTTTCACCCCCCCCCCCCCCCCCAAAAAAAAACTTGGGTACTCGAACACTCGCCAAGTTGCCATGACAACCATTCTAGACTCACCGAAAAAGAGGGGATCCTGGCAGCAAATCACACATGTGCCGAAACACTTCAAAAATATGCCTGTCCAATAGGGTGGGCCAAGCCAGTGTGTGTGTGTGTGTGTGTGTGTGTGTGTGTGTGTGTGTGTGTGTGGCTGTGGCTGTAGCTGTGTGCGTGCGTGCGTGCGTGCGTGCACGCGTGCACATCCTTTGATATGCAGAGTGCCAAGTCTTCCAAGAATGGGGGCAGATGCCACCTCCCTAAAAAATCAGCAGGGAGGAATCAGTTTTTCCCCAAATGTGGAGATCAAACCTTCATCAATATTTTATATTTCTGCTGTTGCTGACAAGTCAGACATTGCAAATACCTGAAAGTGACATGCTTTCATGATTAAAAAATGTCTTGATTATTTATGCATTTTGAATTTTAAATGTGTGCAGTGTGGGTCCCATGCATTAAGCTTTTTCCCTTTTTTATGACCATTGTACTTGTGATTGATTTCAGCATGTTGAAATATGAGTGAATGTCAGCACATTGTGAACACGCCCTTGCTTCTTTATACAGGTTAATATGGCCCCATTGTAATACAACACAAAAAACTTGGGACGATATATATACAGAATGATGATCTGTAAATCTCGTAAACCCATAAAAATACAAGGACAACATCAAATATTGAAACCGACAAATTTGACTATTTCAAGAAAGATATAAGCTCTTTTTGAATGTGATGCCAGCAACACATCTGAACAAAGTTGGGGTAGGGATAAATAATGGCACTGCTTTAAAAGCAGACATGTCTCTGTCAGGAAAGTCATTGGGCTCAGAATATAAATAAACCATAAACCATAACCATGAACAGTTTGATGCTCCATCCACAAAATGCTGTTTATTGTCATAGAAAAGAAAAAAACATATCTAGACTTGATGCAAAAATGTCTCCTTTGTATCTGGTCCAAGCACTTTAAAGATATTCTGTGTCAAATTCCTAATGAACATACAGTATACTGTATTTTCCATAAAACAATAAAATGTCTCTGTTTACAACAACTGGTAAGTGGTATTTGTACTATTATCAATTAGAGTAAACATAGGGATGTACAGTACAGTATATGCAAACACATGATCACATTATGTTTTTATTTACATTTTACACAGCGGTTGTAGATATTGACGAAACATCAATGATTGTCCAGTCGTAGTTAAAAGGTGCAACCCATAGTAGTGCCTCATGTTGTACATCACATACTCAGACATCACAGACAGTACAAGTGATGAAACACGATTTAACACGAGATTAAACATTTTATTTCTGATGGTTTACAAATATACAACATCAGGTTTCATCAGGTATTCACACAGGGCTTGAAACACATAGTAAAAACATGCAGTTTCAGGTGACTTTAATTTATCATTCAGGTTGTAATTGCTAGCTTGGAATTGTATTGAATTCATCTTATTTCCCAAAGGTAAAAGCAAAGAGTTGGTCTTGTGACACACTCTTCTTGCCATAGTTTGCATAATGAGGGGAGCGAGTGAGCTTATATTCTCGCCTTTAGCATTGTTTTTGTTCACATCAACATCAATAAAAAATACAGAATACACAACATGACTCAAGTACGCCTTAGCAGAGATAATTGCTAACATGTAAGAATACGTCTTGATGGTACTTGCATTATTTATACACTATATATGATCAGTTTTTTTATCCTCTAGAACAATTGTATGTTGGTGTGTGTGTGTGTGTGTGTGTGTGTGTGTGTGTGTGTGTGTGTGTGTGTGTGTTTGTGTGCGTTGGGGTATGTTTGTGTGTCTTTAGGGCAAAAGCCTTTCATCCTCACACATCTCTACCCATAATGCAATATGCTCTCTGATTTTGCCATGGGGCACATTGACCTGCAAAACAGCTTCCCCATCTGGGACCTGCACTTCTATCCAATCAGATTCCAGCCCTGCTGCTGTGCATCGTCCGCAGGATGTTCTGTGCACCTGTGAAGTAGCACAACAAACAGATACTTTAGGCATTTCATATGGTTGTAGCAAACAGCCAATATGTTCACTGATTGATAGAGCAGCAGGTCATATGTATAGATCATGTGCATGGATTGAATATAGACAGATATATAGATCAGGTTATACTTGAAGGTACAGTATCTACATAAGAGTGACATGACACTGTCATGAATGTGTCATAAACATTATAAACAAGTCATAAACGTTTATGACATAACACTTCTGTCATTCGGTCAAGTGTCATTCAGTTTTTGTCATGACAATTAGGGTTAGGGTTAGGTTTATGTGTCATGAATCATGACATTGTCATGTCACTTTTATGTAGACACCTTCAAGCAAAGTGTTACTGAAAATCACTCTGTTAGTTGGAACTAAGTATAGCGGTTAAAGCGTAACTTTCACCAAAATGCATCCTAGGGTGTTTTTGTGAATGTACCCGAGTCAAACTTTCGTTTAAAAGCATAACTACGTCCGAAGCACCACCTTTACAGTTTTTTTCAGTCGCTAACAAGCGTTTGTCTAATCATTGTCACATTTTCATAACTCAATTTTTTCATAAACACAATTAGAACAGCATCGGTCTTTTGTGGCCATACCATTCACACATTTCATGTTGTTTTCACACAATATGCAGTCAGTGAACACATTTCAGCAATGCTTACATTTTCTTAACAGACAAGCTATACCTCCCAACAAAACTATGGATTGTTTTTGTAGTATTTACGAATGTTAACACACAACATCCCACAATAGCAAACACAATATTCCAAACCTTAGATACACTATCAAAACCTCTGCTTCTGCTCTGCTTCTGCTACCAAATGGTTTTATCTCAGGTGCATCGCCTTGGATAATATCAGATGCGATGTTGATGAAAACAGGTTTCCTAACTTTGAAGATCGCAGAGATTAGATACAGTAATTTTGTGCTTTTTTAGTTCCCCCCTTTTTATCTGGGCTTTTTGCTGTTGTTTTTTGTTCAGAATGCTCTTGTGTGTTTCATGGATATTTTGTTCACTGTAAGCAATACTGTAAAAATTGTTCTGTTCTATCATACTGTAAACAGTATTTCTACTGTACCTCCTGTAGTAAACAGTAAATGGAAAAAAACTGATTTGCTTTTTACTGGAATGCTTTTGAATGGGAACATTATGTGGACATACAGTTCCCAACCAAGAAATTTAGGTTAAAAACTGTGGAGTGGATAGAGCATGTTTTGCATGCAAATACCTGTAAATCTGAAACATAAAAGTCTATGCAGTTTTTGTAATGTCAACAATAGTCAGTATTTTGAAACCTGGTGTACTTTGATTGACTGCATGTACCTTGTGAAGTGAAAACAAGTGTTATTCTTTGACAGAATAATTTCATT
>NC_055966.1:27235064-27240064 GCF_018492685.1 Alosa sapidissima | reverse complement strand
TACTTTGCTTGTGTTTGACTTGTCTAGAGATAGCACACTTGCCTTGTGATTTTTTCCCCCCTTTCTTTGCTTCTCTTTTAGTACATGCTAGATTTTAAATACAGTGACAAGCCATCGTTCAAGTCTGGCGAGGGGATGTCATGTATTGTAAGTGTCACGCAGGTGTATAGAAGATGGACGAGGGACACCCTCCAACACAACAATTCTCAGCAAAAATGTTAATTTACACGTGCATGTCAACGAGAAGGAATGTGTGTGTTTTGCTTACACAGGCAGAACCGACACGAAGCACAGAAGCCATGTGAAACTATTTTTGTAATAGTTTTTGCCTTTCAAACTTAGAAGGGCGTTTTCCATGCCATTAGTACCTCACCAGGACACACACAGACTACTGTATGGATGAGGTCACACGGCATTCTGGATGTGTTCTAATTCTCATCTGCAAACTGGCTCCCCCTGACTATTACGCTTGCAAACACCAGGCTTGCATCAGACACCGGAAATGGCTGGCCATTGATAAATTTAGCCCCTGTTACCATAGAGACAACTACTGTAGCTATCTCTGAGTGATCAAATGATTGCTCTGCCTTATAGAGCATTGCATGCTGTCTCCTTTAAACTGCACCCACCCTGGCTGATCATTGCCCAAATGGGTTTTCCTCAAATGACTACTGCATTATGATGACAATGTATTACTAATATTACAATAATAATAATTTATATTAATGATGATACAATTAAACAGATACAGTATGTAGGCCTATATTAAGCAATACAAAGAAAAAGAACCAAAGACTCAGATTCATGCAACACAATTAACAGATATTAGGTTTCCATTAGCTTTTGAAAAGTATCAGGGTTTGACAGTACTCGGGTATACTTATAGTGATCTTCCTCTTGCTTTTCCATTATACTAATTTAAACTGATTGCTGTGATTGTTGTAATCCTTCACATCCACCCACGTATGCAGATACCGGTAAGATCATTGCATTTAACATATATACTGGTGACTCAACCTCCATAGCATTAATATAAAGAATCCCAATATAGGCAATTAACAGCAAACAATTACAGCTTATCTGTGACAAATTATACTGCACTGAACCAAAACAACAGGAATGTAATTGACTCCTAAATATATATATACACTGTGCAGAACCCTCAAGTTCTCAGGGACCCGCTTGGACGAAATATGACCGCCCACAGAGGAATTTATATATATAGCTCATTGGACTAATTTGTTTGTTTGTTTGAACAAGGCAAAGGGGAAATGAGGTAGGCACTGTAGTTTGATGTAGTGCACTTTGATGTAGTGCAGTTTGATGTAGGGACTGTAGTTTGATGTAGTGCAGTTTGTAGTGCAGTCCACCCCCCCCCCCCCCCAAAAAAAAAACACAAACAACTAAAGTAAAACAAAAGGCCAATAATGTATTACATATTATTATTATGACCGCCGCTAGCAAAGCTAGCGAAGCGGTCATATAGGGATTGTCAAAGTTTTTTTTTTTTTTTTTTTTTTCCCCGTCATCTACTTCCTAAATTTTTGGTCAACGATACCCGGGACACCGAACCACCGGGACACATGAAATTTGGTGGGTATGTAGCCCCACTAGACTTTTACAGAAAAATTTTGTTTCGTCCCCGGGGTCCACTCCCCCCCCCGTGCTGGGCCCCCCGAACCGCAAAAAAAGCAGTTTTTCCTAAATAACTACCTGAACCGTGGCACCGAGGATGAAGAATCTTTTATGGTATGTTGGTCTCAAGGGCCCACATCAATCTGGCCCATAATCACTCATTTGTGATTTGCACCCCCCCGGTAAAAAATTAAAATGCAATATTATTCTGCTTTAATCGCCCCTATCTTCAGTTAAGATGTTCAGAACTGCACCAAATTTTATTTGTATGATTGACCTGGAATTCTCTGGGGGTATGCCAAGTTTCGTAGAATTTCATCCATGGGGGGGTCTTAAAAAAAATAGATTATGTGTACATTTAGTGACTGTACACTCATTGGCCTGTAGATGGCGGTGCACACATATATACACATGCACACACACACAGGCACCCACATACTATCGGTATTACTGTAGAACGGCCGATACATAATTACAAATTCAGTAGGATTAAAAGAAAGCCAAAATATATATTCATCATCATCATCATGGCTGCATTTCCAGTATTGGCGATAAGTAG
Organism: Alosa sapidissima; assembly: GCF_018492685.1. NCBI lineage: Eukaryota > Metazoa > Chordata > Actinopteri > Clupeiformes > Clupeidae > Alosa > Alosa sapidissima. Next base: position 27,237,870 of record NC_055966.1, on the reverse strand, counting down.
TCGTTTGTCCACTAGATGGCGCATCGTTGCAGTGAGACGTAATTTTGTTGGAAGTTAAACGTGGGTTGGAATAACAATGGACGCTTCCTACAAGGACTATTACTAGGGATGGGCAGAACGAGGCTTTGTGAAACAACGAAACGTTCGAAGCAATTGCGCCGGAATGTGTCGAGGTTTCGAAACAATCTGACACACGTAACTCCATGGTGACATCTAGTGGCCAGTTTTGCTAACATCACATTTTGACCGTGAAGCACAACTGCTTCAGACGAAGAATATAAATAGCCAACATGGAACGCAAGATTTCGTCTACACCCACGTGGTTCAGTGGTTAACACACTTGCATTCGGCCGGAGCGGCCGGTGTTCGACTCCCTGCTGGTGCTTAGAAATTTCAGACTAGTATATGCGTTCAGTAACTAGAACATTTTTATATCTGCCAGTTAGATGTTTTGTTATTTCAGTTTCATAGTACATTATCCTTTGGAATATGCTGGAGAGGAAAATGCTACAATGGTTTTAAAATGTAGGCTATGCTTATGGCCCAGGGTTTTTTTTGGGAACATGTTGTAGGGAAATAAAGGATACATGTGAAGCAGGTTAGACTAATCAGGTACAACATGGGAAAAATAAACAACACATTTTTTGTATGTCAACATACATTTTTATTATAACAGTTGTTCTGCCGTCTTGGCATTTAATCTGTTTCTTGTTTTTGAATAAACCTCCCCAGCCTTGGAAAAAATTGATTGAGCTCATGAATCATGAATCAAAATCATGGAGCTGCGTGAATTTTATTACAACTTTTCGCCACGATATGGCAGTTTAAGTCCGCTTGATACTGTAAGGCGTAAGCCATTGGTTTCCAAAGGAGATTTTATTTGTGTCGCCAGCATAGCCTATTGACAATTTATGTTGTAAATAGGCCTACCTTATAAGCCTACCTGTAGCTTAGGGAAGCTAACAGCTTTCTATTAGGATCTAGTGTGTTAGTTACAGTTTTGTCATAACTCCCTGATGCATTTTTGCATTTAGAATAGCCAGAGCATGAACAATATCGGGTGCCTATGGACTAGGCTTGGTGAACCCAGCCTGATCTGCCCGCTATTTATTTTTTGATTTCTTAAAAGATTGAGCTTGGTCTGATGAAAGCCAGACTAGCCATGGACCTCAGTCACACAATGCAAGGGAACATGAATCAGCCTATATTTGCACGAACAATAACGGACAACAGCTCTTCAACTTTGGCCCGTTAAAATGTGTATGAACAGTCTAGCGACGCATTTCATCAAGGCCCATTTGGACATGTCAGTTATTTGCACCACTGGTTAGATGTAAAACAGCATTTCGTTTCAGACTACTGTTACTTAATTTGTGCATTGACAATAAAGTATTACATGAACTAAAGATTACTAAAATCTTATGTAGAAGAAGAAACATTCACAAAAAATCCATCCAGCTGTTGAAAACGGCATGGACAGAGATGTTTTTGTTTATAAATAAATAAATATATAAATAAATAAATAACATTATGCTGATACCTTTTGCTTTTCCCAAATACAATGTAGCCTACAGGTGTAAGTGACCTTTCATCAATCCAGTTGCAATGGATGAACTGTGAGGAACTGCCCTACTTGTGATTGTTTAGAGATTTTAAAGGTTTTATAACAATGCTACAGTACATCTTCTTTGGCTATTCTACAATCTATTCACCTTTTCAGCACCAGTAGGCTACTTTCTGTGCAGCTGCACACACACACTCAGGCATGCCAAACAAGCATACACAAAAGTTTCAAGAGTGGGGGATGGAGTAAAATATGGAGACAAATTGAAGTGTGATTTATTTTCGCGGAACGGATGTACAGGACTGAGCGTTGGTCATATTTTGTACCGCTATGCGGTACATCTAGTTTAACTACTGTCACATCCCTTGACATGTCATCTCATTTTCCCTTTCTTTTTCTATTTTGGCCCCCGACAACTCACTACTCGTACCTGCACCAGAAACACCAGTCTGAACATATGCATTGTTGTTATGTCCATGTATTTATATATTTTCAAGCTATGTGTATGTATGTGTATGCATATTTGTTTTTCATGTTTTTGTACTCTGAGTGCATTTCTGAAAACCCATTTCCTCATATCTCCTGTATGCTATCAGTATACTGCGGAGGAGCTGGTGGCTCACAGTGAGGGGAAGTGTGCCTCTGACTGAGTGCTATCACCCGGAGATCGCTCACTCGCTATCGCTATCTCAGTCTAGACGCTAGTGTCGTGGAAAGGCACTTCATTTGAATTTTAAATGCGTTTTGGCGGGTAGCAGGGAGCCAGCTGTCTCTCCATGTTCGGTGCGAGGAGACAGACAGCGTGGAGCAGATCTCCATCATTAGTCCCAGCAGGAGTGCTCGCAGTAGCTCCAGGACAGTCTCTGCGTGCTCGTCGAATCAGTCGCACTCCAAAACATTATACCTCCTGACTGCCCTGCATTTCACACAACTTTTTATCACAAGCAGCACCACTAGGCTGTCAGCAACTTCAGCCTTCAGACTCTGACTTCTCCTCTCTCTACTGTGCTGTGAGAGAATTAGAATAGAATAATTGAATGACCAAATTGAATAATTCAACAATTAAAGGGAGTGGAGCTCTTCGTTTACACCCCAAAAAACTCTGTGAAAGTTAAAGGATCTTCTCTTCTCCCCATGGACGGCGGTCTGCTCCCAGTACGCTTGTAGATGGTGATGAAAGAACATCTCCAGAGAGCGCTTCAGTGAGTCTGTTTAAGTGACCTGGTTTAACCCAGAGGAAAC
>NC_055966.1:27220064-27227564 GCF_018492685.1 Alosa sapidissima | reverse complement strand
TGTTTATGTGTGTGTCTAACACCCACACATGTGATCTTGGCTTAATCTGTTAGCCCCTGCACAGCAGGGACTGGTTTAGCAATCCAGTCGGACAGTCCCCACAAACACCCACACACACACATGGACACACACACACACATGTGCGAGCAGGCAGGCAGGCACGCAGACAGGCAGAGGTGAGACTGTGAAGATTAATGAGTTTGCCACCTCTGAGATAATCTCCAATCCCAGACCTCCCTGTACCCCAGAATCGGCGGCCATCTTTAGATGCATCGTTAACCCGTCTGAGGGATAATCCCATTGTTTTGCAAATCTTCCTCTGCGTTCTACACCCAGGTCTAATCTAACTGCGTGGCTCTCCAAGCAGGTACGAGGCATGTTCTTACCGTACGCAAAACAGAACGTTTATGTGCACATAGAGGAACTCTAAGTGACCTCGTTGAGGCTCTTTTCCACAAGGGTTCTTTACTGGCTACATGCAGAACATTTAAAGCTTCAGTGGTGATTATAGACAATTAAGAGCATGGCGTTTGGCCATGCAGTCTTTTATGTAACAGAGTGCATTGTAGCTCTGCAACACACCCTAACTTTTATGAGATGATAAACTAAGAGAGTCTGAGACACACACATGGGGTTTGCAGTGGGAACGACGTCAGATTTAGGATTTTCCCACATAAACACTCTCTGGGTTTCTCTTACCATGTTGTGGGTGAGAGTGTGTGAATGCTGGTGGTGAGTGTGTGTGTTTGTGTGTGGAGGTGGAGTATGTGTGTGTGCAATTATGGAAATGGAGAGGGTTTACTGTAATATGTGTTTACTGTAATATGTGTATTAATATCATTTTATGTGATGTACATAAAGACATATAAATACATATTCAACCATAAGAAATGTCACCGTGTGGGTCATTTGGAAGACTCAACAGATTTTTACTAAACCACATAATTAAGTTGTAAAAGAGAGACAGTGGGCATGTGTGTGTGTGTGTGTGTGTGTGTGTGTGTGTGTGTGTGTTTGTATTTCACCACCAGTATGCTGCCAAGCACATGTGGGATCCTTGTCCTTTCTAAGAACTTTTGCACCAGTTGAACAAACACCATGAAATCAGGGCTTACACGCACGTACGTACACACAAACACAGTGATGCATGCATGTCCATCAACTGGCTGCAGGGCTCCAAACCACCCATTGGTGGTGCTGTTTCACTGGAGTTGAGCAGTGGAGCCTCCACTGTGAGTGAGAGGAAGTGAGGTTGAGCAGCCTGAGCTACAGTATGCTGCTAATACTATTGCTGCTGGTGGTGGGAGTGCGAGCACCCAGGCTGCTTCACTGCTGACTGCCCGCCACCAGACCTGCCTCCTCTGCCCTGTCCTGACCACAGGCAGCAGCTGAGTCTCCAGTGGACCATAGGCCATAAGACCGGTCCATTAAAGGTACAGTCTGCAACTCTGGGGACATGTGTGTTGATATTTGACCTCAACAGCCAGTTAAATGACACCCCCCCCCCCCCCACCGCCCTCCTGAGGTAATATGGAGACGGGGGGCTGTTGGACATGCTGTTTGTCTCCTACTTCCAGTCAGGACTATGCAGAAACACTGGAGCTGATGTTATTGCTGAGCAAGCACACTGAGCAGACAGTAATGGGACTGTGAGGAGCATTTTAGTGGATTTGACAAGTAAATATTGCAGACTGCACCATTAAAAATGGGTTCAATCGAACTGCACAGCTTTTCAAATTCAAATTCTTCTCTGCTTCTGACCCAACCTGTATGACCTCAGTGAATCCATATCAGCATTAATGTGATTCTAGCATACAAAAAAGCAGCCTAAAATCAATGTGTTTTGGCAAAATAAAAATCCAAGAATCTTTACTGTTTTGAAATGAAGACCTATTGTTTCCTACATCTCCAGGCAAGCCCTGAATGTGTGATTAACTAGGACTGGGAGTGTGTGTGTGTGTGTGTGTGTACGAGAGAGAGAGTGTGTGTGTGTATGTGTTTTACCAGGGGACAAACACACACACACACACACACACTCTCTCTCTGCCGGGTGTGCGGGGCCCTCTTAGGTCCGCTCCTCTCGTTTGCCCTGCAGGTGTTCTGCGTCTCTCTCACACCTGGCCCGACCTCAACCCCAGCTTCTTATCAGCGTCTCAGCGCGGCCGCCGGCACTGACAGACAGCTCTCTCCACTCTTCTCAAGCCTCATGAGGGCCAGAGATGAAGCTCACGATAGAGGGATAGAGAGAGAGAGACGGGGAAAGTAGAGAGGGTAGAGAGAGAGAGGGTGGGGTGAAACAGGCAAAGGAGAGAACAAGTTAGTGGAGAAGTGTGGAGATGAAAGGATAGGAGAGGGAAATAAGAGAAGGGGTGGGGAAAAAGAAAGGAAAAAAGAGGAGAGAAGAGAGAGGTGAGAGGTAAGAAGAGAGATAGATAAAGAGACTGGAGTAGAAAAGATAAAGAGGAGGAGATGATGAGAAAGGGTGAAGCTGTAGAGAAGGGAGAGAGGGCGGTCACCCCGCCTGGCCTTGTCTGGCCTTGAACAGACCAAACCTGTTGTGTTGAGTGCAACACCAAAGAGCCAGCAGGCTAGTTGGTATGGCAGTCGGAGCACATACTGAACCCTAGTGAGGGACCTCTGTCACAGGAGAGCGATGAAGAGAAGGCATGAGGAGTTGAGAAGGACCTTAGTACAGTGTGAGAGAGGAGGGAGGAGGACAGGAGAGCAGTGCTGCAGAGAGGAGATGAGAGGAGAGAGGAGAAGAGAGGAGAAGAGAGGAGAGAGAAGAGAGGTAAAGAGAGGTGAAGAGAGGAGAAGACAGGAGAGAGGAGAAGAGAGGAGAGAGAAGAGAGGTGAAGAGAGGAGAAGAGAGGAGAAGACAGGAGAGATGAGAAGAGAGGAGAAAAGAAGAGAGGAGAGAGGAGAAGAGAGGAGAAAAGAAGAGAGAGATGAATAGTAAATAAATAATACAGTGTATAGATGCAAAGATAGAGGCAGAGGAGAGGGGAACAGAAGAGAAGAGGGGGCAGAGAGAGAGAGAGAGAGAGAGAGAGAGAGAGAGAGAGAGAGAGAGAGAGAGAGAGAGAGAGAGAGAGAGAGAGAGAGAGAGAGAGAGAGTGCTGGCTGCTGATGGTGGTGTTGGTGTTGAGAGCTGAAATCCCACACAGGGCCTTTGGGTCTATAGTCTGGGTCTGAGAGTGAATGTGCTGGCCTGCACTGGGAACACAATCAAAGCAAACACTGCCTGCACATTAGATTAGCCTGGAGCCTAACATTGATTTACAAAGACCAAAAAAACTACACAAGCAACAGACACAGGGAGGGAGAATCGATTTATGATTTGGGGATGAGGAGAGTGGAGGGGTAGACACAGATGTGTTGCCGTCGGAAAAGTTTGGCTTTGTGTTTAATTGTGTTTTCAAGGCTTTTATTTTACAGGATTAACAGATTAAATGTCTTCCAAAATCCTTTCAGAATCCAGAGTCTGATCCAACCTGCCTCACAAAAAAACAGGTCTTCTAACAGAACACATTAATGCTTTCACAACAAAAAAGATTTTTCTTTTTGTAACATTAATACTATGGCAGAATTATTTCTCAAATACATAGAGGCACATTAGTTTTCCTTGTTGAATAATGCATAGTTCTTTTCTGCCTGTGGTCATGAGGTTATTGAAGGGAATGATGAAGAGAATGTGTTCTTTTCCACAGCTCTGTACCGGATAGAGATGTGTTCTGCACTGAACAGAGATGTGTTCTGTTCTATGTCCATCAGTGAGTTCTACGTTTACTTACTTCTTTGTTAGGGTTGTTAGGGTTTTTTTACCCTAAGGAACACCTGCCCCTTCCCAAGCATACACACACACACACAAGCGTGCGCACCCGCATGCACGCGCACACACACACACACACACACACACACACACTATCCTGCCCAATACCGGATAGGAGACACAAAGGGGGTCAAGGGTCATTTCTGAAAACAAGACATCAAGGGTGGAGTAAGGAGACATGAGGGTCAAAGTTCACCGTGGTCTGACACCCCACAGTGGTGGGGATATTGATAGACCATGAAGACATGGCTACCACCCCCCACACCTCCACCCCCTCCCTCAATAGGGCCCTTGTTTACGGGGGGCCTCTAGAGCTTGGTTGGGGTTGGGGGCTCATACAATTACCCCAACACCCCACAGTTTGTAGATGCCTTCATCTGGAGACTGGAGCACCTCTCACACCAGGAAAACACCATCCCCTCCATCCTTCCATCCTTTCATCTCCTCCATCCCTCCATCCATCTGTCTCATGAATCTCTCATTCTCCAACTACTTCCTCACTATTCGTTGGCACACTCTTCCTCCTGTCCTTCTGTCTCCATCTCTTTTCTTCTGCCTTCCGCACCTCTCCTTTTCGCTTCTCCTCCTCCTCCCTCTCTCTCTCTCTCTCTCTCTCTCTCTCTCTCTCTCTCTCTCTCTCTCTGTCCTCTGGTCTTCACATCCGTTGGTCTGATGATGAATGCCCGTCTGCCGTCGGACAGAGCCACAGAGGAACACATCCTGAGAGGAAACAAGGGAACAGAAAGGGGAAAGGACATGTGGTTAGCTTTCGGTATTTTTGGCACATGTTAACAAGGAAAGTCTAGCAGGAAATGTGTTTTTTAAGTGTGCCCTTTATTGAGAATCTTACACAGCATGTCTTTGTTAGAGCACTAAAAGGAAATAAAGTAACACTGCACAAAGATGAAGATTCCTCATTATTTAATTTACCGGTACTACTTTATCGTAGTAATAAAAGACAAATACAGTGCATAATATGGAAAATATTCACAGCACGTTTTCCACATTTTGTTATGTTTCAGACTCATCTTAAAATGGATTCAATTATTAATTGATTGATTAATTAATTATTAATATTTTTTTCTTATCAATCGACACACAATACTCCAAAACTCCACAAAAAAGCTAGTGTTTGGAGTGTTTTGTAAATATATAAAACAAAATACAAAAGACTGTTGGTTGTTCCAAACTTTTCCATTTGAGAATGGTGGAGGCTACCATGCTCTTGGGCACTTCTAATGCTGCAAAAAAAAAATGTTGTAACCTTCCCCAGATCTGTGTCTTCACACAACCCTGTCTCGCAGGTCTACAGACATGGAACTCCCTTTCAAGAGAGTTCCATTATCAGCATCATAGTTGGCCCCACAAGGCTTCCGTTTTCATTCCTTATTACACGGCTCTTCAGAGTGCTGCAGAAAGTTCCATTCACATGAATGGGCCTTCCCAACGTTCTGGGCCTATATTAAATCTATATAAATCACCGGCAATGTATATAATCACCGCTGTCAATGGCAACGGGTTGATTAATGTCTTTCATATCCCTCCGCAAGAATTCCGTTCACTTATTGCAATGGAATTTCATTGAAAGGGAAAGTAAGCTAGTAAGACGTTGCCACCCAACATCTGAAACTGTCAAGTTCTATCTATGTGGCGAACTATTTATTTTGTCAGAGGAAGATACGAAACGGTAGCAAAATCATTTTTAAAGATTCATTGTGTTAGGTTTCTTTTCTCGTTTTGGCAAGTAGCCGTGTAATAAGCGGGATAATGTATTGTCCGCCGGTAATTATCAGAAAATAAGTCCCTTCAGGTCGAAGCAAAACCCCTCCGCTGCGCGTTGGGTTCTGTTCTCCCTGTCGGGACTTATTTTCTGATAATTACCGGCGGACAATACATTATCCCTTACATATGTTATCTTAATGCAGAGGAAGTAGATTGGGAACCAATTAGAATGTTCAAGCATTGTTTTTGTTTTTATTGTTGAAAGGGTCTATAATTTAATGGTACTAAATGAGAGGACTTCTTCTGTACACAGTGAACAGTCTGAATTACTGTACATTTACCACTTCACGTGGAGACTTATATGAATATGGATATGGATAACATATTTTGTCTGTTTTGAACTCTGTTGACTGTAAAACAGTTCTAATTTTGTCAAGCTCACAATATAGTTTCATCTGCCACAATATGATGGATGTGGAGGTTTATAGAGATGCCTCATTTCAGCCAGCCCTCCCACTGCCTACAGGGAGTCAACTGTTAAAAATGCATCTCACAGTAAGTGTAGAACTTGTGGGGTTAGACCCACCCAGACGCGGCCCAGGGATGTCTCTCTCTCACACACACACACACACAAACATACACACACACACAGATACACACACACACACACACACACACACACACACACACACACACACACTCACTCTGACTCCCATACATCTCCATATGTTTCCCAAACCCCAAGCTGACATCACCACAATTAGCAGGCAAAATACTGTGTATTGGAGGAGACCAAACCGAGTGTATATTTTACCCCAGTGATGATCACACACACACACACACACACACACACACACACAAGGATGCCAGGAGTTCATCTAAACCTGCCTTAATGGGGAACATATGTGCATTGCAGCATGCAGCTGTAATTGGCCCCTGTCAAGCTGGGCAGAGTGAGGGTGTTTGTGTGGATGTATATCTGTGTGTTTAAGTGTGCGTGTGTGTGTGTGTGTGTGCGTGTGTGTGTGTGTGTGTGTGTGTGTGTGTGTGTGTGTGTGTGTGTGTGTGTGTGTGTGCGTGTGTGTGTATGTGTGTGTTTGTGTGTGTGTGTGTGTGTGTGTGTGTGTGCGCGTCCGTCTGTGCCTGTGTGTGTCTGTGTCTGTGTATTTGTGTGAACGATCAAATGCACATCAACACAACACACAACAGACTTCCTCATTTAGCTAGCTTGTATATTCTGGCAACATCTACAGTATGTGTGTGTGTGTGTGTGTGTGTGTGTGTGTGTGTCTGTGTGTGTGTGTGTCTGTGTGTGTGTGTGTGTGATGAGAGAGAGAGAGAGACTAGAATAAAATGAATGTCGGAGGAACTGAGAGGTTGTTAGACATTGCGGTTAGCCTGTGCTGTAGGCTGTAGCCTGGGCATCATGACTCATCTTCCATCATCAATGCTCCATGGCATCTGTGTGTGTGTGTGTGTGTGTGTGTGTGTGAGGTCTGAGTGAGTTGAGTCTCTTGTGGTACTGCATGCTTACACTTGTATATGTATGTTGTTTGTGTTTGTGTTTATGTGTAACATGTTTGTGTTTGTGTGAGTGTCTGTGTGAGAGTGTGAGTATCCCTCTCCCAGACAACAACAGTGCTTCTCTGTCCTTTCTTGCTTCTCTCTCTCTCTTTCTCTCTCCCCCCCTCTCTCTCTCCCTCTCACACTCATACATTTTAGACAGGAGATAAGATCAGTCTCACTAACAAGCTAAAAGTGCAGCTCTGGCGTCGTTCATGTGATATAGTGCACCAGCGGTGTAACAAAAGGAGTTTTCTCTAAGGGCAGAGGCCTGTCCGTCTCTATAATGAGCCCGTCGTCGTCTAGAGTCTACTGCTGTGTCTTATAAACACCCCTATAAACACACACACACACACACACACACACACACTCACTTAACCTGC
>NC_055966.1:27203282-27204900 GCF_018492685.1 Alosa sapidissima | reverse complement strand
TCTGCAAATGTGCTCATAAAGGCAGCACTGAAATGGGCTCTGACATGCCAGAGGTAATGCTTTCTACCTCCCCCACATCCGTCCCCTGTGAGCGGCTCCCATTCTGAACATGACTCTAAAGTGTGTGTGTGTGTGTGTGTATGTGTGTGTGTGTGTATGTGTGTGTGTGTGTGTGTGTGTGTGTGTGTGTTTCTGAAAAACGATCAAGCATCTTTATGACGTTGTTGATCACAGTATTGTTCTGTACACAGTATAATGAAATACTCTGCAGTATATATGTGTATGTGTGTGTGTGTGTGTGTGTGTGTGTGTGTGTGTGTGTGTGTGTTATGTACTATAATACTGAAAAACAATTAAGCATCTTCACTATGTTGTTGATCACAGTATTGTTCTGTACACATTATAAAAATACTCTGCAGTATCAGTGGCAGACCATCAGGGCCTTCAAGGCCTAACTACTTTCAAACAAATAAAAATGTGTGTGTGTGCGTGTGTGTGTGTGTGTGTGTATGTGTGTGTGTATGTGTGTGTGTGTGTGTGTTCAATCTGACATCACATGTTGTCCACTGAATTCCACACAATGAGAAAATGCAGGATGATAACCTAGAAATCGCAAACAAAACAAAAAACTGGCATCACTGGTTTCAGCGCTGCCAATGTGTCATGGTTAAAACGAACTGGGAAATTGCTGTCAGTATGCGCTTGAGAAAAAGACTCTGCTGGCTTGAGAGAAGTGTAAGAACTGCATGGATGATTCAAGGGTTGCTTTTGTAATGTATTCAGTGGAAAATCACTTTCACATCCATATTAGTCTGACAGCTTCCTGATGCAAACAGCAGATCATTGCCTGTTGCAAAGAAAGGCAGTCACTTTAACATAGGCCATCCTGCGGTCATCATAAAGCCTTTCACAGATGAGAGAGAGAGAGAGAGAGAGAGAGTAAGAGTAAGGGTTAGGGAGAGAGAGAGCCTGGCTTTGGATTCTTTGGATTGACTCCGTTTTGGCTGGAGCAGATGTAATTGAGGTTGAGCAAGGAGCTGTCAATGTGCCTCTCAGATATAAACAGCAGTTTTGTCAGCTTTTCTCAAGGGAACTTTTTAGTCCTGAAGCTCATGTACTTCATTAACTAAAGCTAAGCGCCATCAGAGCCAGAGCAATGGGATCAAGACCAGAGCGACTATAGGTGGAACATATTCTACTGAAGGGAATTGAGCCGTGGGAAACATACGCACACAACTTCAATGGTTTTTCTGTTAATCAAAACACGTCAAATGTCATATGTGAAGGCCACCTTACAGGTGTGGCAATGTTCCTACAAAGAATGACAGGGTCTCAAAGAGTGGAAGTTGTGTGTGTGTGTGTGTGTGTGTGTGTGTGTGTTTGTGTGTGTGTGTGTGTGAGAGAGAGAGAGACAGTGTGACCTGAGGATGATTATACTGTAGCAGATTCATAATACTGCCTCACTTAAGAGATACAGAGAGAGAGAGAGAGAGAGAGAGAGAGAGGGACAGAAGTCGTTTTTACACTGAGATCGCCGCGCAACATTCACAGGAAGAGGAGACGTCTTTTTGCCGCATCGTGTGTCTAAAAACGAGGCGAAACATTGCCAGCCTGGTTT
>NC_055966.1:27193282-27198282 GCF_018492685.1 Alosa sapidissima | reverse complement strand
CAAACTGAGCAGACACTGGAACGGAGGCGATATAAAGCCCAGCTGCCTTGAAGCTCGGCCCAATAGCCGGCCCTCCTGGGCTGCTTTCCCAGCCGACCCAGCAGCCCTCGCGGCCCTAGCAGGAACAATGCTGTGCTTTCCCCTGACACTAAGGGGAAAGTAAATATACTAAATATACTAAATTTGTATTTTAGTATATTTAGTATATTCTTTATCTTCTTTATCTTCTACTGTCCTCATTGCTTAGTTGTGTTTTTATATTATATATACTTTAATTACAATTCTGCTGTTAAAGAATGTGTATGTGTTGTCTGCTGAGACCTTGAATTTCCCCTGGGGATCAATAAAGTATCTATCTATCTATCTATCTAAGACGGAGCTGGACACTACTCTGAACGGGGAATCCAAGGCTCTGCTCATGGATGGAACATTGCGTCAGCATGCTGCAAGAAGGTGCAGAAATCCAGTTTTTTATCCTTTTGTTTCCTATATGATTTTTTACATTTATTTGTTTCCCAACTGAACTTGGTTTGGTGAATATACAGTTACAACATTTGTTGCCATTTCAATATTTATATTACATGAATAGTGGTAATTTATTTTATACATTTGTTGTTCCAGCAAGCAATGCTGATGTATTCAAGTCCCTGTAGACAACACAGAGAAAATAGCAGGAATTACATGTCAATAGTAAATCCAATATGAATAATATATTTTTTAGATTTCTGTATTTCGCTGAATGTAATACCCTTCCAAAAGAGGTCCAGTTTTTTAAATCATGATTGAATAGTTTAATTAATCATGAGTATGCCCAGCAAAACCTTCAGTCGTTGCCTGGACATGATGTCAGTTGGCAATACTACAGCACATTTCACATTTCTAAATGAGCACATATAGCTTTGTGCATGATACTTCTTTTACTCACACACTCACTCTCCCTGAATGTGTGTGTATGAGTGAGTGAGTAAGTGTACAGTATGTGTGTGTGTGTGTGTGTGTGTGTGTGTGTGTGTGTGTGAGAGAGTGTGTCTGTGTGTGAGTGTGTGTGTGTGTGTGTGTGTGTGTGTGGGTGGGTGGGTGGGTGTGAGAGTGTGTCTGTGTGTGTGTGTGTGTGTGTGTGTGTGTGTGTATTTGAGTGTGTGTGTGTGTGAGAGAGAGAGATAGAGAGTGTGAGAGAGAGAGAGAGAGTGTGTGTGTGTGTGTGTGTGTGTGTGTGTGTGTGTGTGTGTGTGTGTGACCTAACTGAAAGAGCTCTGAAAATCCCAAAACAACGACTCATCTCCCAAAAATGCCAAGTCCTCTCTCTCAGCCATGCACTTAAGCGGTGAGGTCAGCTTAGTGGTGGTGTGTAACGGACCAACGGGGATCTCCTTCTCCTTCCTCGCTCATTGTTCATCAAACTCCCCCATCAATAATAAATCTTCTCTGGTCTCAAGTATCTCCTGTCTGATGAGCTTTAATTTGCAGGAGCACTTGGCAAAGAAAAGAAAAGAAGAAAAAAAACAGAAGAAAAAGGGAAAAAGGAAAAAGAGAAAGAGAAAGAAAAGAGAGAAAGAGAGAAAGAGAGAAAGAGAGAAAGAAAAGAGAGAAAGAGAGAAAGAAAAGAGAGAAAGAGAGAAAGAGAGAAAGAAAAGAGAGAAAGAGAGAAAGAAAAGAGAGAAAGAGAGAAAGCACAAAGGGGAGCGGAACAGACGTCGGAATGCTGAGAATGGCAAGGGGAACACTGTTGCATTCTGGGAGCCTTTTGTGGGAATGAGGCAGAGAGTCTTCTGCACATTTCACACTAAGACTCCACCGATTGCAGCTGACACTGGACCAAACCTGGCCCACATCGGGCCCTGATGCCACCCACTCTATTACGGGTTTCTCCCTGACAGCCTTGAAATACCTCTATGGTGATGCGTTGGTGAATAGCCACATTCATTGGCTGCATGACTCCCGGTCACGGTTCTGAGGGGGACTTTCCCAGGGCCCAGGGCTGTCTTTCAGTGCCTGAATAAAAAAATAAAAAAAACAACGGCATGTCTTTCTCCCTGAAACACGAACCGGACACCTCACAGACATGACATCAGACATCCGGAATGCTCTGTGGAGGCCCAACCTGCAGGCTACCTGGGGTATTAACTGTATGTGTGTGTGTGTGTGTGTGTGTGTGTGTGTGTGTACTAAAGAAAGGGAACAGAAGTAAAAGGATGGAGGCGTTATGAGTTATGGCTACCGACAGGTGAGTGCAGTTATCTGAGACTCAGTCAGCACACACACACACACACACACACACACACACAGCTTGGCAGCTGCAACAGCAGCCTCTTGACAAAGGAAACTTTTCTAAGATTTTAGTTTGGTCAAGAGTACTTGTGTGGATGTGGCTTGTGATTGGTGTGTATATACTGTATGGCACAGAACCCAGCTCCAGGACAAAGGGAAACACACACATACACACACACACACACACACACACACAGACAGACTCTCTCTCTCCCTGGACCAGTTGTTAAGTGCGTGATTGTGGCAATTGCTGAATTGGTGCTGTGAACAGCTCAGCTACATGAGGCGCCATTCTTACACACTGAATCTGTGAGTGTGTGTGTGTGTGTGTGTGTGTGTGTGTGTGTGTGTGTGTGTGTGTAGTGTAGATATATGCACAGGTGTGTCAGAGTGCGTACCTAACTCCCCTATTCCCTCTCCCGGCTTTGCTAACAGCAATCACATAGATTCTCTCTTGCCTACAACAGCAGCGACAGCCAGCAGGTGATCCTGGGGATCGTGGGTAATAGAGGGAATTGTGGTTAATTAGGGAATTGTGAGTAGTGGTTGATTGCTAAAGTACTCATTTTTAAAAATATATATATTTTTTTAAGTTGTGTGGGAAAAAAAGTGCAAAATAGTGCAAAATAGTTAATACGGGCAAAAACAGCACTTGTACATTTTTAATTAGGTAAAGCAGGTTCAGTGAGCCAATCAGACTCCTACTATCTAGCTCTTACTCCACCTATACCCTTCTCTTTCTCCATTTCCCTCTCAGAATGGACAAGTTAAATAGCCCTTATTGCAAACCAGATGCTTTGCTATGTTGTCGGTAGCCTAGATGCTGAGCAGTTGTCAACATCGGTAGCCTAGATGCTGCAAATTTGCTGATGATGTGGTGTCTCCGACCAACAACATGCTTACCTGAAAGTTCTCGCTCTACAATGCAATGTGTTTTGGCTCAGTCATCATTGTGTCCGTATTGTGGTCTAATAAGAACTATTTACTTTTTCTTTGAGGCAGCTAGCACCTCGGTATCCTCTTAGAGGTGCTTCTGGCTCTCTCTCTCTGCCGATTCAGGACTGATTTGTGGCATATGGATACGTAAAATATAGCTGTAGATATTTGGTAAATGTACTTGAGTAAAAAGTAGATTACTGGCTCAAAAACATACTCGAGTAGTGAGTAGAAGTACAGTTTTAAAAAGGGATAAAAATACATTTTTACTCATGGCTGTTACAAGTGGCTGTGTTCCTACCCCACCCCTGATCATGAGTAATACATATTCTGTATTAGAGCCTGTACACATCAGCTCCTGTCTGAGTGATTTATGTGGACGGGGAGAAACAAATGAGCCAGCACTGTAATTCAGCCTGACTACACTCAAGGCCTCGGACAAAGCATTAGTGTACAGGTCAGGTAGTGGTGGTGTACAGGTCAGGTAGTGGTGGTGTACAAGTCAGGTGGGTAGTGGTGGTGTACAGCAGGGGCATCGCTAGCTATTTAAAACATTCGGGGCTAGAGCCCAGAAGTTAGAGTTCTTTTTTGTCCGGGGGTTCGGGGGTTTCTCCCCCGAGAGATTTTGAAAATCGTGCTGATGAACATGCAATTTTAACCTACTTTGAGAATGAAAAGGAAGGCCAATCGTAATGACTCACGTCACGGCATTCTGAATATTTTGATGTTTAAAGACCGTGTAAGGAGAACCAGGCGCGCCTGCAGGTGTACGTCCGTACACACTGTGCGTACCATCAGGCTACTCAACAGCGAGAGAAAATTTCCCTTGTGTGTGTGTGTATTCACACCAAATCGGCCTACCATACTGTACATGAAACTATGTACAGTATCCCATTAGCTGCATGCCATCAGGCTATTTACCATTTTCTATTACGTAAAGTTAGTGAACACATTATGTTTTGAGCAGGAGAGAGAATACGCATGCAGCCACGCAATAGGCTACTTGTTGTTTTCTTTTACTCAGCTATCTATATGGTTATCAGCACACAATGTTGAGGTAGGCAATTGGTGTGCTTGTCAGAACGTTAGACTGCACTAAAGCCAGACGTCACGTTACGCTAGAACAAAACTAAAGGTAACTTTAGCCTGTAAAGGGCTGTATCAAGTTGTCCAAATGAATAGGTCATTGTAGACGTTGTCGTTGTATTATTGCATGTGGATGTTGTTATGCTATGTAGGCTACTTTTTTGCTGACTGACCAATGCACGGACCTAAAACTAGGGTTGGGTATCGTTTGGGTTTTATCCGATACCGGTGCTAAATCGATACTTTTAAAACGGTTCCGGTACCGAAACGGTGCCTGAACCGGTACTTTGTTTTTAAATTAAAATGGTCTAAAGCATGAATTGCTTTTTTGTATTGATAAGACAAATTTGAACATGAAATTGAACTGTTATATTCAATTTACTATCAATATCTCATTGCTCCTACGCATAATACATTTAAATGTTAAAACAGCTTGCCATGGATGCACACAATGGTAAGCTCTGCTTTGAAGTTTACCCAGTGTAGGCGGTTTGCCATAAGGAATGTTAAAACCGCTTGCCATAGAACTGACAGGTCATGGACAATGGCATTTGCAAGCAAGCTAATCTAACAAAGACTGCTTTCCAGTTAATTCATTTCAGTGTGTTCCCAAATGCTTAAAGAAATTTCATGTCTTCCCCCATAACACACAATAGTTTTGAACATGTAAGGCTACATTATGTCGGTGTTGAAGTGTTTAGATTCCCAGC
>NC_055966.1:27178282-27180782 GCF_018492685.1 Alosa sapidissima | reverse complement strand
GTGTGTGTGTGTGTGTGTGTGTGTGTGTGTGTGAGAGAGAGAGAGAGAGAGAGAGAGATACGGTGAAATAGATGGAAAGACAAAAGTAGGGGTTTTAATACACTATTTAAGGTGAGGAGGTGAAGTTGATCTTAAAGGTACACTATGCAATATTTTCAGCTTAATATAACCTTATATAGATATACCACATAGACAAGCTGCAAGTCACTACCAGGAAAACCAGCCATGCAACTTCAAGAACAGTGGCCCGACAAATCTTGTGAGAATCGTGAAACATTACCTTGTCAGTAGACATAGCTCTTTGGAGATGTGCCTGTTGTTAATCCCTCACCTCCACAACAAAAGCATTTTCATTGTGTATATGGGGGATAAGTAACAAGAAGTTTGCTGTTTACAACAGCAGAGTAAAACATAAATATATCGGAACTCTAGAGGGAACTCTACAGACGCCAAAAATACCTAAACCTGCATTGTGTACCTTTAAATAACACTAATAGCGAAATCTCTAAGGACTGCAATGGGGATCTGCACACTTCCATCAGTCAGGCCTGTCCCTCGCCCCTTGATGGAGAAAGACAGAGAATGCCCACTCCAGACATGTCATGTGGTGAGTAGGGAGTTTGGAAGGGGAGATCAGGACGTGTCGATTCACACACACACACACACACACACACACACACACACACACAGACACACACACACACACACAGAAACACACACACACACACACACACACACACACACACTCAGTGCTGCCATCGCAGCAAAGCACAGCACAGCACAGCACAGCATAAAGCATAAACAAACTCAAAAAATCTCTCAAAGAACAGAAAGCTCTAAGTTTCTTTGTTCTCTTTATTAATCACTCCCCACTACTCTCTCTCTCACTCTCTCTCTCCTCTACTAATTTACAGTCAAATTACTTCTTATAAAGAAACACATATTTCTCCAAATTAAGGTAGAAATTGGTGCAGATCTGCACAGCAGTTACTGGTGTTATTAGACTTTCCCCAGAGGCGCTGTGGTGTGTTTGTGTTCAGCAAACTGGCGTTATTAGACTTTCCCCAGAAGCTGCTGTGTTAGTGGTTACTGTATCATCAGGTAAGATATCTGCCTGGTACATTTCACTGCCTGCAGCGTCATAACTTTCACCGTACTGCAGCACCAGGGAATGTAGTGTAACTCTCTATCTGTATTATCCTTACACACACACACACACACACACACACACACACACACACACACACACACACACACACACACACACACACACACACACACACACACGTAGGGAATAGTGGAGTGTAAATCAGACAGAATGGTTTCAGGTTGAGCACAAGGGGGACTAAGGAGTGTTTTCCATTATTTGTATGTTCTTCTCTGTCTCTCTCTCTCTCGCTTATGAATATTTTACAGAGAGCATTTGAGGAACAGGGGCTCCAGACAACAGTCAGAGCATTGATACCATGAATGTACATATATCAAGAGTGTGTTCCTTTTGTTGTGCTAATGATTACAACATGCACGTGTGTGTGTGTGTGTGTGTGTGTGTGTGTGTGTGTGTGTGTGTGTGTGTGTGTGTGTTACACACACACACACACACACCAAGGCTGTAGTCATGGATTTAACAAGGGGGGGGATGTACATGGTGGCTGAAATCAGTTCTTGCGATTTTATCTTATGCCATTGAGGGTTAAACAATGTACAACCATAACTATAATCATATGAAAATAAATCTGTGTATATTATGGCCAAAGTAGCAAATATTCAAAAACCTTTGTTTGGTTATATTATCATGGTTCCATGTGAACTAATGCATTCAGAGTAGCCTAAAGAGGGGGGGGGGGGATGAATACACCATGGTCGTCACCGTCACAAGATCATGAATGACCTCCCCCATGACTATTACATAAATAGTTAACAATACTTTGTAGTAGCTAATAGTGACGGTAACTAGGTCAATTTAAAAAGAGCACTGATCAAATGGTACTAGAGACCAAGGGCTGAGAGAGAAGACAGTTAGTCAATTCTCAGAAATAATGACCAATCAGATGTTTTCAATCGGTATTTCATAATTCTGTGGTATTTTATAACTTTCACGTACAGTAAGCGAATGCTCAAGACAGGATTATTGTGTTGAAGGCAAATCAGTGTTTCCCCGGCAATTCTCTGTATTCAGAAGATCATCTCACTTCTGCACTCTCTTTCTCCATCAGTTATTTACCCATTCATCATACCATTTAACAACAGTGACAGCAGTGAGTGATGCTACTTTAGCATAACATTTTATATCTTAGTATTGGGGGGGCGGGGGGGGGGGGGGGGGGGGGCATGTGATCCTCAAAGTGTATTATGATTGCACCCTTGACAAACACACGCACACACAATTACACTTATACCAGAACAGACATACAGAATTATACACACTTAAACCCATGCAAAAGGCAAGATAAGAACTAGCACATGAAATAACAGTAAAAATAAAGAGAGGAAAAAATAT
>NC_055966.1:27165782-27170782 GCF_018492685.1 Alosa sapidissima | reverse complement strand
TCTCACACACACACGTTTTTAGATGTACAAAAAGGAGGCACACACATGTTTTTTATGACCATTAGACATACTACATCCACACACATCCATCCACTGGCATAAATAGAGTTGGACACATATACCAGTCCAGACACAGAGAGTTACTGTATATACACACACTCACACACACTTACATAGACAAGATCCCTAATGTAAGCATACAGACACCCAAAGCAAGCACATATATTCTCATGAGAAACCTGGGGGCAGGTAGGGTGAAAGTGAGAGAGAGAGAGAGAGAGAGAGAGAGAGAGAGAGAGAGAGAGAGAGCACTGACCGCAGTCTTTCTCCTCCTGAAGAGGCCCTGGCTCTTCAATCAGACCATGTTATTTTTAGTCTTCATGAAACACACCAGACTGCTGTGACAAAGGAGAGAGGAGGAGAGGGAGAAACTGTAGAGGACTAAAAAATAAATGAAGGCTCTTTTTCTCTGGCCTTAGCAGGGTAATTCGATGTTATTTCAAGGTTAATCGCTCTGACAAGGATCTCTTAATAACCCAATAAAACAGCAGTTTCCCCCTCTGCTTTACCTGACTCCTCCTGAAACTACGGCATAAGGACGGACACACACACACACACACACACACACACACACACACACACACAGACAGCACATATCCACGTACTCAAAGCACAGACACACTCACACACACTCTCACACCCACGTGGCCACAGCTCTTCATAATCTCGGAGACTCTAATTCACAGCGAGGGGGGGATGATAATTCCTAAGCCCATATGCTGGCATTGTGGACGGCCTGGAAGCTCTTAGCCCAATTTAATCAGTGTCAGCTCTCTGCAGAGGACGGCTGACACAGAACACACACCGACAGAGGAAGACACGACGTCTGTGTGTGTGTGTGTGTGTGGGAGAGAGAAAGGGGAGTATATGAATGTAGTGAATGTAAGTGTGTAGTGTGAGTGCATGTGAGTATCAATGTGTGTATATGTGTTTCTGAGAAAGGACAAAGAGGACACGGTGGTGCCCCTGAGTTCACAGACGCATGTGTGTGTGTGTGTGTGTGTGTGTGTGTGTGTGTGTGTGTGTGTGTGTGGAATCCCATCCCAGAGTCCTCTATAAAGATGGTGAGATAGCAGCCACCCTTTCTATTCACTCTGCAGTGTGTTCCCCTCCCTTCTTGTCTATCTGTCTGTCTGTCTGTCTTACTGCCTCCCCCTTCTCATCTCTCTCTCTGTCTCGATCTCTCTCTTTTTCTTTTCTAAAGGATCATCAGATCATAGGCTCCCTCCCTCCCTGTCTGTCTGTCTGCCTCCCCCTTCTCATCCTTCTCTCTATCTCTGTCTCTCTCTCTCTCTCTCTTTTTCTGTTCTAAAGGATCATCAGATCATAGGCTCCCTCCCTGTCTGCCTGCCTCCCCCTTCTCATCCCTCTCTCATTACCTCTCTCTCCCTCTCCCTCTTGCCAAAAAAAAAAACATCAACTCACTGCAGCAGTTTAACAAACCATAGCTCTGGTAGAAAGTGCACAGGAAGTGTGCCTATGCACCCCTACAGTCTCTATATACTGTATATAGGCCTGTAATGACGGTGTAGCAACAATGAGTGCAGACCAGACCAGGCCAGCCCTTGATGCCATCTTGCTGCGCTCTTTTACAGGCCACAGTTATAGTAGAGCAAACCCAGGAATCACACCCAGATGATGGGGTTGGCAGCATACATATTTTTGTATTTTTGGGAGGGTCTGCTCTCTTCTGCGAAGCGGCAGGGTGTACTGTAGAGCTACCTCAAGTCTGACCAGAGAGGTGTGTGTGTGTGTGTGTGTGTGTGTGTGTGTGTATATTTGAGTGCATAATTAGAGAGAGAGAGAGAGAGAGAGAGAGAGAGAGAGAGAGGGAGAGAGAGAGAGGGAGAGAGAGACAGAGACAGAGACAGAGACAGAGACAGACAGAGAGTGGGCGTTTATGGGTGGGTGTCAGACATTATTCTACACCCAACTACAGAAATCTGACCTGGCTGGACCGCAACACTCTCACGTGACTGACCTAGAGGCAGAAACAGGGCCTGTTGTGGCTGCTTGTCTGTCTGTCTTCCAGCTTAATCCTTCTCGCCAGAGAAAGCAAGACAAAGATTGGTGTGTGTGTCATACTACAGAGTGGAAGACAGAACGGGGTAGAAAGTAAAGGATAGAAAGATGAAGGAAGAAAGAGCAAGAAAGGGAGAGAGAGAGAGAGAGAGAGGGAGAGCGAGTGAGAAAAGAGACAGAAAGAATGTCAGAAACAAACACACAGACAAGCAGATGGAGAGAGAGAAAGAAGAGAAAGAAAGATGTCAGAGAAATAGACACAGATATGGAGAGAGAGAGAGAGAGAGAGAGAGAGAGAGAACAAGGGAGGAGAGAGAGAGCAACACTGAGGGGCCTGTCTGTCTCTGTGGGAGATCTGCAGTAATTTCATCCATGGTCAGGTCTGCTGACCGGCGTCTCGCCTCAGAGATGACCCAGATCCCAGGCGGAGACAGGGCTGTTCTGGCCCAGACACCGATCCAGCTGCTGCTTAGTCCCTCATCATGCAGGGACCGTTATTCTAGAATGCTCCAAAGAACCATGTAAGATTCTAAAATTCCACGTCAGGGATTCTGTGGAATGTTCATTCTACAGCATTCTAATCACAGCATTGTGACAGTAGCCCATCTCCTGCAGGGTCCAGGCAGACAGCCCTCTAGGCGGGGGGCATGAGTCACACACACTGCCCAAGCCCAGTGTACTCATGCATACTGCACACTGGTCAGCGGTAAATTGTATTCACATAGCACTGTCCTACTCCTCCGAGTACTCAAAGCGCTTTACAGACTAATACCTCACATTCAGCCATTCATTCACATATTTGCACACACACACACACACACAGATTAACACCTCACATTCAGCCATTCATACACACATTTGCACACACACACAGAGATTAATACCTCACATTCAGCTATTCATACACACATTTGCACACACACATTAACACCTCACATTCAGCCCTTCATACACACATTTGCACACACACACAGAGATTAATACCTCACATTCAGCTATTCATACACACATTTGCACACACACATTAACACCTCACATTCAGCCCTTCATACACACATTTGCACACACACACATATTAATACCTCACATTCAGTCATTCATACACACATTTGCACACACACACAGATTAATACCTCAAACCATTCATACACACATTTGCACACATGGTGTTGGCAGTGGATGCTGAGTAAAGTGGTGACCTGCACATTGTGAGCAGTTTGGGGTTAAGTGGGGCTCCTGGCCCACCGCCACGCCTGTTCTACATATGATGTGCTCATTCTGCTCAGATAAATGAATAGTCATGGGAAATACTGTGTAATCTACATTCACTGTGTAGTGTATACTAATGACTGTCATAGTGCAATGGATGCTGCATTCAGAGAGCAATATATATAAAGTTCCAACAGTGCACAGCACACAGCTAAAAGAGATATAGAATATACAGCTTATTTTTACAAATAAACCTTTGTGATGTTTTCTGAACTTTTAGAAATGAGAGAAATGAGAAATGGCCTAGACTGGAGATACAGAGATTGAATCAGATTTGACACACATCATTCCCTCTCCTACAATCACGCACCATGACTCCTGGACCAATCACTGGTGTTTAAAGGTCACATATGAAAATGCATGCATAAAAAACCCAGTTGTGTATGGGCTGCCTAGGTCGGGAGATATGTGATTCAATGAGAGTCTTCCTTTCATGGCGTCAAGAAGGGATACTTCCTGAATAAAACCACCTCAATTTCATCTATCTGGACAAAGTCTCTTGCTTTTATCCTACAAGCTCAGGACTTGTTACCAAAATGTTGAAGCAAAGCCAATGTGCAATATGCAATATATGTGTTTGTAAAGTAAAAGGCAGGCAAACGTGGCACAGATGAGGAAGTTCTCAGGGCATGAATATGTTTAAAGTGACATCCTTTCCATTAAAGTTAAAGTCATTTAAAGACTTTCTAATAAGACAGAGCACTCAAAGAATCTCCCATAAAAAATGTATGGGGTTAGTTTGTAACGCAAACATGGGAGTCGTCTAAACATATTCCGCCCCTTCTGCCGCCAAAAGTTGACATGTGAATACATCGTGCCAATCATGTGGTATGTTGTGAATACATCATGCCAGTGATCTCGCAGCTGGAGCAAGGTTGGTGTGTCATGATTCGTGAAGCCTTACGCACACGCAGTTCTGCCCGAAATAGATGCCCGATAAGTGCCCAAAAAAGCATTGCAATATAGCCGCCGAGTGGAGGGACTTTAAACGGTAACGCTTTAGAATAACATGTGCTTATTAGGTATTAACAGTGCATAATAAGCAGTTAACAATTTATTACTAACAGTTAGTTAACTGTTGTTATCCTTTAATAACATTAACTAACGGTTAACATGCCGCTTGTAAGTGTTAATAAGCAGCCTTTTAAGTGACTTACAAGCATATTTGTTAACAGCTAACATGCAGCTTGTAAGTGTTAACAAGCAGCTTGTTAATGCTTGTTAATGTTGTATAAGACAAAGAGGTGGATAACTATTATATGCTATATAACGCTTATAAGACCTTTCTTATTTATTTGTAGTAAATTTTGCAGCCCCCCAATCTAAAGCGAGGACCATGTAGCCTATAGCTCCACAAGCCCAACCTTCTATCTCTACTGCATCTATCTGTCTAGCTTGGTTTAGCTGTGCGAAATGCACCTTCAAAATTGCTGCAGTGAGCAGGAATTGAACCCTGGTCTCCTGAGTCATAGAGTGATTTGCTACTAACTGAGCTAAACTAGGCTACTTTACTGTAACAGTATTGATGAAATTGTTCATTTTGTTCACAGCTATGCGCTGACAAGTGACTAGCAGTTGAGGAGCTTTGCTTAAACTTAATATACTGTTGCAAGTTCACTTGAGTATAAACTATCCATTTTAAAGAAATT
>NC_055966.1:27155782-27160782 GCF_018492685.1 Alosa sapidissima | reverse complement strand
TTTGGTGCAATTTCAATCTACAACGACTATACGTACATTACTTACCAACCAAGATAATGAGAGTAATATGCCAAAGGTACCATATTTCATACACATTGTTGAAAATGTTCTTAATCTCGACAAGAGATCCCTGGAGGAGAAAAAGGTTTCAAATATTCCAGAACACAGTTTGAAGGGTCATGGAACCCACTAAACAGGGATTCATATTGGAAGCTAGTAAAAAAAACAGCTGAAGAAAGCAAATATCAAATTCATACTATCATAAAATGTTCATAAATAAGATTTGAATAATGTTTCAAAACCTACTGGTGTGTGTCCATTTGCATTTCAGTAAGCTGAGTTCATTAAGTGGATGTGAATGTGTTCATTTACATGGAAGTACACAACACACACATACTAACACATGTCTAACACATGAGTGTGTGTGTGTGTTTAATCACACTCATCCTTGTGCTGCTTCAGGGCCCATTTACAGCCGTCACCATGGCTGATGAAGGAGCTCATCTCACTGAACACACACTTAAACACATGTGTAACACACACACACACACACAAAACACACATACACACACACACACACATATATAAAGGTTATGAATAACAGACTTGTGAACTGACTGCCAATGTTGGCTGGGTGGTCATGGGCCATTTGCACACACACATCGTTTGAAATTAAAGTCACACATGCAAACACAAATTAACGGAAACATATATAGAGCACATACATTCAATTGCAGACATAGATCAAGAGACAGAGAAAGAGGGGCAGGGAGAAAGACTGTTTGACTGAGGGAGAGAGAGAGAGAGAGAGAGAGAAATAGAGAGAGATGGAGGCATACATAGATACATTCACACACATACTGCCTAAAACACACACACACACACACACACAGCCCAGGAGTTGATTGTCCATGACTCCAAGCAGCACCAGGGCCGAAGTGGCTGTGGCAGGAGAGCCACGCGACCCGGATCAGTGCAGTCTAGAGACGGACCTCCCAGGAGCTCCCTGGAGCCCGGCCCAAACAGGAGCTTAGGACCCAGGCACTGACTCAGGCATGCTGGCCCACAGACGCCTGCTCGACTCAGGTATTGACCCAAGGCCTGACCCCGGGCCCAATAAGCCAGAGGTGCCTGCTTAGCCTCTGTGCACTGACACAGGTGCATGTGCATGGCACTCCGCACGGAGGCCTAGCAGTGAGAGCTCTGTCTTCAGCTTCACATACATTCAGGGAAAACAGCCAGAGGGGGCTCAGCTATAGACCCTTTCAAGAGAGTTCCATTATCAGCATCATAGTTGGCCCCACAAGGCTTCCGTTTTAACATTCCATATGTTATCTTAATGCAGAGGAAGTACATTGGGGCCCAAATAGAACGTTCAAGCATTGTTTTTGTTTTTATTGTTGAAAGGGTCTATGGGAACACCAGGTCTGAAAATCGGTTTCTCTCACTAGCGCAGTGGTTCTCAAAGTGTGGGGCGGGCCCCACTAGTGGGGAATAGAGACATTACAGGTGGGGCGCGAGGCACAGGAGGTCATTTGTTATCTTCAATAATGCCTTTCTTTTTTTGACAAGGAAGATCGTAGATTCAAAACTAAATAGCCACACACAAACATGAGAGTCATAATAAACAGACTGACATATGAATTAAAATAGCATGTGATCCAGGGAACTGAGAAATGTAATGTGGAACCAAGACGTGAAAAAAGTATTTTAACGTTACTATTTTGCTGGTTTGATGGGGTCAGGTGGGGCTTGAAATTTCCCCACCTTCAAAGTGGAAAATAACAGAAAACGTTTGAAAACCACTGCACTAGAGAGACAATATTTTCTCCAAATACTTTACAGATACAAGTTTAGATGGTCTTTCCTGAGTCTCCCTGTCATTACACACACACAAACACACACACACAGGTACACAGACACAACAACCTCTTTTGAAGGGAGACAGCTGGCTGAAGCAGCTTAATCTCTACAGCTATAGATGAAGCCATGATGAAGTGGCTTCTTCATCCACACACCAATGCCTCTCTATTCCATATGGTCTACAGTCAAGCTAGATACACACACAACCATGCACACACACACACACACACACACACATACACACACACACACACACACACAGGTCACATCCACATCTACAGACACACACAAACAATTATGACAGTATTTCCTCATTGGGCACAATCTCTCTCACCAACACCAGAACTCAACCCCCACCCCCCATACACAAATACACACACACATAGACACACACACATATACACACACAGCTTGTGAATATTTGAGTTTGAGTGTGTGTGTATGTATGTGTGTGTGTGTGTGTGTGTGTGTGTGTGTGTGTGTGTGTGTATTTACAACCTCTCACCAATACCACAAC
Source organism: Alosa sapidissima (assembly GCF_018492685.1). Taxonomy (NCBI): domain Eukaryota; kingdom Metazoa; phylum Chordata; class Actinopteri; order Clupeiformes; family Clupeidae; genus Alosa; species Alosa sapidissima. Next base: position 27,158,402 of record NC_055966.1, on the reverse strand, counting down.
CCAACCCCCCATCCCCATAAACACACACACACACACAGCTTGTACATTTTTGAGTTTGTGAGTGTTTATGTGATGGAGCAGGTAAAGCCTTGAAGTTAATGGGCATAAATGCTGTGAGATAATAGCTGTCACCACAGGGGTACACGTGTGCAAGTGTCAAGTGTCACATGGTGTTTTTGAGTGACAGGTGAGTGACATACAGAATTCACAGTTCACTTTACCACAGAGGAGCTAAATACTGTACATCAGTAGGCATGCTGTGCAATGATGCGCGCGCACACACACACACTCACACACATGTGTGCACGCACACACACAGACACGGACACACACACACACACACACACACACACACACACACACACACACACACACACATACACACACACACACACACACACACACACACACACACATCACACAGACAAGCCTGTCATCTCTAAATTAAAACAATTTAGTTACTATGTGCTGAGCCTCATCTAAGCTCACACACCTTCAAACCTCCAACTTTGACTCAAACACACCATCTTCTCTGTCTTGTCTGTTTGCTGTTTGTTTACTTGTTTGTGCATTTGCAATAAGAGACAAGAGAAAACCTGCAGCTTATTACTTCATTAAACAGTGATTATGCTAACTGGCTCTTATAAGTTAGCAATCTATATTTAGACAAAAGTATACGCTGACTCAGGGGAGAGGGAGTTTAAAATGCAGTGGGTGATGACTCAGAAAGTTTGATGAGTTTATTTCTGCATGAAACCAAACCAGACCAACCAGAGTTGGTCCAAACAAGACTCCCTGCGGGGAACAAAAGAAATCATATACCCTCTTCAAAAGCAGAACCCTCCCTTACACACATGGACACACCATACTGGCACACACAGGCGCAATTGCACACACACACACACACACACACACACCACACACACACACACACACACACACACACACACAGACACACACACACACACACACACACACACACACTGTACTGGCTTCTATGTGGAAACTGGGCATTGGATAAGTAGCTGAAGTTACATCCTGCCTTTTCTGAGGAAAGTCATTGAGGAGGGTGGTGCATGTGTGTGTGTGTGTGGGGGGGGGGGGGGGGGGGGGTAAATTGCTAACGCATGCGGACTCCTTTAGTGAGGTCATCAATCAGGGACATTATTGGAGCCACACAACCCCACAAACACACTGCTTCAAACGGAATGGGAGGTCGAGGGAGTCGATCATCTCCGCCAGCTGGGGCGTCGCCACAGCGTCTTTCACGTCGACCACAAGTGTTTCATGCAGGGATGCAAACGCCAAAGGAAGGCACCGAGAAAACAAAGACACAACTAAAGATGTGTCACAGTTGACCTGACAAAAGACCACACAGTCGCAGCAGCACACACAAACCCAGCCGAATCCTTCAGCGTGGATCAGCTGGGCCCAATCAGCATCTGCTCCTAAACTAGGGTAGCTTCCTAAACAGCCAGCTAAGAGGTGAATCCACTAAGTGATAGGATCTAGAAGAATGTCAAAAGCCAGGGCTAAAACTGATCAAGTCAAAGTCAATTTTATTTGTATAGCACATTATCATACATGGTTGTCATTCAATGTGCTTTACACAGACAGGACAAACAAATGGGATGAAAGTAGCCCAAGACTCAGACATAACAAACAAGTAAAACGGAAGTAGCCCAGATAATAAAATAAACAAAAGGAATAAAAGAGTAAAAGTTAATAAAATATATAGAAGAAATAAATAAATGAGAATGAAATAAAATAAATAATCAAACGAGCGAAATAGAGAATATCCACAAGGAACACATCACATGAGGGACAGTGTGTCTGCTGACCTTCTTCACCCGCTGGGACTGTTTGAGGGGGCTGTTTCACCAGCACTCGTTCAGCCTGTACCTCTGCCAGGTAAGGCTTAAGATACACACACACACACACACACACACTTGGTGGGTTTGGACTCCGCACCCATCCGACATGAGTCCTTGGATCCAAGTGACCTTGGATCCAAAATATCCCCTCCTTAAACATTTGAGCTGGCCAGGGACGTAAATCTAGCCCCAGCACACAGCCCACCCAGACCTCCCTGTGCTGTGCTGCCCTGCGCCATGCCCTGGCTCACCTTCCCTCGCTATAGCATTAAATGGGATTTATTTGCCATCTGTGGATTTACATTGGGGGAAACCGAGTGGCGACGCGTCAGCGGATTTCATTTCTGCTCACCTAAGTTACAGTACGTGTGTGTCCGGGAGGGGGGGGGGGGGGGGGGGGGGGGGGATGTGGTCTCGGAGACGCAACGCCACCCACTCACCACACATGCACCTAATTCTGACCTCTCACTCTCACAGAGGACAGACTGGGAGAGAGAGAGGGGGGGGAGAAGAGAGAGAGAGAGTAAGGGAGAGAGGGAGAAGGAGAGGGAGAGAGAGAGTGAGGGATAGAGAGAGAGAGAAGGAGGGAGAGAGAGAGGGATAGAGAGAGGGAGAGAGAGAAGGAGAGGGAGAAAGGAATAGAGATAAAAAGAGAATGTGGAGGAGAGAGAGAGTGAGGCATAGAGAGAGAGAAGGAGAGAGAGTGAGGGATAGGGAGAGAGAGAGAGGGATAGGGAGAGAGAGAG
>NC_055966.1:27145782-27150782 GCF_018492685.1 Alosa sapidissima | reverse complement strand
CTCTCCATCACCTCTCTCTCTCTCTCTCTCTCTCTCTGCAATAGGGAATCAGCTGGCAATAATTTACAATAAGATCAATATTCAGATACCGTAATTTCTCAACTGTTAGCCGCGGCTTATACATTGATTTTGCAAAATTTCTTCAGCTATGAGGTTAATACAAGGGGGCAGTTAATGTGGTATTAATATGGTTTTGTTTATTTTAACTTGCATAAAATGACTGTAGTGCGATCCACATAAAGGTAGTCGCAGTAACCAGACAGCAGGCATAGGTATGAGATAAGTCAGGTATCACACACTCAGCTGCCCCCCCCCCCCCCCCCCAGTACAAGGGTACAGGTGCAGATTCTCTCTGCTATCCCCTGAACTGGTGGTTGAATGCTGAGGTAGTTGTGTCTATGTGCTGAAGGAAAATGAAACTGGAGTAAAAACAAAATGTCTGATGTCTGTTGCAGTCACCAAGGGAAATATTTTGTGGCTCCAAAAGACTTGGAAGAAAGATAGACTTCTCATTTTTACTAAACGGGTCATTGGTTTCTTCGAATTTGTTTCTAATTTATCTGCATGTGTTCTCATTTCGGAATTACGCCGATTCAATTAAGACCGACACTATTAAGCACGTTGGCTCTTTGAAAGGCACTGAGTTCTAATAGAATCTTAATGACCTGATTACACTGCTGCTCAGATTACTTGTAAAATGTTTTTTAAACAAGGCTCTCTCAAGGCTGATCGCATGAGAATAAAATAATAAATCATAGACCAATTAATTCTGTAATTCTGACAGAAATCGTAAAGTTTCTTTATGGAGCCTATAGGATATTCTTTATAATGGTCCAAAGGGTTCTCTTTTTTCACAAAACTGCTATCAAACAGACAAACTCCTGAAATGAGTTTTTCCAGACAAGTTTTTTCAGGACCTTAGCATTAATACATTAAAGCTTCTCCTGTTGATGACCCTTAAAGGTTGTATCAGCGATTGCAGGCCCAAAAAAGGCCCAAACATAAATGATCACATTCATCTAATCTTTCCTACGATCTGCTAGCTGCCCGCCCCATAAGCAGGCCGTCAAAAAACTGTATCTCTGTAGGCAGCCTAGGCTCTGAGATCTGCACACAAAAACAATTGCTAACAACAAGTGTTGCCAACCACTCAAAGGCAAAATCAGGGCTCTCAAGTGTCACGCATTGAGCGTGACAGTCACTCATTTCAGTCTTTTGTCACGCTCTCCCGCCACACATTGTATTTCTCACGCAGAAAAACTATTTATATATTTAATATGCTGCGGCAGCGCCCAAAATGTCTCTGGCCGCGCCGCTCTCACTATGGAACCGGCAGGAATCAAGCGCGTCTCCCCTGGAGTTGAGCCTGCCACTTATCAGCCAATCAAAAATAACGAGAGGGGCTACACAATAGCCAATCAGAAAATAACTGTATTGTATCTGGGTAAGATTTAACGCAACAACCAATGAAAAAATTGTATCCTGGAATTGTTGAACGTGAATTATTGAACGTGAACCTGTTACCTACTTCCAAGTTTCGTTCACCTTGGAGCTTCGAGCATCAGTTCATGGTTTCAGCACAGAGTAAGTCATCTTTTAATGTTACAACAAATCCACAACTTGTTTGACACAATGACAACGTGACTGCTGCTATAGAGAATGTTTCCCAGCTAATTAGCATCAGTTGTTCATGACTGTCTGTAACTTCCAACAGTTTCACAGCCTGTTCATTGACAACACTTGCTCAGAACAAGTAGCCTTTCGTTCACACGATGACTGACATATTGTCACATTCTAAACATCTCTCTCTCTCTTCAAATAGGCTTAATCATTTTATTAGCACTAAACAAATTAAAGTGTATTGCATAGCCTATTGTTATAGGTCACTTTTAAAATCAGGTCATATTATATAATTATATCCTGGCCATGGATGCATTAATCATTGCATCTGTATTCAAAAATGTCGGGTAAAAAGTAATTAAGCATCCTCTCATTCACCCTGAGAGGAAAGCCCCTAAAAGGTCCAGGTTAGTGGATGCTCAGAGGTGGTGAAAAGGCCCATTATTGAATTGTCAGTGCCATGTGTCAAATCATTTCTTTTGCAAATCTGAGCAATTATAAATTATACTTTTGCCCCATTTTGACTTAGGAGGGCATTGCTCCTACATACTTTAGCCAATAATCAAACGTCTGCTCTCTTTTGGAAAGCTGAGACAACTGTTGGAAAACAATTAGAATAACTGTGTGATGTACTGTCACAAAGTTACAAAGGCTAGATTATTCTTTTATTTTTCTACCGGATAACAAGCATCTTTGAACTGACCACATTTCAGCCCTCTAGGTCTTGACTTGATATGACTTGAGTCCTAGCATTAGGTCTTGTCATGCTGTGTGCAAAAGTAGATCAATATAGAATGACAACATGAGTACTTTAGACCATTATTTGCCAAGCTATGCTCATGCATTTTGTAAAATGCCCTATGAAAACTCCCCATAGGACTTTGGGTTATCCAAAATGCATACTGGCAATCAAATGCTTACTGCATATGAACCCCACATAAGCATAATCTTGGCCTCAAATGAAAGGTAATACTCTGAAGTTTCATGCTTGCATTTGGATTGTAGGCTACTTCAGGTTCTGATATGACTACACTAAATATTGAATATTTACAAAAAATACAAATCTTTACAATTTCTATTTCAATTCAATTGGTGTGTATAAGATGGGCTATATTTCTGCACAACTAATATTGGATCAACTGGTAACTGACCTGGGGCTGGTGTATGCTAGCTGGTGATGCTAGTTGCGCGTGTAAATCCTCACAACCCTAACCTTAAGAACGCTTCTAACCGCTGAGTTGGAAGCCTGGGCTTTTAGCTCAGTGGTTAGAGCGCTCGACTCCCATGCCAGTGTGTGTTGACGTGGCGGGGGGGGGGGGGGGGGATTGTCGACGGGGAATGTCACTCTTGCCTGTCCTCAAAACTTGAGAGCCCTGCAAAATAAAGTGTCCCAACCAATAACCGACAAGATGCACGTTCAGGAGAGTTTCAATTGCACGGGAGGGAGGGTGAGGGAGTAGTGAGCTAACTCTCTGTTTTGTTTGAACGTCAACAGAAGTGCCCCGCCATCACTCATCCAACCTTTAAGGAGTTCTGCAAGGGCTCTGTGTTTACTCTGTTACTGAGAGAGTCGACAAATTGAGTTAAAGATGTAAACAAGCCATTAGTCTTCCAACCTTCTCCTGCTGTACACTGCACTGACACACAAACACACACACACACACACACACACACACACACTGCACTGCGCCTGCCTGATGCTGCACAGCCCATCTGGGGACATGAGAGGTGTGTGTTTGACCTAGAGCTGGAAAGAGGCCACACACACACGCACACACACACACACCAAACATACAGCCACCCAAAGCCACACAGAATCTCTAACACACACTATGTGCATGCAGTACAATATTAAAGTAGCACCTATTGCACACATCCACAGACACACACACACACATACACACAGACAGAAACCCGCAGACAAACAAACAGAATCAGCGAAAGGCGATTAACAATAATGTGCTGGGAAAAAAAACAAAAACATTAAATATCACTAAAGTCAAACACCATTCATGTTTAAGTGGCCCTCTTCACACACCTGAGGATGTCAGAAGGAAGTGTGAAGCCAGACACCTTTCCACTTCCTGTGGAAGTCATCGTCACCTTTAATTGGTTCTGGGCTCCAGTAGATCTTGGTGACAGGGTGTTAAACCCTGCATGCTCAGGCATAGCCCCAGTTAGCGCATGTACGCATGCAGACACACACACATACGTACACACACACACACGCACAAGCATACGCACACGCACACGCATACGCATACGCATACGCACACCACACACACACACACACACACACACACACACACAGAGCCGACACACTCCTAAAACACCTAGACAGAAATACACACTAATGACACACAAACCTGGCTGTGACACACTCAGATACAGCACATACAACACAGACATAACACACATACCGATATATTACACAAACTCAGATATAATGCATTGCACACACTCTTAGATATACACAGACACACTCATACACACACACACACACACACACACACGTACACACACACACGCGTACACACACACGTACACACACACACACACACACACACACACACACACACACACACACACGTACACACACACATGGATATAGCATTGACACAGGTAGAGCTGTGGTAAAGCTCTGGTAAAGCCGCCTCTCAGCTAGACAGTAGCTTACTGGTCCTTGAGCATCCTTCAACCAGAGACTGTAAGGGCCAGTATAGTGGACTCTCCAATAAGGGCCAGTCCAACAGCATGCAAAGTGGCCCAGACAGAGGCTTTCAGGAGTACAGGTGTATTACACCTGTTGACAGAGCCTACATATTTGGCATGGTGCCAGATGCATCAAATGCATTAAGAGGGCTCACATCTGTTTAGAGTACATGTCATTTAGAGGACTTTTTACATGTAAAAATATGTATCAACAGTAATAGGAAATGAAAACTGCTTCTCAATTGATTCTACCTGGTCACATAAAGGTAAAATACATGCTTGTCAATTTCCTTATACAATAGCAGCTACCAAATAGCTTAAACTAAATCTATCTTCACCGAACATTCTTTTAACTGCTTTTGCCAAGCTACAGACAAGGCAGTGCAGCCACAATAGAGTGGCATTGGTTCAGTGAGAATAGACCCTTTTAGCCCTGACACGACACAATAATGCGAGCGGTCAAGGCATTGCTGAGAGGAATGGTAGGAATTCCAAGGATGCTGGTTAAAGTCTGGAGAAGGACTGAGCAGTACAACACAATGCCTCTCTCACAGTCAATGGACCAGCAGCAGCAGAGGGACAAAAAGTGGTGGTGGGGGGGGGGGGGGGGGGGGTCCGTTTGAACACAACGCATGTTTCATGCATTGCTATGACAGCTCCACTCTCGC
>NC_055966.1:27115782-27133282 GCF_018492685.1 Alosa sapidissima | reverse complement strand
AAGGCTCTGCGTCTACGGAAAAGGTTGCCACTGACTGGCGACTGACACACTGCACGAGAGACACATTCATCTTCAGATCGCGTGCGTGGCCACGGTACACGGTCTTCCAGCATGGAGGTACATGTGTGCGCGTGCGATGGGAGGCGGAAAGAGGCGGGGCTTGGATGTTGGCGATCATTCCCGGTCTGGGTCTGATTGGCTCTCAATGACATCACTATGGAGTGGTACGGTTACGCGCGCCATGCTGCTCCAGCCCTACGGGTTTCGCATCACCGCAGCATCTGCTACTGCAGCGCCCTGCGCCGTGAGTCTGCATGACGCCAGAGTGCTTTACCAGTTCAGAAACAGCGTGATGAAACTCTACCGGAGAGGAACTGCTATGGGCAACCGGCACAACGCAACCTCACACACCGCTTCATCCGCTACCTCTAGCGCGGGGCCGCTGTCCAGCTTCTAACCTGCTGAATAGGCTACTATCAGGCGGCTAAACTTAAAGTATTCACCTCATCCAAAGCGTAGAACTACTAGCAAACTGCTGAAATTCTACATCTAATTGCCCATCAGTAGCAGAAAAGATACTTAGTTCCATGATTTGTCATACCATTTATACAGCCGACAAATACTGTGCAAAATTATTTCTCAAAGAGTTCTAGGCTGCATTTCTATGATTATTACCTTTTATTTTTATTTTATGTTAGGTCCTGTTGCTCAAACTTGTGAAGAAGCAAGTACAGTGACGTAACGCGTTTTCAGGCTATAATAACATCACACCTTACGTCACCCCCTTTAACGCAATTACCAAGGCTATTCCACTCACCTGAGTCTCAGGCGATTAGAGTAGGCTATCACTTCAAGCTGATGTTCATATTCCAGTTGCCGGAGGAGATTGTAATCCAAATGTCGCTGCGCAGCAGTATTCCACTATTCCAGGGGGCTTCTTTGCCAAAATGTCACTGGTAAATCCCCTAAAATCCATCCAAGAGCTATTTCCATCCAAAATATGAGCATTCCATATTTGCGGTGAGTGCGGCCTGGGTCCAGCTGAAGGTTCACAAACAGATTTCTCAAGTGAGACTGGATCAATTTAATGCCAATACACACTACAAAAAAGTACATAATGGGTATGGGTTCTCCTCTTGATGTTGTTTTTGTTGATTTTCACCCATTTTAGCCGTTAGCTATGCAACGTTTAGTTTGTGGAACCTTTGGATCCAAAATGTAGATGGCCATGGTCAAATCGTAGAAATTGTTTATTGGTTATGATGGTCAAAATTACGACTGACTATCGGTTAAATTCATATTAAATTCACCCTTCTGAATATTTTGCGACGTTACATGCTCAACGTTGTCTAAAGTGAAATCAAACTAATGCTATTAATAAGGATACTTCTTAGGTTCCATATAGGCTAACCCCATAAACTGTATTTTCATTTCTCTTATGGAACAAAACTAGATTTATGTGGGTAGGTGTTCATTAGAATAACAGCATATTGTGAATTTTATGATGAGAGTGAAGTTCATTAAGTTCAACCTATACTAATTTCACATTTTGGGTTAGTGGTTGTGATTTTAAGAATCACACAGATTGAGACAAAACATTGTTATGGAATACTGGAACATAATTAACATTTTTTGACCACTTACGGAGGACTGCAAAGCTATCAATATGTCAAATACCTCAAAATGTATTCCTTTTGTCTCAAACCGATGGAAACGAATAAAAACAAAAAACAAACCAGACAGTGAAGAATTCGTTAGGATAATCGTTTAGTTGAATTCTCAGCACTTCGACTTGTTACATTTCATTTGTCTTTGTTCGTGTTGCAGTCTACTCGTGGGGGTACAGAACAAAGCCATGCGTTGTGTCTTTTTAAGTTTTTAAACAAAGGAACAGAATTGATTGCGCACTGAACCTGTTGCACATACACACACACACACACATCACCTTAATTCACATGCCTGAAGTATCAGAAGTCTCAGAGGTTTTCGAAACTTTATTCTCAAACTAGACTTAACCATTCTTTGTGATTTTGTGAAACTTTATAACTGATTTAATGACGCACCTGAGAATTCTGTCTGCATAGAAGAATAGAAAACGCGGTGTTATGGTTATGTCACTGTACAAACGTTTTTCTAAGTGCTTTTTAAAACGCATCCACTAACTTCAATATTTTCGTCTCGTTTCATACAATTATTGAGCAATTGAAAGCTTAACACAATTCCACATCCACTTCTCTCGTCGTTTAACTTTTGACAGCTTTGTCCGTGAAATCATCCAATGGGAAACAGGATAGAAATGTGAAAACAACTGTTCTACTTAAATGGTTAAACAATTTAACGAGATCAGTTGCAATACTTTTGCTCTCGATAAACGAGTTGCTGCGTTTGGGAAGGAAGAGTTGTGCATCCTTACTCTCCTTTCAAAGCGCTCTGCCCGAACAAAGGAGCTCGCTTTGTGCTCAACTTTGAAAGCTGACGCACCAACTCATCGTAAACTTTTCATCCAAAATAATTCACAAACACAATGAAGACCAAAAGTAATTGTACATTCGGTTTAAAATACTCACCGTTGCATTTGTCTGTGTTTCCATGCGAGATTATCTGGGTGCAAAAAGTTTGAAAGTGCATATTTTGGTTGTGTTGTTAGGTCTCTTTGTCTGCACGTGTGAAGGAGCTCTTGGCCGCGCCTTGTTCATCCCAGCGCAGGTCCCGCCCTCTACATACAACTAAATAACAACAAACCCAGCACTCAACGCCATCCACAAATTCACCATTTGATTGATGCGATAATAATCAGACATCACTAAGCTCAACAATGAACTGGAAAGCCTTTTTATTTTGGGCGCAGTGTCCAATGAGCAACCATGATGTCTGTTGAACTCCTTGCTTTGGCTTTACAGCGTTAAGTTCCCCAACTGTTCCTAATGATCGCGCTATCCATCATAAGGAGTGCTCTGATATTAATAATATAAACTGATCAGGGAAGGGCAAGTGGTTGATAAACTGCTGGAAGAGTTCAGTAGTTTCGGCGCAAAGTGCATCACTCTCCAGCATTCAGACCATGCCAGACATTCAAACCCATTTAAAAGGACAACTCCAACATAGAGAGGGAGTAAACCCTTGACAGCTGATTTATACATGACCACATATAATAACCCCTAATAATAACGTGTGTAAAACAAAGCCAGGGGTGTACTAAAAAGCATTTAGTCAAAGTTGTCTCTCAGTAGCGACCATTTAGTTAGAGGCAGATAATGCCAGTGAAACCACCTGTGAATTTGTTTTGATGGTGCGCCATCCCACAGTAGCTTAGGTAACTGGCTTATACTTAATTATCTTTTGCAATGATCTGAAGTTAAATAACCCATCTCTGTTTACCTCCTGTGCCTGAGATACTGACTGCCTGTGATCAGGTCATCTGAAATTGTATCATGATCAATTTGGCTTATTTTCATTTAGTCTACATTGGAATTCATAAACACCAGGAGGTCCCAAGATCAAGGATTTCAATATCATCAAGATTCCATCGAGATATACATGACTCCATAACAATTTCAAGTGCTTCAGTCAATTTTGGAGGTCTTACATCAAGCTACTGGGTGTGTTGAAGGGATGACATACAACATGACGGGGTCACTGTCTCCAGGTGATGCAACGAGATGTAGCTGTCAGTAAAATCTAACGAAATAACGTGTAACATTTCCCAATGAAATGTGTGGGCTGTTGTAAAGGAAACCAGCATTGTATGGGAAAGAGATTTGGTTAATTGAGAAGAACACTGAATATGCAAATAATCAATTGCATTCAAATTAGGTACAAGTCACGAAAAATAAATAACAAACAAGAGGGAGAGGAAGAAAGGAATATTTTAACATAAAGGTAAGATTCTTTGATATCACACCTCCCATTTCACAACACTATCAAACTCTCTCTCTCTCTCTCTCTCTCTTTCTCTCTTGCACTTTTCCCTCAAGCAGTCTTTTGCTCACTCCATAGAGTGGTGAAGTCCCGCCCCTTCCGTTTGCCTCCATGGGACCTATCTTTCAAAAAAATTTGAACGGCAGTCTATGGCGAAAAAGAAATTATTTTCTGGTCCCGGTTGACTTGTGCCTTGAATTAAGACAATTTTTCATTTAAAGACAGTTTACAGTTTGTTTAGTAACTATTGAATTACAACATTGTGAAAGATCGTAATTCCGACTACAAACCCATCAGTCGCGCTAGTGACGTTAGCTCATTCACAGCCACACTAGATTGTACAAGCATACCAGCAACAGGTCTTAATTGGGCTTTCCTTGCCGAAGAAAATACCATGAGTCAGAGGATTAAACACATCAGGTAAGTTGTATTCGTCCATAGACTGTACATTACATACTGTTAAGTGACATAGCAGGCAGCAAGATGCAACCGTTAACTAGCATAACAGCTCTTATCGTTTCATTACGTTGGTGACGTACATCGTTCGAGACAAGAGATGTAGTCCACTGAGTGGATTCGCACAAAACCAACATAACTTTTGAAGTCTATCGAACAACAGCACTTTCTTGACGTGAAAAATTATCTTTTAAATTCACACACATCATATGTGAAATTTGTGGCACAATTCAAACTGGACCAAAAAATAATTGTTATCTCTCCATTAACTCCCGTTCATAATTTTTTGAAAGATAGGTCCCTTGTAGCGGAAGTAGAAGGGGCGGGACTTCACCACTCTATTCCCCCATCACACTTATCCTCACTGTGCACACCTGCTCCCTGTGTCATATTCCATAAGCCTTTCTACTATTAATGAAACCAATTGGCAAGTACACGTGCAGGGCTTTTGTTAATTTGATGTAAGTCCTGAACCTGTCAATCTTCAGTGCCCTAGAAAGTTCTTAAGCAGAGCTTCCACAAAGGTTCTACACTCTGGAAGTTCTTTTTGTCAGCTAGTGTTCTTCAGAGAGGGTGAGCTGAGTAGGGTTTTAGAATAGTGTAGAGATGGAGGATTCAGAAGTGGAGCTGACTGGTCTGCATCTGAGCATGCAGGTAAGTGAGGAGTGAGATGAAGAGCATGCAGGTAAGTGAGGAAGATGAGGGGTGAGACGAAGAGCATGCAGGTAAGTGAGGAAGATGAGGGATGAGACGAAGAACAGGCAGGTAAGTGAGAAAGATGAGGGGTGAGACGAAGAACAGGCAGGTAAGTGAGGAAGAGGAGGGGTGAGATGAAGGAGTCAGGATGGAGGAGAGAGAAGAAGGAGGAGGAGAAATGGAGTCAGGGTGAAAAAGGAAGATAAAAAAGACGGTATGGACCCTTTCAAGAGAGTTCCATTATCAGCATCATAGTTGGCCCCACAAGGCTTCCGTTTTAACATTCCATATGTTATCTTAATGCAGAGGAAGTAGATTGGGGCCCAAATAGAACGTTCAAGCATTGTTTTTGTTTTTGTTGTTGAAAGGGTCTATAGGAAAGTCCCATATGGCTCTAAAGTTCAGCACAATGGTAATTCTACACCTAGAAAAGCAACAGATGATCATTATTATTTTTTGAAAGTATAGTGTATATAAGTACATATGAAAAGTTCAGATGCAAAACCCTCTAAATCCGTCTGACCACTTTTCTTTTAAATGAGCATTTAAGTTCAGGCTCCTATAGGTTTTTGCCTATAAATCGATATTTCAGACCAGGAAGAGAGTGGTATTTAGTGGGTTTAGAAGTTAAATTATTTGATTAGCGTATACTATGTGTGGAGAGCATCCCCTCACCATCTTTATCTCATTTTTGACATAGGTGGCATTTAGAGGCTTTTGCATCTGAACCCTTCATATACTTATAATGTTCTGCAATATATATATTTTTACTTATGTATAAGGGTTCTGATACAGTATGTGTATCAAATGCTATGGGGATCAAAAATCCTAACGTATATCATAACGTAAAAAATATGTAAAAAATATGTTATGTTAAACACAGACATCACATACTAGTACAAAACCCATCTCAGTGGAAGGACTACTTTTTAAAACAAAGTAAAGATATCTGTTGATTGTTTGCTGTAAATTTATAGTAATGTCCACAGTTTAACCCGCTCTCACATCAATCTAGCCTAGAAATCTAGACGCACCCTAGCGGCAGCAAATTAAATTTGCTGCCAGGGCTAGTCTAGCAACTCTCCGTTGGCTTGTGAGCTCGAAAAATTAAACTTCTATCAGGCCAATCAAATCGTGTATAGAGTCGTTAGGCGGGCTTAACATAATGATTGATGGCAGAGTTACAACGGTTTGGCTTGAATCCCCTGCTACTTAAAAACAAAGAAGATGGATGTTGCTGTTGGCGAACAGTGTGACACGAGTTAAGCTTTTTTTAAGTTGGCAAAAGTAGGAAAACGCATAGGACTCATAGCGCTGTCCTATTGCGTGCAGAGGGAATTTGAAAGACAACCGATTATCCCGCCCCTTGGACTGAGCGCTGTGAACGGTGAGTGCCCAGACCCTACATTTTAATGTGGGTCTGGCTCGTCAGGCTAACATCAATCAGTCTTCAAGTCTTATATGACCTTGGTGTTGGAACTCACTCTACCGATTAACTGCTGAAGATGGCTCTTGCTGTGAGAGAAAGGGATGGTGAGTCGAGCTGAGAGGAGGGTGTGAAAGTGGGAGGAAAAAAAACATGATACTTTCACTTCCTCTTCCCCTGGAGAAGAGGAAGACTTGCACAATCGCACATGCTAGATAAGATGAGTTCCTCTATTCCATGTTTTTTCCTGCAGAGAGAAGACTTCTGTTTCATGAACCCACCATGTCAGGCTGACGGTGTGAGTTATCGGTTCTCTTGAGATCTGATTTGCTATTCAAGAGCGAGCACAAGAGGGATGTCTTTAAATGTCATGCAAATGTATGGACTGTTGGGTTAATGTTCTATTCCACTTTCTCTCAGGGGACACACACACACACACGCACACACACACACACACACACACACACACACACACACACACACACACAAAAAGAGCGGGAATAGGAAAAGACATTATTTATTTTCAAAAGCTAATAAAGAGTAAAATCCACAAATATTGCTACACTCACCACTCTACGCCATCATGACCATAATGTTTCCATTGAATGTGAGCCTCTGCAATATGGAGCATGGGATCTACAGTAACTGCTGAATCTGATTTCAAATGGTCCTGTCTAGAATGTTGCTCATGAATGGTTTGTGGCATTCCTCATCTAAAGACAGATCCCACAACAACAAAAAACACCGCACACTGGCACTTTGACTTCAACACACTGCTCTTGAGTCTTTTGCGTGTGCAGGTTACACTCCTCTTCTCCGCCTCTGGCTGAAGATTTAGTATTGATGATAATGATGATGATTGGTCCTTTAGTCTTTGCTGCACTGAGCTAAAGTGATCTCTCAGCTCATTACATGAAGTGGTCATTGTGCTTGAGGAGTTGAGCTATCCATGTAATCAGCCTGAAGTGTATGCAGAGAGAGCAAACGAGCTCTCATATGAGCTCTCTGAGGCGTGGAATGTAAAACCATGCTTCATGGTAAACCCCAGTCAATGCACATACTGTAGAATGCAATTTCCCCAGGATTACTGAGATCATACAGGATTTCCCATTTGCAAAACACAACTAAACAAGACACACTGCTCCATATATTTTAATGTTAACTGGAGTTTTCAGATGTGTCTATGAAATCTATGTCTTTTATTCATATAGAAAATATTTTTATTCTAAACAAGACAAACAATATTCACACTACATTACTGAGATAGTCAAAAGGTAGTTGTGCAGGAGTAAGATTTTAAGATAGAAGTAAGATTTATTTTTTAAGAGGTATTTTAAGACAACCAAGCAACAGCAACAGAACTGAGGAACAATATTCACACTACATTACTGAGATAACCAAAAGACATAATCAGACCTAATCAGCTGGTCTCTAGCTCCAGTTAAAGGCTACATATCTCCTTCTGCTATTGCAAAAAAGCCCTTGTTAGAGAGACAATGGCACTTGTCTCAGTGAGCAGTTTACAGGGAATAATCTACTTAATCTAATGCGTTGTGTGTTAAACAAACAGATTATTTTGCCGCTAATGCCTCTGCAGAAGCTCCTTGTTGGAGAACTATGAGGTCTCTCAAAAGACCCATTGCAGCTCAGGAAGGAACTGGAGGACCTACACAGAGGGTGGACTTTTCGAGACTGGACAGTTTCTATTGATGCAGGGTTCATCCGAGTTCATCAGGTTGCTAGGACACACTAGATTACATTACAATTCAGTTAATTTACATCAGCTATTATAACAAACCTTTATAAATAAGAATGTAACAAATAGGTAATACATGTTCAATATGAATTTATGAGCACAAGTGTAATTTCAGGCAAAGAATAATGAAACTGTATCAGATCGGCGTATACGTGGTCGTTGTCCCAAAATACTCCTTTAAGGAGATCAGCGCTATGACAACAGGCTGCTCAAGCTTGTTATGCTTCTTATTTTTGAGTGGCCCTTCAGACAGATAAGACTGGTAAGACACAGCACAGACTAAGCCCTCTCAACTGCTGTTCAAAACCAAGACCTATGAAGGTCTCATCTGACCAGTCCAAAGATAGTATGTGAGTATGAGTATGTGTATGTGACAGAGCTTTGTAGGTGATTTTGCTCTTGGTGCTTTAGTTCTGTGGTTGGGAATTCAAGCCACTGAAAGCACATGTGGTATACCATGAAGAAGGGCCTTTACGGATTCTGGGCACAATATACGGTGCGTTTGCAACCATTGCCAGCCAACATACCATTGTATAATCGTTATTGTATCCTATGTTATGTTGTTTAATGTTCTGCTGATTTGCTGATTGGCTGATATTATTTATGGCAATATGCTGATTGGCTGATATTATTTATGGATTTTGAGCTCACAAACAGAATGTACAGGTGAAGGACCTCATGAGGATTAAATCTCTGAAATGAACTGAACTCAAATCAGTTTAAGTTACCGTGACTCTGTAAGGTACAGTGTTGTAGATGGTGTAGGCAGCAGCATACATGCAAATGTATGGACACACACACACCACACACACACACACACACACACACACACACACACACACACACACACACACACTCACACACACACACAAATGAATAAATAAAACTCAAATCAGTTGAAGTGACCGTGACTCTGTAAGGTACAGTGTTGTAGATGGTGTAGGCAGCAGCATACATGCAAATGTATGGACACACACACACCACACACACACACACACACACACACACACACTCACACACACACACAAATGAATAAATAAAACTCAAATCAGTTGAAGTGACCGTGACTCTGTAAGGTACAGTGTTGTAGATGGTGTAGGCAGCAGCATACATGCAAATGTATAGACACACACACCACACACACACACACACACACACACACACACACACTCACACACACATACAAATGAATAAATAAAACTCAAATCAGTTGAAGTGACCGTGACTCTGTAAGGTACAGTGTTGTAGATGGTGTAGGCAGCAGTCCAGTGTAGCTCCAACGGGCCCCCAGCTCTGACTGAAGATCTAATAAAGACCATGTCTGGACCAGAGGCAGCCTGCTTCCTGCTTCCAACAGGGACTGTAATTCAGATAGCCAGCCGCATGAGGCTGTCTCAGTGTTTAACATGAATCACTCACACACGTTACTGACACACTGAGGAGGGTCGTAAAGAGACTAACTCAGGCCCTGATGGTGACAGCAGCTATAGCTTCAGCAGCCCTCATAGCCAATTACATATGACATATGATCACACTGAAATATGCCTTTAGTGGACTCTCTCTCTGTGTGTGCGTGCGTGTGTGTGTGTGTGTGTGTGTGTGTGTGTGTGTGTGTGTGTGTGGGTGTGTGTGTGTGTGCGTGTGCGTGTGCGTGTGCGTGTGTGTGAGTGCACCTTAAGGGTTTAATGCTGTCCAGGACTTGGCAAGATCATGTCACTGGATGGCTCATTTTCTGTAGGTCTACAAGTCAGTGAAGAATTCAGCTACCCTTTACTTGAAGGAATCTACAATAGAGGGACATGACACTGTCATGACACATGAACTCTAACCCTGACCTATCATGACAAAAACCGAATGACACTTAATGACAGAAGCCTTATGTCATAAATGTTAATGACTTGTGTATCATGTTTATGACACGTTCATGACAGTGTCATGTCTCTCTAATGTAAATACCTTCAAGTAAAGTGTAACTAAGAATTCATTTGAAACCAGAAACTATTAGAACTGAAGGAAATCGCGCCAACCCTGTCTGCTGTGACACCCCACATGAAACAAATGTGGCGGAGAACAAGAGCTCCCTCTCTACAGTGTCTTTTAGCAATCCTTACATAAGCCGTCTGCGTTGGGGAGGAGAGGTCCCAGTGTTACTTGAGATCTCTCTAGCTGTCTCTCTCTGTCTCTGGCACACACCCTCACTCTCTCTCTCTATCTCTCTCTCTCTCTCTCTCTCTCTAGCTCTCTCTCTCTCCCCTTAATTTTTTCTGGTGTATGCACCATGTGGCCAGCAGAGAATAAAGCCATCAGCTTCTTTCCCTTGTGTGTGTGTGTGTGTGTGTGTGTGTGTGTGTGTGTGTGAGCGGCAAGGATATTCATGTAATGCTCCACTGAGCAGACAATGAACACTCATCCATCCACCCCCACACACACACACACACACACACACACACACACATACACACACACACACACACACACACACACACACACACACTGTGACAATGCCTGCGATGGAACACCTCTGCTGGTTTTCAGTAGGCCCCTCGTTCCCTCAGCCGCCAGACTATCTGGCCTCTCTCACTCCTGTTATCGTCTGACACCTCTCCCTGGTTGGAGGGTTGGGGGGTGGGGGCCGTGCAGCACGGACCCCTGCTGAGATGTAAGGGGGCATCTGCGGTCGCCTGCACGAAACCCAGCAGAGAATGCGGAGAGGGCAGAGATAAAGGTTAGGTAGACCTGGGGGGGGGGGGGGGGCTTAGCCGTCATATCCATCAACATTCTGGTTTCATCTGAAGGGGAGAGGTGTGTAGGTTGAGAGGGAGGTAGAGGAAGGTAAAGAGAGGGGTATAAAGAGATAGATGGTAAAAGAGAAACAGAGAGAGAGAAAAAAGGAGAGGAAGGTATATAGAGTGGAGGTGTATAAAGGAGTGGAGCAGTGTAAAGGTTGTGTTTCATGTGGCTTTGCTAACCGTCATCATCTCATCTGCCTTGCAAAATGGAGCAAGCTCAGAGCAGCTTTAGCTGGCCTCTTGTGACACTGGAGCACACACACACACACACACAGTCAGCCTCATCTGTTGTTGCCGTTGCCTGTGAACTCACATAACAGCTCCTCCCCCACTCCAGCACTTCAATGTAGATTGTATAGAGGCTGTGTGTATCCATGTGTGTGTGTGTGTGTGTCATTGGCGGGGAGGGGGTCATTCTGGCAGACAAGCAGTAACAGAATAACAGTGCGCTGCTAGTGTCAGCTTTCCTGGTTTCTGTGGAGGCACTCCCATTTGTCTGACATGATATCCTAATCGCTGTCCCTTGCTCCAGCCATCCCCAGCGCTTCACTGAGGGCTTATGGGCTCCGATGCCAATTAGCGGCAGTATACTGGTGCTGTGTGTGTGTGTGTGTGTGAGTGTGAGTGTGAGGGAAGAGATTCTTATCAGCAGCACTGCAGGCTTTAACTGCCCTGACTTGACTGTGCTCGCTTGACTGCAGAGGCAGGTGGGGTCAGGGAGAGGCAACATGGGCTGAACTCGTTTGCATGAAGTACAAACAGACTCTTTTGGGTTTGGAGTGTCAGTGTAGGTCACAACACACACACACACACACACACACACACAGAAACACAGGCAACTCAGACAGGTCTAGAGTTCAGTTCCAGCTGATTTGTTTTTCAGTTTTATTTTCCTTCTTGAAAAAGTTATGTACAGAAGTAGGCCTATATCAACAATCTGACAGGCAGTGACCACACAAATAGCTGGCGTGAGATTGCTCTCCCCTCAGAAAACATGTTATGGCATGACCAGACAAAACAATAATGGACACAACATATTGCACAGAATGGATGAAAATAAGGTTAATATATTTAAAATTGTTTATATATAATCTGAACAGCCCTCCCAAGACTAAGTAAGAGTGTATTAAGATGGCTGCTCTAGTGCCTGTCCTGTTACTGAGAAACAACATACATAAACACACAATCTTTTTGCTTATAATACAGTCAAATGTACAAAGATGTTTCCACATTTTTTCTGATTTTTTTTGCTCTTTTTTTCATAAACACAACAGCTAGAAACCTGAATTGGAAATACAAATTCTATTCACCATGCCATCAGATACTAAAACAATTGGCTTCATTGAGCCGACAAGTAGAAAAGATTAAATATTTAAATACAATGAGAAACGCAATACATAATTCTTGCGAACTCAAATCGGCATTTGAAAATGTGTCATGTTAATATTCCATCCAGTGGTTCAAACCGATGCTCTTGATATAAAAACGGTCACAAACGGATCACTTAAAGCTACAATCTCTCTGTATTAGGCAAGAGCCGAGGTGAGAAACGTGGTAGGCTAGGCTTATGGCCGCTCCAACTCCTTGTGTCAGAGCACATGTTTGCTGCTGTGCTGAAAAATGAGCCTGTGTCTTTAAGACGCCTGCAGGTTTGAAAGTGGAAATTGAGTCTGTGTCTTTAAGACGCCCGCAGATTTAAAGTGTAAACAGGAATAGGAGGCCGATTGTGAGATAACCAACCAACCCAGTTCTTAAAATTAGGAAATCCAAACAGCGATAACACACCGATTGACACCCCCTTCTTATATATTTCTGTACAAAAATACACTGAGAAAATAATCAAACGTTTCCTCTCTTTAAGTGTCAAAACTCTACATTTAAATATAAAAAACTCAAAAGTTAAAACTCTAGCCCTTCCTGGGAGAAGGAGACAAGGTGTATGACAAGACTGACGAGAACACAAATAAGAATAAGAATAATAATAAAAAAAACGTTTGGCTGGTATATAAATACATCCATATAAAAAACATGGCATCTGTGTAGAAGAAAGAAATGAAACTCCAGAATGAAGAAAATCATAACTACTGTAGGCTAGATCAGTGCTTCCTAACCCTTATCCTAAGACGCACGGCACTGGATGGTTCAGATTTCTCACTGTCCGAGCACACTTGACCGAGTCTCCAGATAGTTAAAGCCCTTGATTAGTGGACTCAGGTAGGCTATCCATGTGAGCAAGGGGGAGACCACCAAAACAAACAGCGCTGTACGTCTCTAAGAACAGGAAATTGGGAGAGACTGCTCCAAACTGGCATCTAACAGCGACTAACAGCTAGGAATTTGGTCCTGAATTGCAGAGTATAAAGTTCAGCACAGGTGTGAGGAGTTGTGTTTGAATCCTGACGTTAAGAATGAATAGCTGGTGATTTTTGTAAGGCGGAATCAAACATAACGCCACCCTTTGTCAAATAACCCTAATGCTGGTGGACAGTCTGACAGAAATATCACAGAAAGAGGACAGCTAACATGCATTTCTGTCTTTTTCAATATAAATGTTTGCCGTGACCCACCTGGTTCCTAAATTCACCACGAGGAAAGACAACCCAACGTGGCCCACATCTGTACCTCTAAAGACATCAAGTTCACTTGGCGATCGTTTTAAGAGTTTCTCAAGTCCCTTTTAATTAAAACTGATTCAAATAGCCGACCTGAGTCCGCCCTTGTTTACGTGCAAATCAATCACAGTTCCAGTTCGGATAGAGTATGTATGTTTTCCTATCGGATCGGTCCGGCTCAGGGTGCACTCTCGTATCCTCCTCTTGTTTCTGAACCGACGGACTCAAATTGTCCGCCACTTCACGACCCCCGAGCCCCAGTCTGTCATGCCGGAAACATCACGGAGGCATGCAGTCATGCCGCGCGCTCACCGTCGCTCTTGCACGGGACTCATTCGGTACATGAACACAAACGCACTTCACCGGAATCCCTTTTTTTTTTTTTAGAATTAATGCAAAGTCAACAACTTCTTGTTTTCTTGCTCAACACGTGAACACCATGTTAGAGATTGTTGACTCGAGCCAGTCCGCCGAGATCAACGCTGTCACCTCCGGGGTGCAGTAGTCAGGGAACTCGAAATGAGAACCGGATCCCGACTCGAAATGAAAGTCCAAATCCCGGTCCAGTACTGAGGACCCCATGCTGCCCAGCGACATGCTGTCAAAGCCCGGGCTAGGATTCACGTCCAGCAGATCGTCTTCAAACTCTTCGTCCGAGGAGGAGGATGATGATGAATGGGATGAAGAGGACGAGTGGCACACGGAGGGAGCTGGGGACGGTGCCCGCGTGCTGGTGTAGCGGTGCTGGTCCGAGCAGACGCTGCGCGGAGAGTCCGCGCCGTGTTTTCCACTCGCAGGCTCATCATACAGGCTCAGGGGCTCGCTGGACTCCACGGAGCTGCTGAACGTGGGGCTTGCGGGGACCGCCGCCGATGATGAACTCACCCCACTGCCTCCAAACACGTAAACCCTCTTTGACTTCTTTTCGGGGATCTGTTTGGCAGCCGAGACAGACCTGGATTTGTAGAGGGAGTGATGGTCGGCGGCAACACCTGGAGAATGCGGCTCTGGCACAGCGGCTTTAGCGCTCCCTAGGACTGGTTTGTGCTGTTTGCTGGCAGACCTCGAGCCGCTACTCTTTCTGGAGGACGGCTTGGAGCTGGCGGAGGCACAGCTACTGCCAGTTGGCTTCTCTGGCTTGTCGGTGCTGCTTGACTTGGAGCTGCTGGACTTCACCTTCTTCCTTGGTCGGTACTTGTAGTCTGGATAGTCTGCCATGTGTTTGAGCCGGAGCCGCTCTGCTTCCCGGATGAAGGGGATCTTGTCGCTGTCTTTCAGGAGTTTCCAGCGCTTGCCTAGTCGCTTGGAAATCTCAGCGTTGTGCATATCTGGTGACTGTTCCATTATTTTACGCCTTTCTATCTGAGACCATACCATAAAAGCATTCATTGGTCTCTTGATATGACCGCTGGGTGTTTTACACCACGCGGGGTCTAATTTATCCCCAGCCAAAGCCGTAGAACCGGGAGTTGGGGAAGAGGCTATGTCCAGGTCCATAGCTCCGGAATCAGATGATTCCCCGGCGAACAGAGCCTCGGGGTTCTCCGCGCTGCTGCTTCTCTGAACCATGGCTACAAATGTCGGGGAAAATGCGCTCTCTCAAAGTCCTCAAAACTGCTGGTGTGTGGAGCAAACTGTGCTTAGTTCTCGTTGTGTGATATGAGGTCAACCCTGAGAGGCAAAAGGTAAATGGTTTACGGTCCTTTCCAGAGCGGGAACTGCTCGGATAAAAAAAAAAGTTCGTTGTTGGGGATCTACCACGCGGCTGTGCCAGCCCGTTGTCGCTGACTTTCACAGCGCCTCTCTGCTGAACTCGAGTAACAGTTGCTAATGCCTTGAAATAGTTCAGTGGTTATGTGAGCGCACTGACTGCAAAGCTCTCTCCAAGTTTCTGAAGTGGTTGAAGTCAGTCTGCATATCTCTCCCTCTCAAGACCATGTGGGAAGACAGCGCTGTTGTCTCGTTCTAACATCCACTCGCCATCTGCGATATGTGAGTTTTAACAACTGCACATTCAGACACTCGCAGCTTTATCCGTTTGCACAAATAGAATGGCGATAGAATCCGGCCAATCAGCGACTGTCTCCAGCCTTCCTTGCGCCAATGTCACGCCTCCCGCGCGCCCATTGGCTGAATAAGAAATCTAATAATAATCAGCGCGTGCAATGAGGAGCTTTATGTCTGACCTCATTCCAGTGTAAACGATAAACTTACTTTTAAAGAGACATGCTTAATGTTTTTTCTTATTGCGAGTCAGATTGGATAGGTAGGCTATAGCGGCAGCTCAGCCAAAACAATACCTTTTGGCAAGGAATCATTAGTAGTTGAAAATTCCTATATTTATTGCACCTTTATAAACTCCTATTATTGACCTATAGAAGATGTATTACAACAAAAAATGTGTTTATTTTCCAGGTCTGCTTTCCCCCCTCTGTGCTGTTGTTTGGAGTCTGTGGTCTTGGATCACGGTCAAGTCTGTATCCTACGGTTTTTCTAGATTCCCACTGCCAGTGTTTTTGAGACAACAGAGGAGACAGCACTCCTTTGACAGCATGCTCACGAGGGCGGAGCCGTAGGGAGGCGGGCGCTCAATTGTCACCATGCCCCCCCGCCCCCCCCACACACACACTACCTCCGCGTTTGACTGCTCAAGACTAGAGACATTAAAAGAAACGCTTCCATTCAAAGATAACCTCATAAAAACTGGCCAACGTCTAGTCTTACTGTCAGATGGGGCTGGCGTTTCAGAACAACTTTAACATTTTCACGAAAATAATAGATGGTTTAGAAGGTTTCTGTAGCCTACTCACAACATCTGACGGACCTATCAGATTGGAAGACCCTTCTGCTACCCGTGAACTTCATCGCTAACCAGTGGGCTTTTAATGAGAGATGTCAGGTGTCTGTGCAAAAGAAATCAGCTATTATGAGTACTTGCAACCTGAACACAAAAACACTACAAGCATATCTTTCAGGAATAATGCTGGGTGATTATTAGCCGCTAGATGGAGCTCTAGAGCCAGGAGAGGGACCAGAAAACGCCAAGAACGGCGCTAACTCTTGACAGTGTAACATCATGTAACAACCAGCGAATTACATAATGTTTCTTAGCCGTTCAAATGTACATAAATAATGTTAGTCCTGTAGACAAAGTTTTTTCATTAAAGTTTCTTTATACTGGAATAGCAAAGAATGGGGTGATTAGGCCTGATATTTCTTTATCTTTAAAATCCACTGGACAAAAGATGGATAATTCCGTCTTAAATGAACAAGGATGGAATAAACTTGAATGTAACGTCTGTTAAGCGCAGCAGTAGGCCTATTCGTTGGTCTGCATTTGCCCCAGTTGGTATGTGACTGCGAGGGCTTCGTGTCTTTCGCTCTGTCTAATTGCGTCTAGTTTATGGGTCAGTTTGTGTGGCGTTAAAAGGACTGTGTGAAGTGCAGAGAACGCCGCTTCTTGTCTGAAGTGCGTGGTACAATCTGATCCATTCAGAACGGGAAAATCAAGACGAACCAACTTGATCACCTGTGGTTTTAAGTTGTGGTTTCTGAAGAAAGAGTTGGAGAGAACGAGCCAGGGAGTCTAAATGCGCGGGAGGGCGTGTGAACTATGCACATTTTTGAGACTACAGTTGTATGTGTGTGCATGTGTGCATGTGTGTGTCCTTTTGTGAAGATTAGGCTACACTATGTTATTAAATGAAGCATTTGGCTGCAGTGGTTCTTTTTGTAGCCACCCTCAACTGGACTTGACTACAACAGACCACTCAGACTTACTAAGGGAAACGTTTCCCTACCCGCGCTCACTGTCCCTTGTGCTGTCAAGCGTATGATAAATTGGATA
>NC_055966.1:27100782-27110782 GCF_018492685.1 Alosa sapidissima | reverse complement strand
CTGGGTGTTTTGTGTCTTCCTGTGAGATGGAAATATTAAGGGCCCTTCTTGACCTTCGTTCGCTCTCTCTCTGTCTTTCTCCCTCCCTCTTTCTCTCTCTCCATGCCTGATTTCTGCCTTCTCTGGCATCCATGCCCAACTGTGTCTCTGCATCTGTCCGCCAATGGGGTGGTACAAACTGCCAAGAATGATGTTTCACCCAAGAGAGAGAGAGAGTGTGTGAGTGTGGGAGAAAAGGCGAGACTTAGAGCGCGAGCACAAGAGAGAGAGAGAGAGAGAGAGAGACAGAGAGAGTAAATGTACTGCAGTATGGTGCTGTGTAGCATAGCGCAGCGTGAGAGCCGGAGTCTCTGAGCCAGACACACTGACCTACATCGGCGAGACCAGCCCTGTCTGCAGCGAGCCAACTAGAGAGCAGGAGCCAACATTACCGCCAGAATTCTGACTAAAGCCCTCCCTCCTCTCCACTCCTCTCTCCTCCCCTGCCCTGGTATCCTCTCCTCTCCTCTTCCCTCCTCTTCTGTCTCCTCCTCCTCTTTTCCCTTTCCTCCCCTCTCTACACATCTGTCATCCCTCTCTTCCACTGTTCCGTCTTTTCGTTGATTCCTCCTCCTATCCTCCTTTCTCTGCTCTCTTCTGGTGTTCCAAGAGCGCTGGCAGCTGCGGACGAGCGAAACCCAGCTGAACGAAGCACACGTAGCCACGGCGACAGCGACAGCAGCAGCCTCTCTTACTGCAAAGAGAAAGAGATGGAGAGAAGAAAGGAAGAGAGCTGAGAGGAGTGGGGAGGGTGGGGTGTGTGTGTGACGGCATCTTCCTCTTTTCCAAATCTCCATCTCCCCCTTTCTCCTCCTCCGTCTCTATGTGCTCTCCTCCCCCTTTTTCCCTCCTCTCACAATGGTTATCGTCTCTCTCTCTCTCTCTCTCTCTCTCTCTCTCTCTCTCTCTCTCTCTCTCTCTCTCTCTCTCTCCATGAGTGTGTGTGTGTGTGTGTGTGTGTGTGTGCACAAGTGTGTTGTGCAGGGCGTTATCTGCACCCTGAAGATGAGCGATGAGCACAGTTCCAGCTGCTATCTCTCCCAGACGCTGATGAGCAGGGCTGTGCGAAGAGACGCTTAAATGCCTGTGTCTGCACAGATGCTTTTGTGCCCAAATGTGCTGTATGTCTGCACCAACCTCTGCACATCTGTGTCTGTGTCTCTGTGTGTGTGTGTGTGTGTGTGGTGTTTAGGGTGACAGGGTGTCTGTGTAGGGATTTGGAATGTGCATAGAGCTATTCCTTTCTTTTTAGTAAATTGGAGTTGCTGTTTTGGAGGTGATAAGAGAGAGAGAGAGAGAATGGGGGGGGGGAGTGCATGAATCTGAGATGGCAACACAGACTGATAAATGAGTGCACCACTCGCTTTCCTCTCTCCTGTCCTCTCTCCCCAGCATACCGACTAGAGTAGCTATTAGTAGCACCATCAGCTAATATCACCAGTACACCAGTAACTATAGTGTGCAGTACAGACAGGGTAACCTGTGAGTGTGTGTGCAGTACAGACAGGGGTAACCTGTGAGTGTGTGTGCAGTACAGACAGGGGTAACCTGTGAGTGGCAATGGTGTGTGTGTGTGTGTGTGTGTGTTTCTTTTTTTGGGGGGGTGGGGGTGCTGTAGGATTGGGAGCTGTCAATGTTAATGGGGGGGGGGGGGGGGGGGTGACAGGGAATTTCAATAATTAATCAGAAACATCCATCCAGTGCCAATCTAGCCCACTCTCTCTAATTGGCTTTTTCAGAATAATCAGAATATTTATGCTGCTCAGTCGCCTGTCAGTCGTCTGCTCAGTCGTCTGTCACGCTGCATCTCCCTCAGTCAGCACTCGCAGGAGCACACATGGGCATCACATGGGCATCAGGGACACTCGGGGGGGGGGGGGGGGGGGGCTACAGGAGCACACATGGGCATCAGAGACACCCTGGGGGGGGGGGGGGGGGCATTCTTTTTTCTGTGCTTATGTAGTTTCTTAACTGTCATTTATGTAGGCAAGTCTAGTAATAGGTGGCATTGAACTTTGCCTACTATGCCTGTGTGACTGTATGACGTGGTGGGATGTGTATTTATATGATTTGTGTGTCTGTATGACGTGGTGGGATGTGTATTTATATGATTTGTGTGGTGGGATTGGTATAGACCCTTTCAACAATAAAAACAAAAACAATGCTTGAACGTTCTATTTGGGCCCCAATCTACTTCCTCTGCATTAAGATAACATATGGAATGTTAAAAAGGAAGTCTTATGGGGCCAACTATGATGCTGATAATGGAACTCTCTTGAAAGGGTCGTGGTGGGATGTGTATTTATATGATTTGTGTGTCTGTATGACGCGGTGGAATGGGTATATATATATGATGTGTGTGTTTGTACCTATGTAAGGTGATTGTGTATCTGGTTGTGAGGGTCTGTGGTTGTGTATGTGTGTGTGTGTGTGTGTGAGTGTGAACTATCTATTGTAAGTACATATCTGGAACATGGATGCTTCAAAACATATTCCTAGTGCAGCAGCTTTTTTTTTCTTCTTTTTTTAAAAAACACGTTGTAAGTACATATCTGGAACATGGATGCTTCAAAACATATTCCTAGTGCAGCAGCTTTTTTTTTCTTTTTTTTTTAAAAACACGTTGTAAGTACATATCTGGAACATGGATGCTTCAAAACATATTCCTAGTGCAGCAGCTTTTTTTTTCTTCTTTTTTTTTAAAAAACACGTTCTGGTGTGATGAGTTCAAGATAACGTGTGAGAAATGATTATAACCTGCAGGACAAAGCCACTTGCTTTCACCAGAACCAGACAAGCCTCTGTCATTTCCATCAGGAACATGTCTCCCCTCTAAAGCAGCCCAATCACTGCTGTAAATCTGTCCTTCCATGACACACTGTCATTACAGTCAGACACTGACCTTTGCTGCATGTGTCTCTCACATGAGCATACCAAGAACATGTCATGTATATATACCTGTAGTGCAATGTTTTAATGATGTTATATATTATATGAATTTCTTGATTTTTATTTAATTTGTGTAGTTTCCACAAAATACATGTCATAAGTAGGGGCCGGCTTGCATGTCCGTTGTATGGTATACTAGTGTGTTGCTGTACCAGTTAATTTCTCTGTGTTGTTATGTACACAGACATTTGTATAAGTAAAAGAGGGATATCGTGCACCAACCATTTTTATTTTGGGTAGAAATAATAATAAGATAGAAGATGAGAACATCTTTTGAAATTTCAGAAGCCGCTTATTGCCTAGTTCCATTGTTCCGACAGCTGGACCAATCACAGAGCTGCAAATCACCAGAGTTCTGTCTGCTGTCTGTGTGTCTGTGAAAATGGCCACACAGGAAATGAGTCCAGACTCACAATCAGCAGGTTTCGTCGCTGCAGCAGCGGTGATGACGGCGGCACCTGTGCCCGTCCCTTCTGCGCGCCGGGCCCCGGCCCTGCTTCCTAATCAGAGCTGTGTGGACGTAACAAGGCCTGATTACCTCCACCGCTCCCGGCAGCACAGCCCAGATGCTGCTGTAATAACACCCCCACCACCCCCACCCCCACCCCCACCACCACCCCCACCACCACCACCATACATTTAGCCTTTTCTATTCTCAGGGAGATCCGGGTTGATATAGGGGGTTTGTGTATGTGTGTGTGTGTGTGTGTGCGTGTTTGTGTGTGTGTGTGTGTGTGTGTGTGTGTGTGTGTTAGTGTGTGTGTGTGTTTGTGTGTGTGTGTGTGTGTGTGTGTGTGTGTGTGTGTGTGTGTGTGTGGGTTTGTGTGTGTGTGTGTGTGTGTGTGTGTGTGTGTGTGTGTGTGTGTTTGTGTGTGTGTGTGTGTGTGTTTGTGTGTGTGTGTGTGTGTGTGTGTGTGTGTTTGTGTGTGTGTGTGTGTGTGTGTATTCTAAACTTTTGCACACCGCCTAGTATAATGAGGATTGTTGCGTTCCAATCACACATGTGGTGGGTTCTGATTAGTCTTGACACACACGCAGATCTCTCTTTTCATCAGTGAGTGTGTGTGTGTGTGTGTGTGTGTGTGGGGGGGGGTGGGGGCGTTGAGTCTGGCAGTGTCAGTTTAAGTCTATGTCTGTAATAACAAATGGATGTTAATGGCCTGAGATGGCTCATTGTGACTGTCTTCACTGAATAAGAAGTACCAGCAAGTATAGGTTGAAAGGTTCCGTCAGTTAAACAGAAGTCTCCAAAAAAAAAAAAACCTCCACTGTCCCTATCAGTTCCAAAGCATTTGCATTAGACTGAGGTCAGTCATCATGAAATTACCTGTAAGAGCAACCCTTGCCTTGTGATGGAATTGGCTCTGTCCACTATAGACCCTTTCAACAATAAAAACAAAAACAATGCTTGAACGTTGTATTTGGTTCCCAATCTACTTTCTCTGCATCAGAGCCTGAAGTGTGAGGTAGCGTTTCCATGACGGCAGAATCACTGGATCTAAACAAACTTTCGAAGTGGCATAAATAGCATTGAATGTAGACATGTGGCATAATTTCTAGCTAATAAAAATAAATATATCCATTTAAACGTGTTTTACCTGCTAGGCAGCAGCTTAGCCACATAACACGGATTCCCTGGCAGGTGTAATAGAAAGAAACAAAATTCCAGTGGATATTTCACGTCTTTTCAGAGACTGGCGGCTGTTAAGAGCAACGTTTTTTGCCCAAAAAATAAAGCCAAAACACGTTTGTGAATTTAAGGATTTTAACCGCATGCTGTGAAGTTACATGCATCTCTTTTACGGAGGAAACCCATGCTAAAATAAAACTGTAGTCACAAATTTGATCGTGTTGGTATGAATATATGTTGTAGTATGTGATTCCTACAGTGTAAAAGAAATATACTAACGTCTTAGAAACGTTGTAAAATTATTGAAATAAATTAAGAAAGCCACCGCTATGGTGATTTCTAATGGTAGATTGATTTGTTTAGATCCAGTGAAATTGCTGCCTTGGCAACGCTACGTCATGGCTTCGGTACTCTATTATCTATAAGGCTCTGCTCTGCATTAAGATAACATATGGAATGTTAAAACCTATGATACTGATAATGGAACTCTCTTGAAAGGGTTTATAAGAAAAATCAGGCTGTACCAGACCCAACACGCCACCCAGCTGTTGGTACAGACTGTGGTCATCTCTTGCCTCACCTACTGCTTCACCCTCCTAATGGCCCTTGCGGCTTGAGCAGTGAAACCACTACTACAGAAGGTCCATAGCACGACGGCAGCGCATCTGGTTCTCAATCATCCAAAAAGGGCACATCTCCCCCTCCACTGAGCTCTATTGGTTACCTTTAGCCACCTGCATCAAATTCAAGACACTAATGCTCGCCTCCATAGTGATCACTGGGTCTGTTCTCAGTTACTTGAGTGCTCTCATAAAGGCTAATGTTACTCCTCAGATGCAGTGTGCCTCCAAGGAACATCACCTGCTACTTTCACCCTTACAGACACGTGTGTGTGTGTGTGTGTGTGTGTGTGTGTGTGTGTGTGTGTGTGTGTGTGTGTGTGTGTGTGTGTGTGTGTGTGTGTGTGTGTGTGCGTGCGTGCGTGCGGTGTGTGTGTGTGTGTGTGTGTGTGTGTGTGTGTGTGTGTGTGTGTCTGTGTGTGTGTGTGTCTGTCTGTCTGTCTGTCTGTGTGTGTGTGTGTGTGTGTGTGTGTGTGTTAACAACGTATTACATTTCAACTTGTTGAGATGTCCACATCTAAAAATGCACTTGTAGCACACAATCTGTTGAAACTGGAGTGAGCAGCTGCCCCATACGCTGTATGTTGGTGAATGGTTCTGAATGTGACGCAGCTGGACAAATAAAACACGTATGATCTCATTTTCACTTCTCTGTGCTGTTCCTGTGAAGGGAAAAAAAGACAGTTGCTGGCAGTTATGCTGTTGCACAACTCAACAGGAAAAACAAGCTTGATTACTAGCCACACACACTCAGAGCCTGGCTTACACTCACACCCCTGTGTAAACACACACACACACACACAGGCAGGCAGAGGTGCAAAAAGTCCGGCTTCAGGATGTAAAAGTCCTACCACATATTTTTTCCAACCGTTCATGTAACCAGCTGATTCTAATCACATATGTCACTGTGCACAGGTAGAACCAGTACATGGTGGGACTTTTACAGCTCTGCGCACACACACACACACACACACACACACACACACACACACACACACACACAAGCATACATTCTGTCAATATAACACACTACAAGCACCGTGAAGTGTGCTGTGGAATGTTAAAACAGCAAACGTTTCTATGTAATATTTGTATTTTCATATATTTCAGAGAGTGGTCGATCAAACTGAAATCAAAACTCCACCATCTCACAACCTTCTGTAATGTGAGGGCCTCCTTCAGCTGGCCAGCAGAAAGTGGAGCAACCGAGCCTGGCTAAGAGGGGAGTGTGTGTGTGTGTGTGTGTGTGTGTGTGTGTGTGTGTGTGTGTGTGTGTGTGTGTGTGTGTGTGTGTCTGTGTGTGTGTCTGTGTGTGTGTGGATAATATCTCGGTGTTAATCCATCATGATCACATTTGTGTGAGACTGATGGACTGATGCTGTTTAAGGGATCCCAGTAAAAAACTTTTGCGATTGATGTGCCCATATATAAACTAGATGCTCCTGCTATTAGGAACTTAAATGGTAAGTTAATTTACAGTAGTGTGTGTGTGTGTGTGTGTGTGTGTGTGTGTCAGTTCAGTCAGTCACAGTCTTGCCATTGAGGGATATCCATAATGAACTTGTTTGATATGTCTAATGATATGTCAACTCTTCCATACTGCTGCCCCCAACACTGCCACACACACACACACACACACGCACACACGCACACACACAGACACACAGACACACAGACACACAGACACACACACACACACACACACACACACACACACACACACACACACACACACACACACACACATCCTCAGGAGAACATGAAACTGTCTTGCTCTGTGGTAATTGGCCTTGAGGGACAGTGATGCCTGTGCTGGTGACAGGGGCCTTCAGAAGAACTAGGCCACTCCCCTGTGGCCCCACCCGTGTGCCTGAATGACACTCAGACACGCGCCTAGAGCTGAGGCATGCTGGGAGGTGCTGAGCATTTTGGGAAAGGCAAAGGATCCTGGGAGATCTCTGGAAGGGAGGTGTTAGCAGAATAGATGTTGGCATCATTAGATTTGATCAGAGGAAGGCTACTAAAGATAGCACCTCTGTCACGCATGCACGCACACACACACACACTGTTACTGACACCCTGACATCACACACACGGCAAACCCTGCAGATTATTTCCCATGCCATACTCATACACACACATCCCTTAAGGAGGGGGGGGGGGGGGGGGGGGTTGGTCCAAGAGTAACATTATTTTTCTTTTTACGAAACCCAAAATTGCCACACCAATAATGTGTCCTTAACACACCAGGCAACATCTTCACACACACGCTTCGCCAGCACCAATGGAAGACAGCACAGTAAGCTAAGATACGTGGACAAATGTGATACCAGATCATTTCCCTGCTGCATAGCACAGATCGATTCCGCTATTTATTAGCAGGTGAAAAAGGCCTTTCATTTCTCCGACTGCAGAGACTAAAAGGCCGATTTGCCCAATGCGCTGGTTAGCAACGTAATACCTTCTGCTATACGTGCGTCAGACGGAGGATTTATCTAATTTATCCCGATTTTTCCACACACTCTTTTCCATTTCAATTAGCTATCTGGCATGTTTTGTACAGATAAAACGCAGGTGATATCCTCCATCTGCCTGTCTTCATTAAAGCCGCAGTCCACACACCAGGGAAAGAACACGTGTCTATTTCCGATGATTGACACCCACAGACAAACAGAGGCTCTGGGACTAGTGCTTTACTAAATGCTATTTGCCTGTAGTCATGTGGAGAACATTCACACGGTTGATGGTTTCAGTCATTGATACTGCTTTCTGGTTGTTCTCAATGTGTGTGGCCGGGTAAACTGCTCACGGCAAAACAAATGCATTCAAGTTGGGTTCGTTCAGATAGATTCTCAATAGGATTTGTTTTGTAATGTCTTATTGTAAGACAAATTGAGATATTCTTGAAATAAAAGAGCAGCAAAAGGCACTATGAGACCAGACATTATCACTAAACCTCATTACAGTTATCCACACTGGACCTAATTAGTACAACTGTACTTGTCTCAACACAAGTGCCTTAAGACTGGATATCTCACAGATCTCTGAGGCTAACTGTCCAAAAAAAGAACACGACACTCCACTATGTCTTATTTTTAAAAACAGCCGGTGACTGACTCCACACACGCGGTGTGTGTGTGTGTGTGGAGAAGAAAATGGTTCTGAATGTGATGCATGTGAAAAGTCATTGTTGTGGAGAGCCTGGGTCTTCTATTGCAACCCTGGTGGCCACCTGTCTGCAAATCAGTCTTAAAGTGTCCTGCGTGAGCATGTGAACACGCCACCTTTTGGCTACACACCAGGTGACGCATGAATGATGCTCTCTTCCACATCTGCCGACCTGCTTCGCTCGGGTTAGGCCCCAGGCCCCTTTGTGTTTTTTTTTTTTTTTTCATCTTTGCTTTTCTTTTCCTTACTCTCCCTCCTTTCTTGTCTTTCATCCTTCTTTCTTTCTTTCTCCCTGTTTTTTTTTCTCTCTCTCAACACCAACCTACTACTGCCGTTGAGATTTGTCTGAAGCAGTCCACTGAAATCCCCCACCCTGCTTTCTCTCTCTCTCTCTCTCACACACACATACACACACACACACACACACACACACACACACACACACACACATCCACCTTTCACTAGAGTGTGTCTGTCTCATTAAGCTCCTGCAGAGAGCATGTGTGAAAGGATCTGGCGCTGGTTAAAGATAATGGCTCGTGCTCTTGCTGACCCCGGGAGCAGCTCTGGCTCCTCTCTAAGTAGCCTTTCATTGCTGAGCGCAAATTGTAATTCCTTTGGCCCGTTCTGGCCTCACTCACACCAGAGAAAAAATAAGAAAAGAAACGGGCTTTAAAAAAAATAGAGCCTCAGTGCCAGGTAAAATGTCAGCACCGTATCCGTCTGAAATTATAGGGTTTTACAGCTAAGACGCAAGGGCCGCCATGAGCCCGGAGAGTGTGAAGCGTGTGTGAGTGTGTGAGAGTGTGTGAGTGTGTGAGAGTGTGTGTGTGTGTGTGTGTGTGTGTGTGTGTGTGTGTGTGTGAGTGAGTGAGTGAGTAATGGAGTGAGTGAGTGAGTGAGTGTGTATGTGTGTCACTGGCTCACTCACTTCTCCTCACTGCAACCATCATGGATCGCTGCAAGCAGTGGAGAGGAGAGGAGAGGAGGGCAGATTATAAATAATCACCTTTCCTGAGTCCATCACACTGCATGATGAAATATGGAGTCACACGTCTTAATAGGCGTTCCACAAAGCCTGTAAGACATTAATGACCTTGAAAAAAAATGCTCTAAAATGCCTACCAAGCACAGCCAGCCAAGCTCACTGAGCAAGTGGCACACAATGAACTGACTAATACTCTCCTATAGGAGCTTTTGCTTGTCATTAGCAGGGTCGTAGTAACAGACAGATTTGTTGCTCGCAGACTGTTTGCAAAGTAAGTTCAGTATAATACAATAGATAGAAAAAAATACACATATAATTATATATTACACAATACAATTCAAATGTATACAGTGGAGGAAATAATTATTTGATCCTTCACTGATTTTGTAAGTTTGCCCATGGACAAAGAAATGAACGGTCTATCATTTTAATGGTAGGTTTATTACACCTACAGTGAGAGACAGAATATCAAAAAGAAAATCCAGAAAATAACATTTTAAAAAGCTAAAAGTTATTTTGCATTTTGCATCTTTGTCAGTGGGCAAACTTAGAAAATCAGTGATGGGTCATATAATTATTTCCTCCAGTGCAGTGTGTGTGTGTGTG
>NC_055966.1:27090782-27093282 GCF_018492685.1 Alosa sapidissima | reverse complement strand
AGCGTGAACGTGACTCTGCTGGTCCCCCACACATCTGATAGTGTTAATGAGAGTCTGCTACTCTTCAGGGGGATAATGGCATACGCTGTATGAAGCCTTTATGAAGCCCCCATATCACTGCCACCATATCCACACACACATCTGTACAGATACAGTTACAGCAACAACTATACAGTTGATGTCTCTGTGTGTGTGAGTGTGTGTGTGTATGTGTGTGTGTCTCTGCTGATGTAGCTCACTAATTATTGTGCCTGATAGAGGCCCTGTCAATATGCAGACTACACAAAGTCCTCAGTATCGGTTGTGCTTGTCTAATTAATGTCTATAAGTCACATATGTAGATACAGACCATTAAAGTCTACGTCAGCCTTTCAGAGCTCACATGACATTAAAAGAGTGTGCAGAATCACTATTATACTTACACAACTGTGCAAAGCAATTGATCTCTATGCTACAATGCATAATTGGCCCCCATTGAGATGGCTCAAATGTGACAACCTGTGTTTTAAGACCTCACTACATACACAGGGGACATGGCTCTGATGAGGTGTCATTAATTGCTCTAACAATGAAATGGAGGACATATGCAGTGGGTGTCAGATAAGCGTCCAGGGAGGAGAGCGGTCCGTTAGAGCGACTGGAGGAAACGGCGGGCGGTTCTCTCTCTCTCTCTCTCTCTCTCTCTCTTTATTCCAAGAGGCAGACATCACAGAGGAGATAATCCTGCATCAGGATTGGGGCCACACTTTTTAATTACAGATATGTTTTACTTCATTTCCCGCAGAAGATTTATCAGTGTAGCAGGGAAGCACACATGCACACGCACACATACACACACACCCACCCACCCACCCGCGCGCGCACGCACGCACGCACGCACACACACACACACACACACACACACACACACACACACATAGATAAATACACTTATACACACACATAAATAAATACACTTATACACACACCAGTGTTGCGCGGTCTGCCCGAAATTAAGCGGTCACCCGCGGTTATGAGTCATAAACAAAATATTTTTGTTTATTCGGGTCATTTGCGGGCGGGTCAGTTAAAATTAATTAAATATATATTTTCTACAAATAGGCCTTAAAATATCACGAGAAGGCTAGCTAGCATCAATACAGTAAAGCATCAATACAGTAAAGTCAACAGTAAAGAAGCTGAAGACGCGAGTTAAAATAATAAAGACACCCCTTCAGGAAAAGCGATATAGGCTATGGGAAATATTGGGAAAAGTTCTTAAAGAAGATGACAGTAGTACAAGTTTCTTGTACTATGGTATATGGTCTATGTAGGCCTACTTCTTGCGAAGCCATTTAAGTATGACAGCCAAAACGGGCAGCCTACAGGAATAAATGTTATGGCACAGACTACACAGCCATATCTACCGGTATAGGTTCGCGCATTCATAAAAGTTACCTTAGTTCGTTGTGTTTGTGACTTTAAACAGTGGATTTGCTTTAGTAAAGCTTTGTGCTTCATTCAGCATTATAAACCAGTTCTTACGCTAACGTTTTGACCAGCAATGTATCTCTCTTGCCTACCTTGCCTCACCATTTCTGTTTTCGAACGAAAGATGTATGTCCATGGCCTTCAAATCTTATCCTAGTGTTCTAATCCTTGGTGGTTGCGTGCGTGCTTGCGCTCTTATTCTCATTCTCTGTCCTGCGCAAACATTATGTCCTGCATGCCTACTGCGTGTAGTTCTAGCCTACTGCATAAAGTTTCGCAAATAAATTAGTTTGTTTTACAGAAATGGCCTACTGTCACACTGTATGCAGGCTATAACCAAAAGCACACATTTTGTAAATAAGCGGGTCGGATCGCGGGTCGGGTACAATTTTGTCCTAATTAATATTCGCGGTCCGAGTTGCGGTCGGGTTGATTAAAATATCGGGCGACCGCGGGCCGCTTGTGACCAAACCCGCGCAACACTGACACACACACACATGCATATGCCTGCAGAGCCTCAGGGTTGGTTACTGAGTGGCCAAGATCCATGCACTGGTAGGCAGCTGTCAAACTCTCTCCCTCTCTCTGTCTATCACACACACACACACACACACACACACACACACACACACACACACACAGAGAGAGAGAGAGGGAGGAAGCTAGAGAAAGATCACACGCTGGCCTTGCGCCTGGTCAGAGGGAATCCATTTGCCAACTTAAGCTCCGCTCTCTATCATGTCTCCACCAGCAGCACTCGAAAGCACGTCTCCTAGTCTGTTCTGTTAATTGGATTGTGCCCCGCTAAATATTTAATAGGGGGAAGTGTGTGATCAAAACAGTAAAAGAAGTCATTTGTGTTCCACGGTGACATGTCAGTGGTGGGGAGAGCAGGAGGAAGGATAACCAGCGAAAAGAAGGAGTTTTATCACCTCACTAATCTCTGGCAATCACTCTCTTGTGGAGAATGTATTATAGTGCATTATGCATTGGATGTATCTGTGGAGGGGCCCATGTGGATATTGCTCGT
>NC_055966.1:27053282-27085782 GCF_018492685.1 Alosa sapidissima | reverse complement strand
ACAAAGCTTCATCTACCACACTCCGCACGCATCCATATGCCATCACTTCCACACGGCAATGGCAATGAGGCATCTCACAACAGCATGCAAGACTGGAGCACACCTCCCAATAGTGGGCATTAAACATGGCAGTATGCTAGTGGAGGGGGCAGACAGAATGAATTTAAGTGGTATGGGGTGGAGAAGGGGGTTGTGTGTGTGTGTGTGTGTGTGTGTGTGTGTGTGTGTGTGTGTATGAAGCGCTCTCTCAGCTCCTGCAGAGCGGCTCTCACACGCAACACAACACATAAGAGCACAGGCAAAGCACAAGCTGGCTCCAACTGAACATTTGTTATGCTAATCCTGGGGACTCTGTTACCCAGAATCCAACTGCTGACTACCTGACTGGAGGTACAGATGGCCCAGAAGGCCACGGGCTTCATTAGCACAAGGTGGGGGCCAATAAATACATTCTTAATGACTCAGTGAGTCTGTGACTGCTATTCAGAGATGAGGATAGTCATAAAGCCAAGTTTTGTTAATGGATTTTTTTTGTGGAAGTGCTAGAATAAACCAACACAGAGGACAAATGGGTTTATAATAATCTCTGCAGATGAGCTTCAGATCGAGAAACATTAAAGAGCTCTCATGACAGGCAAGGCGCTGTCTGAAGTCTAACTAAATCTAATTTAATAACTATGCAAAATTGATTCGCTAATTTAATACCATCAGCAAGATCCTAACCACAAACATCAGTGGATCAACTCAATGCATTCTCACCTGCACATTATAGATTTATTTAGTTCATGCACAAGACACTTCACTCATTGACTGATTGCCCTTTGCCCATCATTTTAATGTCCAAAAGGCTAGAGTTGAAGAGGACATATAAAGGAAGGTGTGTGTGTGTGTGTGTGTGTG
Source organism: Alosa sapidissima (assembly GCF_018492685.1). Taxonomy (NCBI): domain Eukaryota; kingdom Metazoa; phylum Chordata; class Actinopteri; order Clupeiformes; family Clupeidae; genus Alosa; species Alosa sapidissima. The sequence goes on along the minus strand of NC_055966.1, from coordinate 27,084,882 downwards.
TATGTGTGTGTGTGTGTGTGTGTGTAGATGTAAACTGGACTCAAAATTGGAGAGTAATAAAGGAACAAATGTGGGAACTATCTAGACCAGACTAGAACACACACACACACAAACACACACACACACACACACACACACACACACACACACACACACACACACCGATAGACATGCACATAGAAAGGGGACAAAAAGAAATGTAAGGTCCTGGTGGAAGAGAGAGGATGGGGCTGGTTATGACTGTGGGAGAAATAAAACTACACTCTCTCTGTGACTGAGGGCCTGTCCACACGGAGATGCTTTTTAGGTTAAACGCAGAGGTTTTGCTTCGTCTTGGCCGAGCGTCCAAACGAATCCTGTAAACACACTGCCCGAAACCGCACTTTTCTGAAACCTGGTCCCAGAGTGGAGAAATCTGAAACCGTAGCCCGTTTGAGTTTGTTTAGACAGCGAAACCGCACATCCTGCTTGCGTATCGAAGATGTCATCGCACACCTCAGCTGCCCTGGACTTGCACTTACAGTATTGCCTAACAATACTAGTTTTCATACATGACATTACCTACAATTACACTCCGTTAAGATAAATATCACAACTGATGCTGCGCAGCGCCGATAGCTTATGACTTGGTGGACTGAACACTGTTTTTCCCGGTGTTTTTTTTATGCATTCTAGCTACTGTCAGTGACGCGAGAGAACTTAAGTTATTAGGAAAGTGCGGTGTAAGTTTAGGCTACATTAATTTGTGCGTAGTGCCAGTGTCATTCATTTATTTTACATGTCTTACAACATATATACATGCATTCACAGTCGAGTGAAATCAGATATAAGCATACAAAGACGCTTAGAACTCACGTTAAGCCGATGGTAGCACACTGAATGCGAATGCACGATTTGATGCAGGCAAAAGTATTGACTGTTACTAATGAAGGTTTTATAGCAATATTATAAATGTGGCGACAGAATAGCCTAGAACTTGGGTAAGCCTTGCGTTTAGTAGCCTAATTGCGGTGATAGCCAAAACTAATGTGAATCACGGACTATCCTACAACCAAAGAAAGTAAAGGTGAGTAGGCCTACCTGCGTTAGCCAAATAAAGGACGGGACTGCACCCTTCACAAACCGTAAAATAAAGTTTATTAGTTTTACAGTTGGCTACAGTTGACAGTTCACCATCAGTCCACACAAACAATTCTGGTTTCCTTGCACTAGCCATTTCGCCGTAGCCTATTCTGTCTGTTTTTAAAGCGCAAGTTTTGCAAGTTTTGGTGAATTTCTGTAAAGACACAGTGTCACCTATAGGCCTGGGGTATGAAGTAACGTGTTGAGTCGTGTTGAGATGGATCCGTTTGGACGCAAATATTCTTGATACGGTTCCAGGGAAGACGGAGGAAAAAAAGATCGGTTTGGTACGTGTGGACTAGGCTTGCAGCTGCCACCAGGTCAGACACACACACACTCACACACACACACACACACACACACACACACACACTCACACACACACACACAAACACTCACACACACACACACACACACACACACACACACACACACACTCACACACACACACACACACACACACACACACACACACACACACACACACACACTCACACTCACACACAAACACTCACACACACACACGCACACACACTACACTCTCTCTGTGACTGAAGCTGCCACAAGGTCAGACACACACACACACTCACACTCCAGTAGATGCATGTAGTATGTTCTCTCTAGCTAGGTTGAGGGTGGCATGGGAGAACACATTCGTGCACACACATGCATGCAAACACACACACACAAACACACACACACACACACACACACACACACACACACACACACACTGCCATGGGAGCGGCAACAGATCTAAAGGTCTTGTGCATAAATGGGATTAATGCAGAGACCCCTGGGCAATCATTAGACATTCTGTTTCAACAACACAACCACAAAAACACAACTAAAAATAAGCAGCTGCACCGGCCTCCATCCCTCCCTAAATTATTCAACCGCAGAAAAAAAAAATCATTTCAAGCAAAAAAAAAAAAAAACTCTCAGGGAGTGGATTTGTGGGAGAGAAAAAATGGGACAGGGATGTATATAAACAAAACTACGAGAGAGGGAGGGAGAGAGGGAGCAGAAGAGAGAGGAGGGAGGGAGGGAGTGAGAGAGGGAGCAGAAGAGAGAGAGAGGAGGGAGGGAGGGAGTGAGAGAGGGAGCAGAAGAGAGAGAGAGGAGGGAGGAGTGATACATAAGAGGGGGGGGGGGGTTGTCTGGGAAGTGAGAAACATATAACATGGTAATGGGCTTAAGTCACGGAGGAATGACAGGCCCCCTCTGCTTTCTTCCCCAGAACGGCGCAATCCAGGCTTGTCAAGTGGTAATAGCTGTTTACCCCATGCTGAGGACAATTAGACATAAGCTTAGGGGGACCCTCTCTGTCGCCTTCTCTCCTCTTGTCCTCTCTCCTTTGCTCTGCCGCGCATATTTTTTTGGGGGGGCTGTTTTGAAGTCAGTCTGGCTGTTCTTGTTCTGTCACACATACCATCCAAATATTTCCACTCCCAAATTGGGATTGTCTGTCTCTAATGGAATGGAACACAATTTTATCCCCTTTCCTTCTGGGTCAGATTCGTATAAACTGTCTGAAATTCTTTGACAAAAAGAATCTCAAAACAAGCCGTAGGAGCTCAAATTTGAGAGACTGGGCCTCTCCATATCCTAAACAATCCAAAGCAAATTGGATTAGGCCACACGGAAATCAAAAAATTAATTTCCCAAGCCCTCATCGTCACCACCACCACTACAGAATAGGATTGCAGGCCTGCAGCACAGAATATCAGCATCACCACTTAGACTGCTCCATTTTGTCTGTGTACATGTGCCTACTAAGAATATAGGATACATCTCACTTTGACACACTTTGTCATTTGCTCTCATATTTGTGTCACTCTGTATGTCTGCAAATGTCTAAAATAAAGCATTGGAAAAAAGTTTATCACCCTCAATACCATCAAACAGGCTTGCAGGACAAAAGATGATCACATGGTCAGAGAGAGTGAGAAAAGATCACAGTGGTCTCTTCAGCTTGACCTCTCTACATCTTTAAGCCTCCCAACAGAGAACATGCATAGATCGTGACTTAGAATGTGATGAAGAACTGTGACATAGCCACATAGCCACATGATGGGCGGTTTCACACTCAAGCCACCAAACCAAAGCCTCCAGTCGAGCTCCTGCCATGTTTCTGATTGCCATACTCTTGCACTTTCGTTTCTACCATCATTGCAGCTCTCCCCACGCCTCTGAGGGTATAAATATGCCAGGTTATAGGTGTCAGTCTATCTGTTAATGTATGCGCGCGCATAGTAATGTGTGCGCTGATTTTTTCAAGGTTAGCCGTGTTAGCTCAGCGATGCTGTAAGAAGTGTCTGCTAGGGCCTCTAAGGGGATGCGTATGCGAGAGTTGTTGGAGACGTCAGCTCTGTGTAGAGCTGGCCGTGTGTGCATCCTGTCAAAGGGAATTAGAGAGCGAGGGGCTCCAAGGGAGGCGGAGAAAAAGATGACATTTTTTCACATCAGGTTCCATTAGAGTGAAGAGTTTCAGGTTAATTATGGCTTGTTTTATTGGGTGTTCTCACACACACACACACACACACACACACACACACACACACACATATGCTCGCTCACACAGACACACACTCACACAGATACAGAGACACACACACACACGCACACATGCTTGGTCAAGTACAGTAGACACACACTCACACAGAGACATGTGCACACACGCACACACACACACACACACACGCACACACGCACACATCCCTGGGAGAGTGAGAGAGAGATAGAGCAAGTATGAAAGAGGGGAGTCTGAAATGGACTAAAGTTGTTCTGAATGGGTCTTTTTGGGTCTTTTTCTTTTAGAAGGTAAAAGAAATCATGCAGCCATTCTTCTCAATCTATGTCATTCTCTCCACTCCAGACACACACACGCACACACACACACACACACACACACACACAGAGAGACACACACCCACTCAACACTGGTTTGAGCAGCAAGACCTGAAATGAAATAATAATTTCACTGCCCCTGCCCCCACTCCCCAATTTCCAACCATCAAACTCCAGAACAAAGACCCCCCTTCAAAACCCACACTTCTCTTCTCTTCTGTCCTCTCCCGGGCTGCTTTTTAATGAAATAGTCATAGCTCACTTTAGCCTCTGCTGCCACTCTCATTTATAAGTTATGCTACACAGGGAGCGTCATAAATAAAGCAATGTGTCTGCAGTGAGAACATTTAAACACACACACACACACAAATTACACACACAATCACTCACACACACACACATCAGGCCACATACTCTGATAAACTCACACACAGTGTTTGGAGGGTGTGGGTCAGACACAGAGAGAGTGAGGCAACAACTACAGTATTGCCAAATGACTCGAGAAGCATAGCATAACGATTCTGCTCCACAATCAATTAATTTCCTTACATGTGGTCACTGCACAGAATAGAACCCCTCTCAGACCTCGTGTTGATGGTATGCGGGCTGACTCAACTGGCTGTTAAACTTATTGTACAGTTTCACATATTTATTATCCCCATGTAGTTTCACCTGACTCTGAGACCAATATGGGTTCATGTCTGCCCAGGCTGATCAGTGCCCCCCCCCCCCCCCCACACACACACACATACACACATCCACCCACCCACCCACACCTACCTCAAATTAAATGAACTGTTTCAAATAATTTTAAACCATATTTTAACATAGCAATGACATCAGAGACAATTTCTGTTTTGAAATAAAGAAAGTTTTCTCTCTCTCTCCCTCCCTCTCTCTCTCTCTAAGACCAGGTGAGAGGCATTGAGTGATTATCATAGAAACTCATGCAATAACTACAGGATGCAATTCTGAAAATGAGTGTGAAATAATTGAGCTATTTTAAAAGATGCAAATGGTTTTGGTGTGAGGGGAGGTTCATCAGCCGGGAGTGTGCAGCCCTGGTTTAATGTGTCAGCGGGGAATACAGACAGACACACGCACACACACACAGACACACACACACACACACACACAATTCACACAATATAGCAGTGAGATCATGAGGAAATTAGGTAAGAAACACACAAATGCACACACACACACCCCTCCCCCTTCTCTCTCACACACAGGGTTTTCGGTATCTGTAAAAGACCTGGGTGTGTGTGTGTGTGTGTGTGTGTGTGTGTGTGTGTGTGTGTGTGTGTGTGTGTGTGTGTGTGTGTGTGTGACAGAAGGCGGAGAGAGGAAAAGTGGGCTGCACACAACACACAGGTTCAACAAACAGGTCACACACATGATCTGTTAGTTCTATTCTCTCACACTGCCATGCTTGTGTAGCCAAATGTGTGCGTGTGTTACTGCAGGATAGCTAGCTAGCCACCCAGAGTGTCCGCAGACTGATAAAGCAGGCCGCTAATCAGCTCTAATGAAATGCAGTAGTACCACCTCTCTCTGCCTGATGAACATGACGTTCTGCATTGTCAAAGACTTACTTCAAAATTATACCGATTGCTGAGGCCCCTATTTCCTCTCTCTCTCTCTCTCTCTCTCTCTCCTCAATTATCATTTCTTTTACACTCTCCCCACACACAATTATCTCCTTCCCGGTGACTCTTTCTTTTTTTCTTGTTTTTACCCTCCCTCTGTGACTCTCTCCCTCTCTCTATCACACCCTGCTTCTCTTTCTTTTTCTTTCTTTCTCTCTCTCTCTCCATTGAGGGCTATGCTAATTAAGACTCTCTCTATAACACCCTGCTTCTCTCTCTCTCTCTCTCTCTCTCTCCATTGAGGGCTATGCTAATTAAGACTCTCTCTAGCCGGCAGACTGGTGATTAATGTCAGGGAGGTTGAGCCCTGCTGGGGATCATTCTGGCCATCATCCTCTCCTCTCTTCTTTCATCTTCCTCTCTCTACACTCATCCTCTGCTCTCCTCTGTTATCCCCCTCTCCCCTTTCCCTTCAGCCTCATCTCCTCTACACCCATCCTCCTGTCCCTGTACAGGCCAGACACTAGGTCAACAGGCACCTGAGTGTGTGTGTGTGTGTGTGTGTGTGTGTGTGTGTGTGTGTGTGTGTGTGTGTGTGTGTGTGTGCGTGTGTGTATTAGACTCTGGATGACCTTCCTTTCATTCAGAATCTTGATGAGAAGTGATCAGAAGGAGAGTCTGTGACCTGTTTCACTCCTCCACTGACTGACCCAGATAACAACCACCCACCCACCCACACGCACACACATGCATGTTGCTTGGCACTGTTCATAAAAACTTTTGGCTGCACTGACCTGATGGTGTGTGTGTGTGTGTGTGTGTGTGTGTGTGTGTCTGTGTGCCAAGTTGAAGTAGAACCCAATTTGTGATTCCCAGAGCCTCACCTGCAAAGACTTCAAAATTCCAGTGCTGTGTGTTGTATTTGTAGAATATAGTCTTGCTTTCTTACTGCATATTCCTTTTTAAGCACACAAACACACACAGCAAACATGTGTTTATTTTTCTTTATTTTTAACACATCAACACACACACACGTCAAATGTGTGCCTTTTAGAGGCTGGCATAGCGATCTCTGTTGGCAGATATTGCATCAGTGTTTAGCTTTCACTGTTGTTTTCAGAACTTCTCTGTTTGTACACTGAAGCGCCAAAGATCACATCACGGTGACATAAAGCGCTTTCAGACATACGTGTAAGACCGGAGGTTCTGCTGATGTTAAACGGTGGGGCCGTATATCTGAACGACATAACCGGTCATATGGAAGTCCGAATTTAGCCGGTTGTTCTACTACTCCCCCCCCTAGTATTTCCTCCGGACATTATGTAAATGTGCTGTGTCTGAACGAAGCGTAGAACATGCGGTTAAAATTCACACCTAGTGAGAGGGCATGTCGGTGACGTTTCTTTCGTTTGTCCATGTGGTTAGATCTGACTTAAATGCCAGTGTTATGATGGAGTGGCATAGTGCTGTCCAGAAAATCTCCGACCTGGAAAAATGCAGACATCACAGAGCTACTGTCCATTAGGGCATACAACATTTTGATAGAACACATGAAGGGAACGGCAAGAGACACGAATTCAAAAGACTGAATCATCATAAGGAGAAGGCGCTGAAAAGGCAGTAGCCTACAGCGACGTCATTGACGACAATAACAGGAGTATTTAATAAATTGTTAGCCAACACGGTTTTCTGTTCATTGATAGCCTTCTCATGACCTCACTGCTGAGCTCGCTGATATTTGTTGAGCATAAATATGCCTAGAGAAAATGAAAACGAAGAAAACCCAACTTTGTTCCAAGCTCCTTACGTAAATGCAATAGACACATGGGGAGAGGATGCTTTTGGAAAAAATAAACCATGAAAAAACGAACCACTTCACTGTTATGTTAGTATTTTGTTTGTTGCTTAAAAACGTTGTATATGATGGCCTTGTAGTCTTGAGTTAGCCTACTGAATTGGCTGGTACCATAAAGTTCGTGCATGCTCTCTCTCTCCAACGCAAACCAGATTTGGGGTTCCAAAGCCAAGTAATTCTGCTACATAACGTTTTAAAATCAGATAAATGTGTTAATTCGAAGCACACATACACATACTTTAGGTCAATTTCAAGTGCGCACTTACGTGACTACTTCAAGTATTAGCCTACGCACAATAGATTTTTCTTTTTTAGCCTACATAATGCATACACTTTGTAAACAAACAGCAGCTGTGACAGCGGCCGCATATATTCTGCGTCATATCTCGCCTCTTGTGAACTCTACAAGCCCCCACCCCTCACTCGACAACCACACAGAGATTCTGTAATGTGCGTGTATGTCGTTCACACATAGGTCCGCATAAGGTCCGCAGGTTAGCATCATATCTGAATCATCCGAAGGGTAGGACCTCTGTTTGACAAACCTCCGCATATACTCTGGAGGTTATATCTGGAAGCGCTTATAGAGAAGAGTCATCTGAGGTGTGTTCTATCCCCCCCGCCCATGGAACTGTGGGATATCCAGCAGGACATTGGAGGACCACTGCCTGTGAGAAAATAAGAAGATGAGGGAATGATCATCTACTTAGATGAACACTCAAGGGAGAACACAGACGTGGATGGGAGTGTTCAAGGAGGGAAGGAAATCACTGCTAATTAGAGAGAGTGCACCCAACACACACACACACACACACACACACACACACACATACATACATACACACGAGCGCGCACAGAAACACACACACAAATACACACAAATCTTTCTGGTCTACTTTGAGATGTTGCATCAGATTTGCGTGCTTCCAAAAATATGGAGGTCGCACACGCACACACAAACACACTCTTTCCTCAAACTCTTACCCTGTTGCTCCTGGTAGGACTGAGCTTGTTAAAGGTTCTTTCACGCACCCATTTCACCAAACACAAGCATCCTATGCAGGGGCACTGCTATATAATCTGGGCCCTATGACAGACAAGAATTCTGGGCCCCCCGATAATATATAGTATTATTACACGGCGCTTTACAAGACAAGTAGAACGCTCCATTGACTTGAATGGGATTTCCCAAAGTTCTACGGTAAAATATATTCATGTAATTACCGCTGCAAACATATAATTACCGCTGTCAATGGCAACAGGTTTTGTGCTTCTGATAGGTCTTTCATATCACTACGCAAGTACTGGAACTTCATTCAAAAGTGAAAGCAGACGGTTGATCAGCTGTGTTCTAAAGAATGTTTGATTCAAATTCAGCATGTGTTGATGCGAACTATTTGTTTCTCAGCAAATGCCACGATGAACGGTAACAAATAGGCTAGGCTATGTAGGCTAAAGTCATATTGTGGGGAGTTTATTATTTCGTTTTGGCAAGTAGCCGTGTAATATGCGGGATAATGTATAGAACGCCGGTCATTACTGGGAAAATAAGTCCCTTCAGGGCGGAACAAGACCCCTCTGCTGCGCGTCGGGGTCCGGTTCGCCCTGTCGGGACTTATTTTCCCAGTAATGACCGGCGTTCTATACATTATCCCTTACTTATTGGGAAGGCTCTTTGGGGGCGCCCTGTCAGTGCTTAGAATCTTAAAATCCTTAGAATCCTTAGAATCGTCCTAACTCAACCCGACCCCCCCCCCCCCACCCCACCCCCAGCGACGCCCCTGATCCTCTGTCCTCCTAGTGACTATATCACCCTTGACACCATGTTACCTGGCAACTAGCGGCGCTGGAGGACACTTAGTGACCGTGCCTCATCTCTGGGGGTCAGGAGGGAGAACAGGAGGAGAGAGACGGAAGGACAGAAAGAAGAAAGACAGAGAAAGAGAGAAATGGTAGGAGTAAGACAGGAGAAAGAGAGAGAGAGGAGAGACAGATGCCAATCTTTAACTGAGTAGAAAAAAAGCCTCTCTCGGGGCTTGGGGCGTCAGCATGAATGGAAATGTCACAGATTTTGGGAAAGAGTGACACTCCGTCAGTCGCCCACGAGCTGGGGAGGAGGGTGTGTGTGTGTGTGTGTGTGTGTGTGTGTGGCGGGGGTGAGACGGGGCACCTGGAGGACCCGTGCGTGTCCTCTGCGGCTAATTTAATTGGAGCGTTCCATGTGTAAATAAAGAGGTGACATTTTACCTCTCCTGGCCTCGGCCGACAAGCGCCGGCCACCGGCGGCAGGAAATGTCAAGGTGGAATAATCTGAGTGGATGGGCATCGCCTCCTCGTGGCGTCCGCTAGCCCTCGGAAAATAAAACCCCGAAAAGGTCAGCAGCCCCCGTTTGGCCCGATTTCTGTGTCAACAACTGCACAGCGGACCAAAAATCACTACAGCAATTTTATTCGTGACCACAGATAAGTACCTGTTCCTGGCAGTGTCGAGTGGCAGATTTTTGGATTTAAGCATCAGTGTACACACACACATACATGCACACACACACACACACATGTCTGTTCTAAGCCCCAGCTTGCATCATTCTCAAAGTGTTTTTCCTTGCACAAAAGGGATTCTGGTGAAATACACATCCATACATACACACAGCCCTGGAGCCTGGCAAACAACATGCGGATTAGCGCTGTTCCCGGTTATGAAAACATTACATATTCTTTCCGTGGAAAGAATGATCTCTAACAAAATAGAGACTATAGATTACATGCAGCTCGAGAGAAAACTGAATCTTTAGCTAAATCCTCACATTCACTCGTTCCCTTTGAGCAGGTGGCCTTGCGTCTTTGACAGTCTCCCCAGGAGCGAACCACACCACCACACACTCTTTCAGAAGCCGTCTCATTCTCTGTCTCTGTCAGAACGTTCTTCTGACACTGTGGAGGAAAAAGAACATAATCTTCCAGGCTCGCACACAAAGCTGCTATTGTGACAGTCATCTCACAGCCAACAATCACCTGCCATCTCACAGCATCCCTGTAGTATATTTGGATTCATATTTAACACATTAAATATTAACACACCAACAATTTTAGAAATATGTTAACTATGTCATTGACATGACATAGTTAACATATTTTTCAAGATCAACCCATTTGAAAAAAAAAATGATCGGCTAGAGTCAATTCAATTTACAAACCTTGACCTTAGAGTATCACAGATACAAAAGAGGAAGTACATAGCATACAAAGCTCATATATATGATTATCACCATGAGTGACAATGAAGACTACCAAGGTAAAGGATAATGGGGTCACCCATGTCACCCATGTTCTGCTTCAGTGTCCTGACCTCACACTGTTTTCTCAACCTCATCCTGTAGTTAGATTAATATGAAGATCTGACTATCACCCTCTCGATATGTACTTTGGACACCGTGACATTTCTGTGTGACGCCAAGCAGCTCCACTCGTGCTAACGATCGACCTCGCTAGCGTCTCTACCGAAGCTCACTAGGCGCACAACACACATGACCCAATTAGACAGCCTTGCACCAGGCAGGGCCCAACAAACAAACAAATACACACACACACACGCCCCTTCAATTAGACACACCGATGGGCTATTATCTCATTCCAATTAACAAATATGTGCCTCATTAGTGCTGAGCCTATTTTAATGCCTTTGATTGTTTAACGATCGACTCTTGTCAGAATAATTAGCCCAAGCAATTGCCTTTCTTAAGTGAGAGTCTGGGCTGTTGGTAATGTTTTTTCTATCACCCCCCACAGTATTTTTAATTGCCATTCAGTGTGATGTTATCCAATACTGTGTATATATGTGTGTGTGGGTTTCAGGGTCTGGTCGGCCACAGAGGTCATAATACAGTAGGTCATCCTGGTTAGGGTGACATCATATGGCCTACCTGACGGAATTAATTAGGAGTCTTTGCTTGTCTGCAGGTATGTCTGTGTGTGTGTGTGTGTGTGTGTGTGTGTGTATATGATTCCCTTAGCACTGAAGATGGTGTTTACCAGAGCACCAGCAGCAGTCTCACAGGTAGGCCCCCTTAATCAGTGACTCATTAAGATGTAGAGAATGCTCAGACCAATTAATTAACTTTAATCTGTGCAATTAGCCACAGCTTTGCAATGCATACCGCACACCTACACACCGCCACCAGCACAAACACACACACACACAAACACACACACACGCCTACTCAGAAACACACAAACAAACACGCCCGTTTCTCCACGTCGTATTGACTGTGTCTGGCCTAGTTTTGCTGCCCAAGCATTGACAGATGAACGGAGGGCTAGCCGAGTGCTGAGGCTCTTCTTCAATGTCAGGTGTGTGGGAGTCAGGCAAGCAGCAGCAGAGGGCCCATATCCATCATCCCCAAACACGCTGGAGAGGAGAGGAGAGGAGAGGAGAAGATAAGAGAGAAGAAGAGGAGAGGACCGTTTTTTATTCTGTTACAGGCTCTTCATCTTTCACAGGTGCATCTCCAGACAATCACACAATAGTGTTTCCTTTGGGATAGAGACGGAGAGATGCAGTCAAACAGTCACATCGAGCTTTACCCTTAAGCCAGTACAGAATGTTGGAAATTGAACATTGTATATAAGAATATCTGGGTTCACTCACATATTTTACATTACAGTGCACTTATCATTATGAAAGTGTTGGTGCTGATGCTGAAGCCGTACAGACCGGCCCTCTGACCGGCAGACTGGGGCTGTTTGTCTGCTTCTCTGGAGGGATGGAGGCCATCGGCTGGAGAGCCAGACGGTCAGCCCGGATGAAAGCAGCACTGGATTCAGCCTATAGGCATTAGCCTGGTCTGGCCTTTGAAGATCGCTCGAGTCCAACGAGACAGACACACACACACACAAACACACACAGCAAGTCAACATCAGTAAAGAAGATCCACACATTTTTGCATGGTACCAATAGAGGGATCCTTCCTGCAGAATAGAGGGATCCTTCCTGCAGAATTTAACATTTTAAAATCTCCACAGCGGCCTGTCCCATATCCACGGCAAATCAGGGCGAGACATGGATGCTGCTCTCCTTCCTAGCAATGAGCAACTTTGTGATCCCAGAAGATGCAGATGAGAACTAGAAAGATTCTGGACTGACCACAAGGAATGTTAATATTTTTAGAATCTGTAGACCCACATTGCTGTGTGTGTGTGTGTGTGTGTGTGTATGTGCTTTTTCATTACCATCTGGAGCTGTTTTGCCCATCAGCAGCCTCCTCCAACACAAACACACACACACACACACACAACCTTCTCCCTTTCACACACATACTACGGACACAAACTGACAATAGCATGCACATTTGATTAATCACCAGCATCGGAAAAGAAAGAAAAAAAAGCTGCATTGTCTCATTGGGGCTGTGAACAATTGCAGGCAAGGTGAAAGTAGGCCACAGACAGAGACTCATACGCATCGACAATAACCACAATCCGTCTCCTCACCAGAACTGACAGCCCCCGCCATGCTGCCTTGCCTCCACTCAAACATGGCTCACAGGGTCCATCTCTGCTGGCCTTCTTATCTGATTCATTCTGAACTCAAAGATGAGCCCCAATTAACACACACACACACACACACACACACACACACACACACAATAACTAAAGGGATAAACCTTTTCAGAATACAAATCATTTTTGACTACACCTTAACACATATTCTCGCTTAAAAACACAGATTGCTTTAGACAGATGAGGGACTAATGATTTTTGCTAAGAGAATTTCAAATGATGCCCTCTCTCACACTGCCTGTTAATGAGCAGGACTTCACTACATTGCACTGCAGAGCCTTCAGTCAACAAACAACAGCTTACAGCAGACCCACCCATTGGATTAATAATAATAATAATAATAATAATAATAACAATAATAATAATAAGTTTATTTTATATTGCGCCTTTCTCGCTTTACATAGTAGGAAGGCAGGAAAACACAATAACAAACAAACAAAACAATACAACAAAGAAAAAGGCAGGGAAACACAATAACAAACAAACAAAACAATACAACAAAGACAAGTGGATTCCCATAGTGAAGCATGTATGTAGTTACATCATGTTCCAACACATTGATTCATTATTAATTTCCTTTAATTATGACACCCTCTCTGTGGCTTCATATGACAAATCACAACAACATAGCATGCCGTGCGGTGTAGGGGGGTAGTGTTGTGGGAATGAGTCAGTAGTGATTTGCATATGCAGACTTGAAGAGCAAGTTGGGTGAGTAGTTTAGTTCAGTTTTTATTTCCTTCAGCGACCATGTACGTACAAAATGCATGAATCACACAAACAGAATAGAGGCTTTGTAGCCGGTATAGCTAATTTCCAGCTGCTGTCCCTGAGAAGGGTCCTCTTTCAACTGAGAAAAACACGGTTCTAATGTTTCTTGTATCTATTTAACAGCAAAACCTATTATCATACTCAAGTGATTGAGCAAGTGCGACTTACCAAGGACAAAAACCCTGGTATAGCCGTAAGCCCACCGCCTGCAGTAAACTGGCACTAATGAGTAGGGCATGAACCCGAGACGGGCACCCAGCAGCTTTGGCATGAGAGCGGGTGGGTTTAGGGTCAAACAATGACTATATTGTGGCTGAGAAGAATGGAGGGGGTATAAGGGCTGGGATGGCAGGTGGCGGCACAGGATGGGAAGTGTGTGTGTGTGTGTGTGTGTGTGTGTGTGTGTGTGTGTGTGTGTGTGTGTGTGTGTGTCTGCGTGTGTGTGTGCATGTGTGTGTGTGTGCATGTGTGTGTGTGTATGTGGTCTATCCAGAGCAGCAGAGGTAGCAGTCTTCTAGCTTATGAGTAAATGAACTCAAGTAACCTCTTTGATGCATCACTCTTTTTACAGGCCTCTGTTGGCAGACAAAAGCAATCACAACAAACCCTGCTTTCTGCCATGAGGCACTGTGTGTCTGCATGCTAGCAGAAGTGCAAACAAACAAAAAAAATTGTAACCAACTGCTCCAACATAAGAAGTGGGTCTCTGTGTCAGAACTGTGAGACTGGTTTTGCGTTTGTTGAGGGGATCTGGGGATGTGTGGAATGCCACAGGCGATATACAGCTCGGAAATAAACTAAGAGACCACTGTACATTTTTCTGATGTCATTCTAAGGTTGCTGAGTGACATTCGAATGAGTTGACGGTCATATTCAAATTTGCAGTGGTCTCTTAATTTTGAATATGACCATTTGAATGTCACTCAGTAACTGTAGGATGACATCAGAAAAATGTGCAGTGGTCTCTTATTTTTTCCAGAGCTGTATGTGTCGGCCTGTCTCTGTAAAACACCACCAGCCACTGACCAGCTATAGGCCAAGTAATTAACTATATATTTGGTTGAGAATCCAACCCTGATATAGGGCAGGGCTGTTCTTGTGTGTTTGGCCTTGACCACAGACAGTGGACAGCACAGCACAGCACAGTTTCTGAATGAATATTAGCCACCTTGATTAGCACTCCTGTCTCAGTTTACAAGGTGCACTCCACGATAGCATATTGGATGGTGTGTGTGTGTGTGTGTGTGTGTGTGTGTGCACTGTGCAGTGTTTGCTCACCACAGCAATGTCCACAAAGGGAGGGAGAGAGAGAGAGAGAGAGAGAGAGAGAGAGAGGGAGAGGGAGAGGGAGAGAGAGGGAGAGGGAGATAGAGAGTGTAAGGAGGAGAAGAAGGCAGGAAAAGGCAGACAGGTGGTAGAGATAAAGGGAGACAAGAGACAGGTGTTGGAGGCAGGCTGGTCTGACCTGAGAGATTGTGCGTTCACATCTGATAGTCTAATCAGTGCACCAACTTGCTACAGTGTGTGTGTGTGCATATTACATTACATTACATTACATTTGGCTGACGCATTTTTAGCCAAAGCGACTAACAACATGGTAAACAGTTTAGGTTTTAAAGCAATTCTCAACAATTTTAGGACAATTTAAAAAAACGGTACAGTAAGTACAGTAAGAATAAGTGCATCAGTGAGTGCTGTTTTTAACAGTTACGTGTCAGTTCAAGACGGCTGGTAAGTGCTAGGATCAGCAAGACTTGTTGTAAGTGGTGCTATGAGAGGAGATGTTCTCCAAAGAGCTGGGTCTTCAGGAGTTTTTTGAAAATGGAGAGGGATGTCCCTGCCCTTGTAGGAACTGGCAGTGTGTTCCATCAACGAGGAACAACAGATGAGAAAAGTTTGGATTGGCCTGAGCGTACTGAGGAGCGCAGCGGTCTAGAGGTATATGCATATGTAGACTCACTAACACTAGCTGTGTGTGTGTGTGTGTGTGTGTGTGTGTGTGTTCACACTTATAAAAATACTACCTGTATGTGTGTGTGTGTGTGTGTGTGTGTGTTCACACTTATAAAAACACTACCTGTATGTGTGTGTATGTGTGTGTATGTGTGTGTGTGTGTGTGTGTGTATTCACATTCAAAGAAAGACTACCTGGCTCACACTGTTTACTCCATTCATAGACTCAGTGGCAAGGGTATAATGAACATTCAGTACGGGAGGCACAGTCTGGTGAGGTCGGTGACACGAGTTGGTTCGGTGTGTTCTGTGCCGTCGGTGTTCATTTTGGCCGATTTGACTTGTCGAATCAATGACCAATCTGATTGGTGGAGTGCTAAACATTATCTCGGATTATGACCAATCCCTTAGCCCTACATCAGCGATGTATATTATGAACCCATTTTCTACAAGCCACATATCTTCCATTCCAACATTGAAATTGTATTTTTAAACTAAATAAATATAAAAAAAGAAAAATAACTTTTTGTTTGTTTGTGATCTGTCACTGTCTCTTGTGCACAGCCACATGTTCTCAAGACCCAGAGATGGTTGATACACTATCCTAACATATTTTTGCTAGAATTAGTAGACTACCACAAAGTTGCAGGTTAATTTACAACAATATACAAGTTTAACCAAAGTCCTTAGCTGCTACCTAGCTAGCGACCATCACTAGCCGTTCCCATTCACTTTCCGTTTACTGTGCTAATGTTAGCTAGCTAGCTTGGTTAACGGGCAAAAATAAATTATTTATTCCGTGTCCGAAAGAGTATTTCATTGGCATCACACACAAGCAATGACAATAAAATAGTACACAATATATATTTACATTTATATTTTATTATTGATTAATCAAAGAAGTCTGAAACTAGTGCCATTTCAATCCATTGGCGAATCCTTTTAGGATTCATCTTGGTAACTAGACAATCTTTGACAATACTTTGACTGTTATGGAGGCTTATTAGGTTGCGCAAGTGCAGAACGTACGTTCAAGTCGGTGGTAGCTTCGGTGTATGTAATGCTGCAGAAGTGCGGTGGATCCACTCTTTTGCGAAACTGACTGGAGAGTGTTTGCCACTCAGGCCTCCCATGACTCCTACACAGACATTGATTCGTATGCCGCCTCCATTTTGGACTGTATCAACTCCAACATCAACAGTGTCACCACCCTCAAACGGATTACCACTTTCCCTAATCAGAAGCCATGGATGAGCAGTGAAGTCAGACTTTTTTAATGAAGAGACACAGCACTCAAAAAATCCTCCATAGAAATGCATGGGGTTAGTTTGTAACGCCAATATGGCCGTTGTCTACACATATTCCTCCCCTTCCTCGGCAAAACGTCGACATGTGAATACATTGAGCCAATCATGTGGTGTGAGGTGAATACATTGAGCCAATCATATGGTGTGTTGTGAAGACATCTTGCCAATCATGTGTTGTGAACTCGCCGCTGAAGCAAGATTGGTGTCGTTAAGCCTTGCGCACTCGCATTTCTGCTGAATAGGATGCCCGATGAGTGCCCAAAAAGCGTTGTTATATGGCCGCCGAGTGGAGGGACTTGCCTAAAAGGACTTTGGTTGAACCACTTCTATGGGTGCTTTGACAGGGACAACAAGGAGGTGGCCATCAAGGCTGTGGTGTCTGCAGAACACCATCCCCAGTGGCGTAACTATAGTAGGTGCAGCAAGTGCAGTCGCACCAGGGCCCGTGACCTCCCGGGGCCCGTCGCTACCCCCGCCCTGCCTCCTTTTTTTTTTTTTTAGAACTTCACCATTAAGAATGAAACTAGAAACAAATAAAAACGGCTAAATCAAATTACCATCTTGTCGTCATACTGTTTCGCCAGAGTATCTTTCTTTCTACTGAGATGCAGCAAGGATTTCTGGGTAGGCTAAGTGATTTGTTGTGATTTTTTGAATGGATGGTGGCTGCACATTTCAGTCATCGTTCCGACCAAAATGCCCTTCAAACACGAGAGCGGCTGCAAGAAGCGGCAGGAGCGTAAAGAGCAAGGGGAAAGGGTGTACTGCTCTCATGTTGTTTCTGACATTGCCTTTGACTGTTGCAACAGCTGAGCGATCTTTTTCCAAACTCAAACTTATTAAGACCTATACCTAAGGAGCAGCATGGGGCAGGAGATGCTCGGTGGGTTAGCTATCCTGTCCATTGAAAATACGAGAGCCAGAGCATTAAATATTGGGAACATCGTTGACGATTTTGCACAACGATAGGCTCGTAAGATGGCCTTTTTCTAATGGCCTAATTCACGCATATTGAGGATTGTATGCATATGAATGATTTTATTTGGTTTCTGCACGGTTAAATAAGTTAAGCTACATTAAGTTTTGTTTCTGCGCAGTGCGAGTTTATAAGCAAGCAATCTACGCTTGCAGTTTCAGCAGAGGGTTGAAAAGGCGCATTGAGTGTTCCCATAATTCCATGCGAGTTGATGTTAAGGCAGTAATATTAGATTACCCTGGCCTGCAGGCTGTTAATACAATTATTTGTAATGTTTTCACATATAATGGATCCTATGTAGTCGTGTGTTTTTTATTTGAAATTGTAATCTGTTACTACTAAACTACTTCGGTGCCTCAGGCCCTTTGCATAAACAATTGAAGTCACCCTTAATGTGTATTGCATGTATCAGAGCTAATTCATCCTGGGCCAAAGAATGTAGGTATTGGGTTCGCGGAGCGCACTTGCACCTGGGCCCACCATTGGTTTCTTACACCACTGATCCAGCCCCTCACACTCTCTCCCACTAATGTGCATACGACACTGAGCAGGACTAATTCTGCGCCTGATGGCATCCCCAGACGTGTCATCAGGGCCTGTGCTATGCAGCTTATTGAGGTTTGGACTGTCATATTTAACCTGTCACTAGCCCAGGCAGCCTCCATGTGCTTTAAAACCATCTCCATCATGCCAGTGCCAAAACACTCCACAGGAACGAGCTTTAATGACTTCCGTCCAGTTGCACTCACCCACATACACATGAAGTGGATTGTGGACTTCCTAACTAACAGACCGCACCCTCACCCTGAACACCGATGTGCCACAGGGCTGTGTGCGGAGTCCTCTCCTTTACTCCGTCTTCACCTACGACTGCACACCTGTACATGGCTCTAGCACCATTGTCAAGTTTGCAGACGACACTACAATGATTGGTCTCATCAGCAACAATAATGAGACAGCCTACAGGGAGGAGGTCCAGCACCTAACGTTGTGGTGCACCGACAACAACCTGGCTCTCAACACCAAGAAGACCAAAGAGCTCATTGTGGACTTCAGGAAGTCAAAAGCGAGCTCACACATCCCTATCCTCATCAACGGGACTGAGGTGGAGCATGTCACCAGCTTCAAGTTTCTGGGTGTCCACATCTCTGAGGACCTCTCTTGGACCCTCAACACCTCTACCCTGATCAATTCTCCTCAGATCCTGGTGAACTTCTACCGCTGTACAATCGAGAGCATCCTCATCAACTGTGTCACAGTTTGGTATGGCAACTGCTCTGCCTCCGACCGGAAAGCACTGCAGAGGGTGGTGAAAACTGCCCAACGCATCACCGGTTCCTCACTCCCCTCCATCGAGACCATCATGGGCAAGTGATGCTTACATAAGGCGCGCAGCATCATCGAAGACTGTTCTCACCCCAACCACAGACTGTTCACCCACACCCATCCAGGAGGCATTACAGGTCTCTCCGCACCCGAACCAGCAGGTTCGAGGAAGTTTCTTTCCTGCGGCTGTCACCCTACTGAACTCTAGCTCTGCTGTACCTACTGTACCTACTGTAATTACACTTATAGATAGACATAATCTACTGCTCTTTATACTGTTCTTACTGCACATTCACTTATTTTTTACTACTCTTGTTATGTTAATGTTACTGTTAATACACTGCATATATCTTTATTATTTTTACTACTGTTATAATGTTACTGCTACTACACTTCACATATCTGTACATGTTGTTCATACACCGTTCTTACTGCATATTCATATCTATTCTGCTCTTATAAAGCTACTGCTAATACATTGCACGTATTTATATTTCATTTATATTACTGTAAACCATACCGCTTAACCATACTTAACTGTATGCTACTGTCTACACTGCACTATATGTCTTATACTGTTTGTACTGCACTACCTGCTTATACTGTGTATATCACATTGCACTTTTCCGCTTTTTTACACTTCTGGTAAACTGCATTTTGTTGTCTCGTTGTACTCTGCACAATTCTAATAAAGTTAAATCTAATCATCTAATATAGGAAAACATAATTTTGCATTCCTGTTGTTCACACCCCTCTCTGGAGAAATGTGTGTGTGGTATTTCTTTCTTTGGAGAACATGTGTGTGGTATTGCACTTGCCCGGGTTCCTCTGGTTGGTTCCTTTGTAATGGAAATCTCCACCGACAGCTACAGAGAGTGGAGCAGACCTGGCCTAGAGGCATTCCAAACATATCAATATGTTTAGATCTCCACTACCAGGCAGTTTTCACTCCTGGAAACTCCAACAACATTTCAAAAGGAGATGTATTGACATACAAAGACTGTATGGAATCCTAGAAACTTTGGCTTTTTAAAACATGTTGTATTACATTACATTGACCTATCTGGGCCACCATAGTTCTCCCTCCTCATATTACTTTCAACCCATGAGCATCCATGCAACAATTCTAGTTAATCTGTTAATATCTCTTATTCCCCTCTGAGAGCGTATTCGGGTGTGTTTGACACCCAGTGTCGTCTCTGCTGCTGGATTGACAGTCAGGCGGTGCCCCCAAACTCCTCCCTGCCCAGTGGGTGTGAAGGAGAGATATGCTACTTTTGTCTCCGTTCCCCTCTAAAAAAGTTGAAGTTTGTAAAGAGAGCTCATAAGTGCACAGCCCACAAAGGCCCCCATCACATTCACAGAGGCCTCCGTAGAATCCCTTAAGGTGAATCTCTCTTCAAGGGAAAATGAAAGGGCATTGTTTTTGCTTTTTTTGGGGGGAAATCCAATTAGATTTCTAATTAGCAATCAAAGGCCTCACGCTGAGCAGAGTGATGGTGTTTGCGCCCCTTTAAAAGAAGAAAAAAAGAAGACAAAGAAAAAAAAAGTCAAAAAAAGCAAACAGTGTCTGTGGCAATAGGATTGCTGTGGTGAGACGCTGAGACCAATCTGTATCAGCCTCTCAGCAGAGACCTCCATGTCCTTCAATAAATAATGTACCGACACACATTCTCAGTGCGCGCACGTGACTCCCCCATCACTCCCCAGAGACATTCAACAGCTGGATGTGAAAAGACCAAAGAAAAGGCAATATGGCAATCAATACACTCGAATCGACTTGAACCTGCCAATCACGTTGGCATTGTGGGCCAAAGTTCAGGCCCTACCCTGCCTGCCCTGACAGCCCTCTTTTCCTGCTATCAAACAACGAGCTCCCTGTGGACGCTGGGAGACCGACATCTCGTAAAAGATCCTCCACAATAGGTGACGCACACAGGCTATTGATCCACACCACTTCAAACTCACCGCACAGTTTCCGCCCGGCTGTCCATAGTCCATCAGGAAGAGAAGAGCCCAGGAGTCTGTCCAGTGCACCTCATCAGTGGACTCTGAGTGGCTTGATATGAAGTGGAAATGGGACCATGGATATCAGGTCTGTGTGGTTTGATTTGCAGGTCCTGAATGGACGAGTACACACATACAAACACACACACACACACACACACAGTGTACACAGACTGCTGTTGTAGTTTAGCTTAGCTGGGCCAGTCACTCACAATTCCTATAGTGCTTGGGTTTGATACATAAGGAAATATACTTTAATTCCCCATATAGATAGATTCCATTCATTTGGCAGTATGTGCTCAAATTTTTAATGCTGTTTTTGATTGGCCATCCTGTTTGAAATTGTGCCAATCAAAAAAAAAAACACAATGTAATAAGTTGCATTACTTTGAAGTAAATAGTTGTTACTTACTACATTTCCAACAGGGTAACTAGTAATCTCTAATCCTATTCCATTCCAAAAGCAAGCTTCCCAGGCAGCCCTGGTGGGCGTCCACAGCTCTTAATTGGATACTGAGAGAACTCTAGAAAATACATTTTAATTTGGGCTCTTCACAAGCTCTTGTGCTAAACTCACTCCAGAGAGGCAGAAGAGCTGTGTGCGTGCCAGAGCAGAAGCCGCCATCATATTACTGGTTCATTTTCTTGCTAATGGTTCCCATGTTAATACACATAAGTTGTTGTGTGAAATACATTAAGATAAAACAGCCTTCTTCTTAAGCTTTTTGAATCCTCGAGGCTGAAGTTTAGTTCAGACAGAATAGAAATTAAGATGGACTCTCTCTCTCTCTCTCTCTCTCTCTCTCTCTTCCGATCAGCTATTCTCTTTGCGCTGGGGCAATACATGCTCCTGTAGTGAATTCATACCTGAGAGATAGAGCGCCGGCATCAGAGAGAGCTCCTGTGGCTTTCATCTCCACGGGGCAGCAGTGGGCGCACACAGGGGCCAGGCACTGAGGCACTATCACTGAGTCTATCAGGAGTCCGAGCTGTCTGCAATCAGCCCTGCAACAGCGCACGCACGCACGCACGCACGCACGCACGCACGCACGCACGCACGCACGCACGCACGCACGCACGCACGCACGCACGCACGCAAGCACACACACAAATTGGGGCAGCCGCGGCCCACTGGTTAGCACTCCGGACCTGTAACTGGAGGGTTGCCGGTTCGAGACCCAACCAGTGGGTATGGCTGAAGTGAGCAAGGCACCTAACCCCTCACTGCTCCCCGAGCGCCGCTGTTGTTGCAGGCAGCTCACTGCGCCGGGATTAGTGTGTGCTTCACTTCACTGTGTGCTGAGTGTGTTTCACTAATTCATGGATTGGGATAAATGCAGAGACCAAATTTCCCTCACGGGATCAAAAGAGTATACTTATATACTACGTACAGACACACACACACACCTAGAAGATCCATCTGAAGAGACTGATTGAACTTCAGAGATCCTTTGCAAACGAGCGCACACACACTCACAAACACACACACCTGCAAGGCAGTCCGGAGGACACTGCTGCTCTTACTGTGAGTGTGATTGGTGATCTGGCTGGTGAGCTGCCCTGAGGGAACTTAAGTGTTGCTTTCACTGAGGTGTGATTGGTGCATTGATTGGACTGTATGCAGGAACTAATTGGATGGTGCCTTGACAAGGCCTTGTCTAAATTCTGATTGGTGCTCTGTCTGGTGTATCAGCAAGTTGATACTTGAGGCTATACCTTTGCTGTTATTAACCTCTGCTCATCTCCTTGCTGTTTTGTCCAACTTGTGCCAGGACACTAGCTTACCCAGTGGTGTTTGGATTCTACAGGAGGTTCTTGTTCTTTCGGCCGTGTGTGGGCTTTGGAAGGTGCTCATAGCTGATCTACACGCATTTTCTGGTTGGTGCTCTGGCTGGGTCATCGTGGACTATGAAGATACTGATTGGTGGTCTAGGCTGGTTTGTCGTGGGCTATGAATATTCTGATTGGTGGTCTGACTGGTGTGAGGATTCTGATTGGGCTGCTGTCTCTGGCTGCTCTATAATCTGTGTCGTGTTGGGTGTTGATGTTTTCCTCTCGTTGCTCATGGCCCGAGGCTGCGATGCTTTAGGCGCGAGACCTCGAAAGAAAGCCAGAGAGAGTGGGGGACGACATAAGCTCTAAAGCCTTCAAAACAAACACTTCAATTACTACCTCTTACATCAACCAGCACTTCAGTGGTGAAACAGAGCCATTTTTGTCAATACACACACCAGAAATAAAACCAGCATACCATGCTTGCAATGACAGCCAGCAAACGCTATGACAAAAATTTCATCATTATTGTTCATGTACAAGACAAAGAGAGTGAGATAGAGAGAGAAAGGCGAAAAAGTCAAAGCCTCCTTTTCAGGCAGCTCCTGTGCAGTTCTTAATGGAGTCCCTTTTAGAATATGCTGTCATATCACCTCCATTATTGTGCTTTTGTGCCACTCTAAGGAGGTGAGCGCGTATCTAAAGTAAGGTTTGCACTCTGTGCCTTTTTTTTTTTTAAAACAGAAACATAGAAAAAATGGAGGGAGTCGGGGGAACATTCTGCAAAATCTCTCTCTCTCTCTTTTGACTAATTGGGATTATTCACACATACTACAGTATGTGTGAATAAGGGAGAGAGAGAGAGACAGAGAGAGAGAGAGAGAGAAAGACAGGAAGGAGTGGAGGTGTGCTGTGTGTGTCTGTGTGTGAATTGGAGATGTGAGTTCTTATGCGCAAAAAGAGTGGAGGATGTATGTGTGTCTGTGTGTGTGTGTGTGTGTGTGTGTGTGTGTGTGTGTGTGTGTGTGTGTGTGTGTGTGTGTGTGTGTCAGGGAAGGGAAGTTGTGTGGTTCGCATTAACATGTTAATGTGTTGCATGGGGAGACCTATTTAATCATCTCCAAGGGAAGAGGCCGTTTGCCTCAACGGCCGACGGCACACGCTAGCCATTAGTCTGCCTGCATATGACACCTCTCACGCTAGCTCAAGTCTGCTGACGCAACAACAAAGCAAGGCCCCAATACCTCCCTCCCTCCTCTTCTCTCTCTCTCTATCTCTCTCACCATCTTTCTCTGTGCAACAGTTCTCATGGGTCCCCTTGGCGTAGAAAATGGGCCCCGTGATTTTAATTAAAGATGGTAAGGAGCATACCTGCACCCTGCCAACCATCCATTGCTCCATTCCACCAGGACATGATCAGATGGTAATATGGGGGTGTGGGAGCACTGCAGTGCAGCGTAATTACATGACTTCAGTCTGGAAGATAAATTATCTGTACAGGCTGGGTGGGGGATAGTGTAACAAACACATTAAATTATCTTACACGCCCAACCCCCCCCCCCCCCCCCCCCACACACACACACACCACCAAAGCCAGTGTTATGCACTGATATGAGTGGCCGGTTATGAAACATAAGCAGATATAGTGTGTGTGAGTGTTGGGGGGGGGGGGTGCATGCCTGGCCCAGGTTCCTGAGGACTCACACACAATTAGATGGAACCTGACTCAGTCATAAGGAGATATAGTGTGTG
The DNA here is from genome assembly GCF_018492685.1 of Alosa sapidissima. NCBI lineage: Eukaryota > Metazoa > Chordata > Actinopteri > Clupeiformes > Clupeidae > Alosa > Alosa sapidissima. Next base: position 27,060,045 of record NC_055966.1, on the reverse strand, counting down.
TGTGTGAGAGTGTTGGGGGGGGGGGGGGGGGGGGTTGCAGGCCTGGCCCAAGACTCACATACACACACACAGTTGGAACCCGACTCAGTCATAAGGAGATAGCATCCAGCTGGCACTCACTGAAAATGAGGTTTGGCTCGACTTAGTCCAGACATATCAGTCATAACTTGCAGTGAAATATATTTCAGACAAGCCATAACTAGAACAAACTGTGAATCTGTGAACTGTGAAGAACTGAAAATCTGGTTGAGATCTCTGAATCTGCAATACCATCCATATGGTAACACATACACACACATCCATATGGGGTTGAGATCTCTGAATCAGAAATACCATCCATATGGGGTTGAGATCTCTGAATCAGAAATACCATCCATATGGGGTTGAGATCTCTGCTGCTTGTGTTGTCAGTTATTGCTGAATGACTTGAATATTTCATGAAGTTGCTGTACTGAGAAGCTGCCAGTGGGAAATTAATGCACCTAGAAGAGATAGGGAGAGGAGGAGTGTGTTTTTCTGGGTTTGGCACAGTGGCCAGAGATGAACCCTGACAGTGTGTGTGTGTGTGTGTGAATTCAGTGCGTCCTTTGGCAGCTTTATGGTTTCAGAGAGAGAGACAGGGTGGTGCTCTGGGATCGACTGGTCAGCCTGCTCAGAGGAACAGAGGCCACAGCGGGTCACACACATCAGCTGCTCCTGTCTGCAGTTGGGGTGATGGATGAGACCCTCATGGTCTCATACACACACACACACACATACCCTTATGGTCGGACACACACACACACACACACACACACACACACACACAAGCCTTTATTACCTTTAAACTCCCTGGAGCTGTGCCCAGACTGAAGAAATGAGTTTAGTGTGTGTGTCTGTGTGTGTTTAAGCATGCTGGTGGGTGGCAAAGTGTGTGTGAGTGGGTTGCGGTTCTGAGAAAGTGTGTGTACATTCATGTTAATGTGTGTGTGTGTGTGTGTGTGTGGGAGTGAAAGAGGCCAGCTTCCCCACACAGATTACACTAGTCAGCATTTTCACAGCACGTTTATTAACAAGCCACTCTGAAACAGGAAGTATGTGCATATCACATGAGCGCAGACAGAGGTCTACGCTGTGCTACGTTCCAGCTCAGTCATCCCATCTGGAGTGAGAGCTGCTTAGACTGTCTGCGTGGAGAGACGGACTTGAGAATAAATGAGATGATGTCGATGGGGATCAAAAAATGGCACAACAACCAGCTGAGAAATACTGACGTCCGGGGAACACTTCTGGAACGAAAGATAGGATCCAGGCCTGCCCCTGGAGCGAAAAGTAACTCTTAACTTGTTGATTTACAAGAAATTACTAAAAACGAGGGGCCAACTTTTTAAAGACCTTCTCCAAACTCATGGTTGTCCTGGTGGTTGGACAGCTCCTTAAGGGATCCAAATAGGTCCAGGCACGAGTCTACAGTACTGCTCTCATGTTAAGAACACCCATAACGAGGCTTATATGTCAAGTCAAGTCAACACATTTTACGCAACAGGGTTGACCTGCAAAATACCAAATAATAATACAATACAGAATACAAAATGCCTGCATAAGAAATAAAATAGAGAGTACATAAAATAATAATAAACCAGTGGTTATAATAATAAACACACACATATATATATATATATATATATATATATATATATATATATATATATACATATACATACATACAAATATATATATGTATATAATAAACAAAAATAAAGATGATGTTGGAAGATAAACAGTCAAATGAACTCAAATAGTAAGATTTTGAATTCTATTCTAAATCTCACAGGTAACCAGTGTAGTTGGGACAACACAGGAGTGATATGCTTGCTCTCCCTAGTTCTACTCAGTAATCCGGCAGCCGCATTTTGGACTAGTTGCAACCTAGCAACAGTGGAGTGTGTTAAACCATAACAGAGAGAATTGCAGTAGTATATGTTAAAGTTGTGCAAACGCAAACCAAAGGAGGGCAGGGCTTTCCTTTCACTGGGGGTCTGCAAAATGAGTGCTTCACGTTGTATGTCAACGTTTTACTGTGGTAGGCCTTGTGGGGTTTGTGTAGGCCACAAATATACACGCTATATCAGCGGAATAAGGGTTTTTAGGGGCATTTACTGCCCTTTACAGTCATTTACCTAAAACAGCGGCTGACAAGACAAGTAATTTATGTATTTTTTAATAAAGTCCTCAGGCACACCTACCAGGTGCTAATGTTTTTAAAGATGCTCTTCAAGAATGACTCAGGAGGGTTCTTCAATTCTCTGAAAAAGAGATGTATGTGTGTGTGTGTGTGTGTGCACACACGTGTGTGCTTCGACGTGGGGGGGGGGGGGGGGGGTTGTCTTCCTGTTGTCTTAACTGTGGCATAGGGTGTGAAAACCACACTCCCGTTCGAGAAGGGGAACCAGGAGTAGTTTGAGTGTGGCGCAGTGAGTGCCCGTTCTGGGGGCTGGTTTATAAAAAGGCTCTTTCTCTCCCCCCCTCACGGGCCAGGCTAGACTGCAGCGATGACAGTTTGGCTAATACGCCCTGACTCAAGTTTCTTTGGACAGTTTCACTTCTGCCCTGCGGTCAGTACACAGCAGCCAGTACCCATCTGCAGCAGCAGAGGACCGGACATTTTGAGACAGCTAACAGTTTCCTTTCAGATGTGGTTTTCTGAGCCATTTAGGGACTGCAAGAAGAATGGCTTAAATAGCCATAGAGGACAAAAACAACTTAGTTTGGGCTTGATAAATTGACACAATGAAGAGGATGTGAGACTGAGCTGTGTGTGTGTGGGTGCAAAGAGATATTGTTATAACCAAATTGTGTATAACCAAACGCATACACATGAACTCTTTACTGTATAGTTGTTGAACATTATAGAATGTACACGACCAGTGGCATAATTAGAGCTCAAATGTTCTTTTTCAATATTCTCATGTTTAGTCCATGGCACAGTGCTCCAAAACGCACACATACACACATACTGTACACACACAGACAGACAGACACACACACACACACACACACGCACATACAGTACACATGCAGACACAGGTGTGTGTGAACATTCAGCAGCTATAGATTCCCCCAAATGATCCAAAGTCCAAATGTTTACATGAAGGGCAGTATACCATCAAAAGCAGTTGGTAACACATACACACACATATACACACACACAAGGGAGTTCTTCAGGTGCGTGATCAAACAGTGGGGAGATCCACTGGGATGCAGGCTCTTCTTTGAAGCCCCAGTTCTCCTGTCTACTGGCTGCAGGCAGACAAGCAGGTTCCCCAGAGACGCCAGGCTGCAAACAGCCACAGAACAAAGCACCTCTGCACAAGCACCACAGGCCAAACTGCACGAGACACACACGGCCTGATGCAACACACACGCAGCCCAACAGGATGTCTAAAAACACAATACGGCCAGGCAGCGTGTCTTAACCACCACCCCCTCACCCACCCCCCACGGCTACACACGGATGTGTGAAAACAGCACAAACAGAGTACATGTGCAGCTCAAGAGTATGTATAACACACACAATATGGCCCAGCTTAATGTCTGAAAACACATAACAGAATGCCTAAAACGGTGCGGTCAGACAAACTAAATGAGTTACGTGTTACATAGACAAACCACAACATCTGGATCACACAACAGAACTTGGATCACACAACAAAGCCACGCTGGACGGATAAATAAACCGCCAGCCAGGAATCTGAATGATGTGAAACTGATGCCCAGCTAAGGCTAAGCTAAAGGGATAGCTAGTGTTTATTGTGTGACTCTGCTGAGAGGTTTTCCCGCTAAGAAGGTCAAAGATCACCACTGCTTAGGAGCTGAAAGCCCTCCTCTGATCTGATTGTCTGTCTCCTCCTGATGAAAAAGTATGAGTGTGTGTGTGTGTGTGTGTGTGTGTGGAAGGGCTGAGTTATGATGTCATTAACCTCAGAACGTCTATAGGATTAAATAGTACAACCAAGCAGTTAAAAACTAGAACTTTCTACCCCCACAACAACAACACACACACAATATCCCTGCGTAAATATTTACACATTTACAGCCAAACTCACAGTGCAACTGGGGCCTTCTCAGTTATACATTATTAATCACACAATGAGAGCTTAAAACAGGGCTGCACTACCTGGTAACACACACACACACACACGTTTCAATCCCTGGTGTCTCCATTACTGCACTACACCGTGACCTACAAACCTGTATTTGTTTACACTTGAGTAAAAATAAGAACACAGAAACAGAAACGGAGAAAAATATCAAATTGACAGAATTTCTTGTGCTGCATCACCAATGACTCTCATTCTCCAGCATTTAATTATTCACCCTACCTCTTCCTCTGGAGGACGACAGTGTATGTGTGTGTGTGTGTGTGTGTGTGTGTGTGTGTGTGTGTGTGTGTGTGTGTGTGCGTATGCCAGTCTTAGTGAGGATCCGTTTGGAGCCTTAGCGCACTGGGAGAGAAACAGCTTGATATCACTTTGACAGCCGATCGTACTCCATCACCTACCACTGGGGTTCTCATCTCAACCTGTGAAAATGTAATTGCTTTCTTCCCAGAATGAGAGAGAGAGAGAGATAGAGAGGGAGGAAGATAGATAGAGAGAGAGAGAGAGAGAGAGAGAGAGAGAGAGAGAGAGAGAGAGAGAGTGGATTGTGGTGGGTGGATGCTGGAGAGCTGTGAATCCTAGATCCATCCCCGACGCTCAGCTAGATCTGTGCCATGCCGCTAACTGAAATGTCACTCCTCACTCAGTCTGTGCCGTCCAGATAGACTCTTCCTGTGTTTCTCTCTGATCTCTCCGATTGTGTCCTGTGTGTGTGTGTGTGTGTGTGTGTGTGTGTTTCTCTCTGATCTCTCCGATTGTGTCCTGCGTGTGTGTGTGTGTGTTTCTCTCTGATTGTGTCCTGCGTGTGTGTGTGTGTGTGTGTGTGTTTCTCTCTGATCTCTCCGATTGTGTCCTGCGTGTGTGTGTGATGAGCAGAGTGGACCATGAATAAAATGAAGCGGTCAACATTCTATTGTGACAGAATCATGACAGAAAACACATGACTGAGTCAGATAACATGATAACATCCCTCTGCATACAAGGTTTTAAGACTACTGTACTACCATTCAGCTCCATCGGCAGTGCACCCCCCCCCCCCCCCCCACACACACACACATATATATACACACACACTTTCTCTTTCTAACATAGACGCAGAGCAATGACAAGCTTTCCATCTCTCTCCAGAGTGACTTCTCTCCCTTGTCCTTCTCCTACCCTGTAGGTGTGGAGGGAGGGAGGGGGTGCAGAGGTGCTAATGGGGAATCCATGGGCCTAATTGGTGATGAGCGAGGAAGCTGCTGTCAGGTGGATGATGGGAAGGCTGTCTGTCTGTGAGCCTGGGGGTACATACTTAAAAAGACTGAGAGATTGACAAGCATTTTAACAGTGATGATGAGAGTGTGTGTGTGTGTGTGTGTGTGTGTGTGTGTGTGAGAGAGAGAGAGAGAGAGAGAGAGAGAGAGAGACAGAGGTGCGATTAGATAGAGCAAACACCTGCATGTGTGTACTGCTTTGTGAATCCCAACAGAGCAAACCCTGCAGTCACACACAGGCAGAGTGGGACTCCACTGAAAGGCAAAGACAGCTCGAGTGCAACTCCCTGGAAATAATAATGAAAAAGCTTGAGCTGAAGCCAGCTCAAAAGATGAGAGGGAGAAGGAGAAAGATGAGGAGGAGGAGGAGGAGAACAAGGGGAGAAAGTGTACGGGGGGGGGGAAGGAGGACAGGGAACTAGGTGACAGGGAGAGGCACAGCATATACTACTAATAATAATAAGCTTTATTTGTATAGCACTTTTCATACACAGAATGCAGTTCAAAGTGCTTTACATTTGAAACATGTAACACAATAATAGTCATTCATTATCAATCACTTTTCTTCATTGCTGGGGCCGTTTATGATCCACTCAGCAACATATCAAAAATATAGAAAATATACTGTATAAGAGCAGCTCTTCAACTGTTTACAAAGCGCAGTGTGGACAAAGACGGCAAAAACAAGACACAAAAAGCAGGCCCCACACCACACACACACAGACTAAATGAATAACACCGAGAGCACACACTCCTGGCTTTTTAAAGCAGCACTAGGTGGGTAATCGCCTACGGAGGGCCACTCAGACAATGGCAGAAGCGTGGTTCGTCATGTTATGAGGTTATGTGCCATCAAAATGATTTTGGAAAATCAGTGAGTCCTAAACCAGTACGGAACCTGACCTCCCTTTACTCATTTAGGGATTTCCTGTGAACCCATCACACTGCTTCATCATGTAGACAAGCGGTCACTGTTCGCATTAGATAGCTGACTTGTCCTGTATTCTAACCTATTACATACCTGGCCTTGGGGGGTCTGACAGTAGGTTTGTTTGATGTGACCGTAACAACACATTACATTTATAAAGCTCTTTTAGGTACCTCTCCGATAGCCAAGAGTTAGTGAATTGTGCTTCATTTCCATTCTGTCTTCATGTCTTTTAATCCAAGTCTCTCTTAAGTTTCTTTTTTAAATATTTGTTTGTGGCTTTATATGCCTTTGATTTGACAGGACAGTGGAGAGAGTGGGAGAGAAAGATGGGGTGGGATCGGGAAATGACCTGGACCGGACTCAAACCCAGGTCCCCGTGGGCACTTGGACCTGAATATGATGCGGGTGCAGTAACCAGGTGTGCCACAGTGCCCCAC